>NC_139221.1:74860963-75253415 GCF_055691185.1 Crinia signifera | reverse complement strand
GGGATCTAACAAAGACCTAGCAGAACTTTGTAAACGATTGTATTTATTTACTTGTAAACATTCCTGAAACCTCCAACAACTTTAACAAATTTGCGATGACTATTATTCAGCCAAGGCATGCAGTATAGCAGAGAACAGCGATCCCTGACAATGGAATGCTGCCATTATTCTAGAATGATGGGATAAAAAAATACATAGAACATGTAAGTGGTGCTTTAATTCCAGGTTATAGTGCAAGACCATATCACCTAGCACTAATTTTTGCAAAGATAATGACTTTCATACTGTAAGTACAGTTCCCATTGGCATTCCATATGGGCAGCGTCATAATGGAATATATCAGCTAACCCAGTCTCCTCCACTAAAAAGTGTTCCTTGAATGCACCTGATTCCATCAGCCTATTGGATTTCAGCATGGGGTATTTAAGGACTTCCTATTTGCTGGCATCTTTGTCATTACAATGTCTATCTACCAGATGTCTACATGGCCATGTGAGCCTAGCTAATATGATTACAGGTTACCTCTGCGCCTCACAAACAGTTGCCTCTCTGACTTTAGTAGAGTTGCATCTCTAGCTCCAGTCCGTTTGCCTTCTTGACTCTGTTTGGTTGCCTCTATGTCTCCAGTCTCACCATAAGTTATATCTCAGCGCAAAACTACAGTGAATTTTCTATGCAAGTGCTGAATGCTCATGCCTTCAGGAAGATTCTACAAATTCTAATACTCCTTTCACAAAAATAACCCGGGTTGATCCTGGGTTGTTGTCGGGTCGACCCGAGTCTGTGTGCTGGGTGAAAGGACCATGTTGTATATCCCGGGTCCAGCAACCCAGCTGCCCGACCTGGGGTATAAGCACTGTTATTTGCAGTTCATATCCGTGTTGCTGGGCAGTCTGAACAGGTAATCCAGGTTGAGCAACCTGGGTCCTGTTCACTTCTATAGAGGAGGCAGCAGCGTCATCTCTGTGCTGCCTTGCCTGACATGCCGCCACTCTGCCCCACCTCCCGGATGATGCCAGTGACCCAGCAATAAGCCAGTAACTGTAAGCACCAAATATCGCAAATGCCGGGTGGCTCCCAGGATGGATTCAACCCATGTCCAAATCCCTTGTGCGACCTGGCATTTGCGATGTGAAAAACTGTATATTTGAATATCAAGTTATATACAGTATGTTAATCAGTTACTTTTATTATAGTGAACTTTATGGTATGTAATTCTAACTGGCTTATGACTATGAACTGGAAAAAGTCACCTTGTTTCCTGCATGCTGCCTTCATTCCTGTTTTACTCACTTATGTCTCTCTCAATCAATTTGCACTCTCAGACATGAAAACCTGCATGTTTAAACACACCAACAGCACTCCGTTGCTTTGTCTAGCTTTCTCTGATTAAGCATATTTGCCTACTGTATGTTTGACTGGAATCTGACTGTCCGACATTTACCTCATTGTTACCTGGATCAAATATTCACCTTTATACCATAATATCCAGTTTTCCACTGAATAGTGCTTCCGTTTTTACAATTATGTCAGTCATTATGCGATACAACTCTACAACATGTTGTAATCTCAGTGCTTGCTGTCCCACGGTCATGCAATATAGCTCCTGCTTTACTGGACTTTACAATGCTTGTAGTACTACTTTAGTCACTTCTGATTTGCCTACTAACTTCTTAACCTTCAAAGTTCTTCTCTATACTGCAACTGCATTACTGGCTAAATGCTTGATCTATTATGTGATTTTTACAAACCGTATATTATGTATTTTGCCAAGAGAAGTACTTGTTGAACGTGGGTGCTGCATCCACCTCATTCATGACTTTTACTAACACTCATTACCATTAGAGAGGTGCAGGTTCAGATTTACCCGGACCTCAAAACGGGATCTTATTGGCTATCTAAAACATGTGACAGCATATAGCCAATAAGATCCCGTTTTGAGATCCGGGTAAATCCGAACCTGCACATCTCTAATTACCATAATTTCCAGATTTTTCAAACCCACCAATGATCAGCAACTGTGACTGGTAGATTTAAAAGGGTAATAGTCAATGTTAACCAAGCCTAATTTAACATTGTTGACTATTGTTCTTTTAAATCCAGAGGTGGCTTTGAAAAACCATTTAGCACTTTGACCAAAATATAGACGAGTTATTGATAATTTAGCATTTAAATGTTAAAGTGGCAGTAATTTTACAGGCAAAATAAGGTAGGTACTATAGATGGATAGAAAGGTTGTAAGCTGAGACAGAGAATGTGCACATGAAACAATGGTCAGTAATCACATGCACAGGCTCTATTACCGGTATACAAGCAGAGGTCCCTGGTTACTGTCATTAGTTACTGTCAGAGTAACTAATTTGTATGCAGAGGTCAGGATTAAAGAGCAGATAATAAAGTGAAATAAGAATGAGACCAAGGCAAAGTAAGCTTATATAAGCAATTTATTGGAATTTGTGATTTGATTGCAACTTTAATTCTCTATGAGACCTCTGGTGAAGAATCTTATTCAGGCTTATTAAAAAAGAAAGTGAAAAACATAAGGAAAGGCAGTTCAGTTATGTAGAAATTCCTGATAGAATATGGTAGTTCCTGAGAAGCAATCATGGAAAACATACAGATAACTGATGGATGGGCATTCAGAATACTGATGGTGGCATCCCAATAGAGAACATACTGATAGGGGTCCAAAAAGTATGTTTACCTGACCCTTCAACCCTCTCTTCCTACAGACAAACTGTTACCCTCTGTCCTGCATCCTAAACTTAGCCCTGATGCCACATAGCCTTACTCAAAACCCCTTTTTAGTTTCTAACCCTCCCCATAACACAACCTAACCCAGCGGTAGCCAACTCCAGTCATCGAGAGCTACCAGAAGTTCATGTTTTCCAGTTCACCTTGCTGGCACACAGGTGCACTCATTACTGACTGACTGACACATTATAAATGGGATGGAGCTAATTACTTCACTTATGATTCTGTGAGGAGACCTGGAAAATGTTAACTGTTGGTAGCTCTGGAGGACTGGAGTTGACTATCCCTGACCTAACCTAACCTTCCCTTCCTGTCTCCTAACCCTAAATACCCTGCTAGTGCCTTAACCTAACCTAAACAATGGCTGACGTAGTCCTTTGCTTAGATTGTACCACTGTACCTAATGTTAGCCTACCCCACATTCTTACTTTGTGATCAGTAGGCTATTGGGATTTCGGGGTCTGCATACATCGACATCGGAATTCTGGCACTGGTCTTCAGGCCATGAAGATTACAGCAAATGCATTCTAACTGCTGGCATCCCAACAGCCATGGATATGTAGATCCTGTCATCACTTCAATGTTTGCCTCCTGCTTCTTTCTACTGCTTTTGTCCAGAATGCTGGTATATATTGTAGCAGATTACTTGCCTGGCTATTTCTGTGCGTGTGCTTTAATCAGGTTCTTGGAGTTAAAAGAAAAAGTGGGATTGGCCACCATGCTGGTAATAGCTTGCTACTATGGTGACTACATGTGCTCCTGGATTTACGTCTTTATATTAATAATTTTTTATGACCTAACTTTCACTTTTTTTTTACTTGGATTGCATGCTGCCCACCTTACCTTATCTACACTTTGTGATTGTTTATTTAATACACGTTGGTTTGGACAGAACATTTAAGTACACACTAAGAAATATATTTACACTTGTATTTTGGATCCATCATTCACTGGGTCACCACTATTATATCTGGCATGGGATTTTGATAATTATACATGCTAATAATTAATTACAATAATCTGACATATCTTTCATATCAGTAAATATAGCAATTTTTAATCAGAATTTATTACAGCACAATGGGCCTTATTATGGTTCACTCTTAAAGACAAATTCCTTCTCAGATGGACAAAACCATGTGTACTGCAGGTGGGGCAGATGGAACATGTGCAGATAGAATTAGGTTTGGGTGGTTTTTTTTTTCAAAGTGAGATCTATATTGCAGTGTAGAAATAAAGCAGTCAGTATTTTCCCTGCACAGAAACAAAATAACTCACCCAAACCTTATTCTCTCTACACATGTTATATCTGCCCCCCCCCCCCCCCCCCCGCAGTGCACATGGTTTTGTCCGTCTGAGAAGGAATTTGCCTCTAAGAGTGAACCAGAATAAGGCCCAATATCTGAATGACCATGTAATAAATAATATTCTGTAGGTATTACATTACAGATTTTCATAGAGTTTATTTTATATCATACCATAAGTAGGATGTGATGCCCACTGATTTCTAATGATTTTAATTATTAGCTCAATTATTTCCACTATGCACATTTTTATTTGGTTTTATGTATTTTAATGTTAGAAGAAATCAAATATTTACCTGACAATAATAAAAGTTTGTGCACCATTACCCCTTTTCCATGTCTCACAGAAACAGAAAATGACAGCAGATAAGAATCACTTGGCCCATCTAGAGTGCCCATGTACACACACACACACACTTGGGTTAATTCGTATGAGGATCCAATTAACTTACCAGTATATTTTAGGATTGTGGGATGAAGCCAAAGTACAGTAACTGGAGCAAACCTTCGAACGTATAGTGAAAATATACAAACTTCAAATAGGGCTGTGGTTAGAATCAAACCCATGACCTCAGTGCTGTGAGGCAATAATGCCAACCATTACACAATCCATACTGTCCAAAATATCAGTTTCTAAACTTCTCAAGGTAAGTTTGTTAAATGTATCTTTCTTGGAGTTGCAATAACATCCGTAGAAAAGAAAATTACTGAAAAACATGTGTTCATAATACCACCGACATTTCCATTAGGATCAGTTTTATTTTTAAAAATTCAAAAAGGATAGTAGACTTGATCCATGCATTGCTAATAACGTTACTGAATAAAATTATTATAAAACATACAGTATAATAAATATTCGGTACTTGTTTCCTAGCACGGCCACAATCGGGATTGGTCGCGGCTCTTATTTAGTGCACTTTAAGGGCCGCGATCACCCCCGACGGACGCGATTCTCTTGATTTTTTCCAATCTTGTGTATCGTGTACCATGCTTCAATTACCGCGACACGACCGACGCGATAATTGAAGATTTTCCTGAAATCGGGTGGATTACCAGATATCGGTCCCATCGGGAGCACTAAATGACAGGATTTATTGTCCCCGACGCGACCGACGCGATAATTGAAGCATTCACCGATATCGGGTGTTTTAACATATATCGGTCCCATCGGGAGCACTAAATGTCAGTATTCAATGCCCCCGACGCGACCGACGCGATTTTTTTATCAAAAGCAGCCATTTTATGGTTTTACATGGCTGCTTCCAATACAACCCCACATTTACACCCACATTTACAGGCTGCTTCCAATACAACCCTACATTTACACCCACATTTACAAGTTGCACCCTATTTTTAACTCCACCTCAACTATCGGTCCCATTGGGAGCTTTCTTTTATCGAAAGCAGCCATTTTATGGTTTTACATGGCTGCTTCCAATACAACCCCACATTTACACCCACATTTACAAGTTGCACCCTATCTTTAACTCCACCTCAACTATCGGTCCCATCGGGAGTACTGAATGTCAGTATTCAATGCCCCTGACGCGAGCGACGAAATGTTTTTTATTGCAAGCACCCATTTTTAATGTACACACTATTTAAAACTACACCTGAACTATCGGTCCCATCGGGAGCACTGAATGTCATTATTCAATGGCCCTGATGCGAGCGACGCAATGTTTTTTATTGCAAGCACCCATTTACAATTTACACACTATTTAAAACTACACCGGAACTATCGTTCCCATCGGGAGCACTGAATGTCATTATTCAATGGCCCTGATGCGAGCGACGCAATATTTTCTATTGCAAGCACCCATCTCATGGTTTCACATGACTGCTTCAAATTTAAACACACATTTACACCCTAAATAATAAATGACACGACACATGATAATAGATTTCAACACTTTTATTTAAAAGTTGATTTTTTTTTACGTTTTCTTTTTTGTAACGTATTGAACTACATTTTTTTTTTTTTTCCTTTATTTTGTTTTTTACGGGAAAAAAATTGAAGAACAACATACAAAAAAATAAATAAATAAAAATATTATGTTTTTTTCTTTTTTTTTTTGTCTTTTTTTTTGTCTTTTTTGTATTTTTTAACAATATAACTGTCATTTTATTTATATTTTTTGTCATTTTTCTTTTTCATATTTTTTTTTCTTTTTTAACAATATGAATTTCTTTCAGACACAAAATACAAACTCAGAAGAAGTTGATCGATCAGTACAAAGAGAATAGATGCCTGGCTATCACAACCAGGCAAATCGAAATGAGGCGTGGGAAGATCACGGCACACTCCAAAACAGTGCCCACTAATGCAAACAATCACATGAATCCAAAAGAAGTTACAAATATGCAGAACAGTGGTTAGTGAAGGAGCAAAACTAGTACAGCCATCGCAAAATTCAGGAAGACCGCACTGCAACGTTCACCAACCAAAATTGTAGTACATGACTAAAAACTTATTATTGTAGAGTACTCAGAAAGGAAGAGAAACAAGAACATTGCTGCCAAATTATAAATTAAAAGTCAAATTAGCCGAATTAATAATTTGAATAACGCTCTTCGCCTGGGGTGGGGGGCTGCACATTCCGCAATGCGGAGTACACAGCACCAGGCAAAGTCGAGGGATCAGTGGGAGGTGGCATAGGGGGTCCCGGCGCATAGTAAGGGGCAGGCGGAGGAGCAACCGGCGCACTGAACATGGGGGGGTGATGTGGGTGTGGGTGTGGTGGCTGTCTGTGCGCATTGCGGCATGACGTTCCGTTGCAGTCAGCACAGATATCATCCTCTGCTGCCTGCAACATCAGGCCATACAGCACACGCTTAAAGTGGTGTTGGGTTGATCCTTTCCACTTTCGCATTTCTGCGCAGACATGATTCGTGAACATTTTGCAGTCATCTGAGGGATTGTTTACTGCTTCCTCCTTGTATGGGCAGCAATATTCCTGGCCGGTAGCAGCAGGTCTTGTCGCCCGTCTCCTTCTACGCCTCCTGGGGGGAGCTGATGAGGTGCTCGCCACCACAGGAGGCGCCACCTCCGACAACGACTCACCCTGCTGCGACGACTCAGAGGGAACTGCTACGTCAGCACTCTCCTGTGCAGTGGATGAAGAGTCTTCATCCGTAGCAGTTCCCTCTGCTTCCCTCCTTCCTTGCTCCTCCACAATAAAGAGCATACGGTCGTAGTACCACAACTTCGGCTGGTACACATCTGCAGGGTCAGTTCCTGAAGATCGCGACTGCTGGACCCGATTGTGCTCCTTCACCAGCACTGTCCGCATATTAGTGAACTTCTTTCGGACCCACGTGACGTTTGCATTAGGGACACGTCTCAAAGCGTAGGCCGAGATCTTCCCAAAGGCCTCATTCCTCTTTGCCTGGTTGTGAAAATCTATGTGATCTTTTCGCCACAGACATCTATTCTCTTTGTAGAGATCGATCAACTTCTTCATGATGTTTCTATCAACCTCACGGGCCATTCTGTAAAAAAAAAAAAAAAATTAGGTTTACACTATTAAAATGAACGCACTGCACTGTTATTCATTAACACACTACAAAAAAAATAAAAATATTTACCTCAGTCAGTAGCAGGTGTAAAAAAAAAAAGAGTTTTAAACTAATTCCCTTAAACGGCCAAAAAAACACAATCAAACTGAAATACAATCCGCAAAAAAAAAAAAAATTTTATCTGAGATATTGATAGCATATGATATAATAAATGCAATTTACACCACATTTGACAACAGAAGTAATTATATATTTGTGTCCCTCCACCATACACACGCACCCGAAGCGTGGCGAGCGGACGCGGATACCTTCACAGGTAAGCGCGTCCCCTGGCGGGCTTCACAGGTGTCCACATCACCACGGACACCTGTGAAGCCCGCGAGAGGACGCGCTTACCTGTGAAGGTATCCGCGTGCGCTCGCCACGCTTCGGGCTCGGTGGCTCGCTGCGCTCGCCACACTATTATATTCTCAACTCCACGCCGACGTGGATAGTAGGGCATGAAAAGGTCGGAGGACGCGTACCGCCGCCCCTCGCGGGGCTCGCTGCGCTCGCCACGCTTCGGGTTCACGTGGATAGTGGGGCTGGTACACTGTGAAAAAAAGTCATTTTAGGTACATTAACAAATTATTTAGAAGCACAATTTAAGCACAACTTACATTATTCTGTTCAAAGATGGAATTGGCTTCCAAAATATTCAAAATTATTATTTTTCAGATTCACCGATAACCGCAACTGCAATTCCACAAAACAGATAAAAAAAACATCAATAATCAAAATGGAATGACATACAAATCCACCCCCACTATCCACGTGAACCCGAAGCGTGGCGAGCGCAGCGAGCCCCGCGAGGGGCGGCGGTACGCGTCCTCCGACCTTTTCATGCCCTACTATCCACGTCGGCGTGGAGTTGAGAATATAATAGTGTGGCGAGCGCAGCGAGCCACCGAGCCCGAAGCGTGGCGAGCGCAGCGAGCCCCGCGAGGGGACGCGGATACCTTCACAGGTAAGCGCGTCCTCTCGCAGGCTTCACAGGTGTTCGTGGTGATGTGGACACCTGTGAAGCCCGCCAGGGGACGCGCTTACCTGTGAAGGTATCCGCGTCCCCTCGCGGGGCTCGCTGCGCTCGCCACGCTTCGGGCTCGGTGGCTCGCTGCGCTCGCCACACTATTATATTCTCAACTCCACGCCGACGTGGATAGTAGGGCATGAAAAGGTCGGAGGACGCGTACCGCCGCCCCTCGCGGGGCTCGCTGCGCTCGCCACGCTTCGGGTTCACGTGGATAGTGGGGCTGGTACACTGTGAAAAAAAGTCATTTTAGGTACATTAACAAATTATTTAGAAGCACAATTTAAGCACAACTTACATTATTCTGTTCAAAGATGGAATTGGCTTCCAAAATATTCAAAATTATTATTTTTCAGATTCACCGATAACCGCAACTGCAATTCCACAAAACAGATAAAAAAAACATCAATAATCAAAATGGAATGACATACAAATCCACCCCCACTATCCACGTGAACCCGAAGCGTGGCGAGCGCAGCGAGCCCCGCGAGGGGCGGCGGTACGCGTCCTCCGACCTTTTCATGCCCTACTATCCACGTCGGCGTGGAGTTGAGAATATAATAGTGTGGCGAGCGCAGCGAGCCACCGAGCCCGAAGCGTGGCGAGCGCAGCGAGCCCCGCGAGGGGACGCGGATACCTTCACAGGTAAGCGCGTCCTCTCGCAGGCTTCACAGGTGTTCGTGGTGATGTGGACACCTGTGAAGCCCGCCAGGGGACGCGCTTACCTGTGAAGGTATCCGCGTCCCCTCGCGGGGCTCGCTGCGCTCGCCACGCTTCGGGCTCGGTGGCTCGCTGCGCTCGCCACACTATTATATTCTCAACTCCACGCCGACGTGGATAGTAGGGCATGAAAAGGTCGGAGGACGCGTACCGCCGCCCCTCGCGGGGCTCGCTGCGCTCGCCACGCTTCGGGTTCACGTGGATAGTGGGGCTGGTACACTGTGAAAAAAAGTCATTTTAGGTACATTAACAAATTATTTAGAAGCACAATTTAAGCACAACTTACATTATTCTGTTCAAAGATGGAATTGGCTTCCAAAATATTCAAAATTATTATTTTTCAGATTCACCGATAACCGCAACTGCAATTCCACAAAACAGATAAAAAAAACATCAATAATCAAAATGGAATGACATACAAATCCACCCCCACTATCCACGTGAACCCGAAGCGTGGCGAGCGCAGCGAGCCCCGCGAGGGGCGGCGGTACGCGTCCTCCGACCTTTTCATGCCCTACTATCCACGTCGGCGTGGAGTTGAGAATATAATAGTGTGGCGAGCGCAGCGAGCCACCGAGCCCGAAGCGTGGCGAGCGCAGCGAGCCCCGCGAGGGGACGCGGATACCTTCACAGGTAAGCGCGTCCTCTCGCGGGCTTCACAGGTGTCCGTGGTGATGTGGACACCTGTGAAGCCCGCCAGGGGACGCGCTTACCTGTGAAGGTATCCGCGTCCGCTCGCCACGCTTCGGGCTCGGTGGCTCGCTGCGCTTGCCACACTATTATATTCTCAACTCCACGCCGACGTGGATAGTAGGGCATGAAAAGGTCGGAGGACGCGTACCGCTGCGCTCGCCGCGCTTCGGGTTCACGTGGATAGTGGGGGTGGTGTTAACAATTGTGGGGGCCATTTCACACTTCAATTACCAACCACTTTACATGCAAATTACTATAAAGTAGACACAGCATACTGCCTGCTGCACCATTTCAATAACAAGCACAACACACCTCAAACTGCTCTATTTAACAAATATGTACCAAGAAATCATTACAGTCTATGTCACCATGCATTACTATCAGAAACAACAGACTATTTTGTATGTATTATAACACACAGTACATCATTTCCAGGCACATGATATACATAAACCTGTGTAATCCATATTATCATTATTGCCTTGACACTAAAGTCATACACTTCATAAACTACTGCACATAAACACTTTATAGCTATTTAGATAAGCACTACCCCTTGAACATAAGCATTATCCACTCTATACAGCCAATGATAAACCTCTAATCCTCAAACAAATGATATATGAAGGACACATGTATAACCACAGTAAGCACCCCTACCCCTCCAAACCCCCCCCCCCCCCACCCTCCTAAGCCTGTATATATTGTTCACAAACCCAAAGGCCCACCTATGCTCAGTAAGTCTGTAAATCTACTTACTGTTTTGTGCAGGGGCAGGGAGACAGACACAGCTGCTGCGTAGCGCTCACTGATTACCATCAAAATGGCTGCTGATGTCCTTCCCCAGAGTGCTTTTGGCGCGTTTTTTCCGGCAGGCAGAAAAATCGCGTCGGTCGGGCGGTGATGTTACGCTCACGACAATGCATAAGACCGACCGACGCGATATTTCTTTGTATATTGACGGTGTAGCGCGTTATACAGGGAGTTACTTCAAAATTGATCGGTCGCGTCGGTCGGAGCCATTGTAAAATGCTCCCGACGCGACGGACATGTTAAGAACAGTATTAAGCACTGTATAGTGCTTATACTGATCGGTCGCGTCGGTCGGAGCCATTGTAAAATGCTCACGACGCGACGGACATGTTAAGAACAGTATTAAGCACTTTATAGTGCTTATACTGATCGGTCTTGTCGCTCGGAGCCGTTGTAAAACGGCCCCGACGCGACGGACATGTTAAGATCTTGATTAAGCACTATATAGTGCTTAATCAAGTACATGTCACGTCGGTCGGCAGCATTGAGCTGTTAAGCTCACAGTACATTGCGGCCGACGCGATATGCTTTTAAACATGTCAACATGTGTATCATGTTGACATGTCGACTAAACATGTCAACTTAAAGTTGAGCATGCTTAGTATGCTTAAAAAAAGTGGTTCTCTGTGTCCAAACCATGGTGAGGGCCCCAAGCCCCAGAAGCCTATGACAATTATAATGTTAATAACCCACACAGGCTTCTTGGGGTTTGCTGCGCTTACCACGATTTTAACTTAGTACTCCACTACACTCACCGCGCTCCAAAAATTATTTGGATAGTGGTGGTGTGACTCCATAGCATTCATCCATCACAAGTCATTCACCTGAGACAAGAAACAAAAGTGTTTTAAAAGCATTTTTGAAAATTTACTTTTGAATTGAAAATAGAAAAACTTCAATGGCAAACAAAACATATGACATCAGCATTAATGGGGGACACAGAAATGGGGGTAAATCTCAAGAGTCCTTGGGCAATAAAGTCAGGGCAATTAGTATGCGGGCAAAAGGATTCTCTTGTCCCAGGCTCTTCCGCCACATGAACTCCTCCAGATAGCTCTGGAGCATATGCCTGGCGGTGCCCCTGTGGCGTTTATTCCGCCACTTACATGCCCCCCACATCCGTTCAACATTCTGGGTATGTACCCCTGTTGTAGGGTCTACAAAGTTATAACGGTGATTGACCTGGGCATGTTCATATCCTGCAGCATTCAGCTGGGCTGTACTGTAGGCTCTCCAGCAGTCAGTGTACACATGAGAGCCCGGCTCCACAAACTGCAGGATAGCTTGCATGAGGGTGTTGGCGTCCCGAGTGGCAACCTTGGTGGCGAAACATTGGCCAGTTTCTCTGCATATGCCACCAAATACCCATTGCTGGGGCAGTACTCGGCCAACATTGGCTTGCCTTTTGACGAAGAGGGTCTCATCCACCTCGACAATCATGCCGGGACCTCTGATCCGGCGCTGCGGCTGCGCCATGAGGTCCAGCAGGCAGGCCTCCCTCATATACTTGTTGTACAGGACAGCCGTCTTCTTAGAGAGGGACAAATTCTTCTCGCAGTAGTCAATGCTGGTATATTCCTGCACCCAGGAAAATATGAAGCGGACCAGCGTTGCGAAAGGCAAACGACAGCCAGGAAAGAACAGTCTTGCTCTCAGACTCCTCTTCAAACGGCAGTCCCTCACGTTACAGCGCCACATGGTCTCCTTCAAATTCAGCCGCATTGGATGACCATTGTCGCATGTAGCCTCTGATGGCAGCAGATGATGGCGCTGCAGAAACGCCACTGCCTCCTCCTCACTTGTAGGCAGTGAGAACATATTCACCTCAGCCATCTCAGAGGTCTTGAAATCACCCACAGAGCACTCCACAGCAGACCAATCCACAGCTCAGGACTAAAGATCAGCACGGCTCAGGGTCAGGATCAGCAGAAATCAATCGCAGAATAATCAGGATCAGCAATAATCCACTGGAACAGCAGCAATCCGCAGCACAAGGCTCACGAACAACAGCAAATAGTATTCAAAGCACAAGATCAATCAGGGAGATATCACCAGCAAAGGATCAATCAGCCAAGAAATCACCAGCAACTGAATACACGTCTCACTCCTACCGAGACAAACCCACAAAGGCAGTAGGGGAAAAAAGAACAGAAGGGGCTGTCAAAGTAAGGGGCCGGACTATCACAATAAATATTGACATTGATGCTGTAACTGAGCAGATTACAGAGGGAAGATTTCATATTGACATAGAAACACACACTCCAACACATTAAAACATATGTTACTAGGTAGATTTTATAGGGGGTCGGACTATATAGATTAATTGGGCCTATTAAAATGGGCCTAAACAGCGGGAAAATCGTTGGGCCAATGGGACAGATGAAAATCGTGTGCATCGTGAGCATTGGGGGGTTTAACTTAAACATGCGACGCGACCGACGCGATTTAATAGAGAGATCGTGAGAAAAGAAGTAAATCGGTAGTATCGCGTCGGTCGGGGGTACACAATTAAAAGGGCCACGACTCAATCAACAAGATGCCGATATGAAAACCGACGCGAAAAAAACACATCGTGAGTACATAACTATATCGGGGGTATCTTATCGGTCGGGAACATCGTTACCATACAAAAAAACCACCGATGCGACGCGATGCTCAAGACTCTCAAGATTGATATCGGTGTGGCCGTGCTAGGAAACAAGTACCAAATATTCACATTCCATTGATTCTGGAATGGTTTAATACATCTAAGGATGCATTTATAGTCACAATTTTGATATGTGTGCTGTTACAATCTCATGTGTATTTTGCAAGGTGACAAGTGAAAAGCTGTGTTTAGTACCCATATGAGATATCATGAATACTTGATTATACCTATACTGTACTTTGGGTTTACTAATGCTCCTGCTGTATTTCAGCCTTTGATCAATTATGTTTTATTAGATTTTCTTAAGAAAATTTATATATACCGTATATACTCGAGTATAAGTCGACCCGAATATAAGCACCTAATTTTACAACAACAAAACTGGGAAAACTTATCGACTCAAGTGGGACCCTCACTCGAGTATAAGCCGAGGGGGGCTTTTTCAGCATAAAAAATGTTCTGGAAAGGTAGGCTTATACTCGAGTATATATGGTAAATTATATACTGTAGTTATGTATTCCTATTCTCATACAGATCTATTTCAAAAAGTAATACAGAAACCATTTGTTAACTTTGAAAAAGTCAGTTTCATTTTTGTTTTATGTGATTTTTAGAAAGAGAAATAATCATCAAATTATACCCCTTTCAGACATACTACCCGGGATTTCATTACCGGGTTCGATCCTGGGATTTTAGTGACCCAGGTCAATTGCAGGTGTTTAGGATCGGGTAGTGAAATCCAGGGAAGACCCTTTCAGACACACAGATGGAGCGCCTCTCAGCCAGTGCCTGGGCTCACCAGAATGCCCCCACTGGCGAGATGGTGCTCCATCTAACTGGGACGTGCGTCCCAGTTTCTGGATGGCGAGGGATGCGAACCCTGCCCGTCTCTGCTTCAGGGAGGCGAGCAGGGTTAGGTGGTGCGGGAAGGTGGGGGTGATCGGCGGGGACAGGCGAGGAGGTGGCCAGGACCTCCAATGGAAGGGGACACGTGCAAGTCCCCTTCCAGTGGCTGGTGGGGGCTGGCGATCCGACCGACAGACCCCCACTGGATGAAGCGTGCATTATCTGTATGCTTGTCCAGGGATGATACGCATTCATGTGAAAAAACCTGGGATTTTCGCATATTTATTTATTAACAGTCTCTTATATAGCGCACGCAGTGCTTTACAGAGAATATTTGAACATTCACATCAGTCCCTGCCCCAGTGGAGTTTACAATCCATATTCCCTACCACATATACACACACACAGACATTCTAGGCTTCATTTGTTGGGAGCCAATTAGCCTAACAATATATTTTTGGATTGTGGGAGGAAAGCAGACTACCCAGAGTAAACCCATACAAGCAAGGGGAGAATATACAAACTCTGCACAGTTAGAGCCATGGTGGAAATGACCTCAGCGCTGTGAGGCAGTAATGCTAACCATTACACCATCCGTACTGCATATGTATGCTAGGGCAGGGGTGCCGAGAGAGGGGGGGAGCAGGTACAATTTACCCGGGCCCAGGCCTGTCAGGGGGCCCTGGTCTGGACACACAGGTTATTTGGTGGCAAGTACCCCTAACATGACCCATTCCATTAAGTACAAAATGCTCTGTTCCTGGACTTCCCTGCCAGTGGTAATTACAGAGGTTGGACTCCAGCACAGTCCAAAATTCAAAGAGGGGATGTCACATCAACTGCCAGTGAGTCCAGGACAGTGATGCTTGGGGTGGCAGTATATGTGACCCCCCCTTTTGAATATTGGACTGTGCTGCAGGCTCACATCTGTAATTGCCACTGGCAGGGAAGTCCAGGAACAGAGCATTTTGTACCTAATGAAATGGGCCATGTTGGAGGGTATGTGTAAATCCTTTGCAAAGAGCATGTAACCCCTGGCAGAGCATGTAAATCAGGGCAGACAGGTTAATCCCTGGCACAGAATGTTAACCCCTGGTAGAGCATGTTAGCCCCTGGTAGAGCATGTTAACTTCTTAATATGCAATGAGCATTACGGTGTGTGGCATAACGTGTAATGAGCATTATGGCATGTGGTATAATATGTAATGGATGTGTGACATGTGTAATAGACATTACAGTGTAAATTTTTGTACGTGTATCCACCTTGGAAACAGTGGCGTAATACAAGGTCCGCAGAGTGTGCGGGGATCTCCACCCGTGGGGGCCCCAGGAAGTTATTGTACCGGGGCCCAGAATTTCTCTTGGCGGCCCTGTGCTAGGGATATAAGTTAATATGTAGTGTACTGTAGCTGTGATGGTTGCAGGAGTGGCTCAAGGGAAAGGCTGACAGGGCATTCCCATGAGGCACTGTAAACCTGGAGGCAAATTTGCAATAACCTTGTTATGCTGAACTAGGGTGGGGCCGAGGCAGTTGACACACTTCTGCAATGGACTACCCATTAGTCATATATAAAATCTTATTTACTGTTTTACAAACAAATGTTAGTCTAGGTTTTAGTGTTTGTCATGAATTGTTTAGCAATACATTTGTACAATTATTCTTTCACAAATAATGATATACACTTGTTTTGAGTCAATTGATCTGTACCAGTATCATCAATTGTCCATTCAATTACCTTATCATTTGTTAAACTTTTTTATTTTTAAAAATAATTAATTTCCAGGTTGAATACTAGTGTAATTCCACTATATACAGTATTACTGAACATTAGTTGCATTATCAAGTTTAATAACAACTTTCATTGTGAAACTGTTATTTAACACTAATGTACAGCATAATACAGATTGAATGTTTAATAACAAATTTATATTTTCCACAAATGTAATTGTAAACAGCAAGTTCTTTGGATCAATAAATGTTGTCAGGCTGTCATTTAAAATGCTACTTAGCTTCACATCAATCATCTTAAGTGATATTTAATATTTTGTGCATAATTTTATTTCAAAATAAAGAGTACAGTCGTTTTTAAAAGAAAATAAAAACAAATCACTTTTTAATACTGTAGAATAAAATGCTTTATTTGGCCTTAAATGCTTTCCATATATAATGGATGATCTACAAATCTTAGTTAATTTCCCCCTAAAAGTGTGGCGATTTACTGCAGACCAAAAACACAATATGCACGTGGCTATAGCTTGAACTATGGGCGATTTTAAGAATTACTGTATTGAGAGATCGGGGGATTTTGTGAATAACTATATTGCGAGTGGCGGAATTTTATGAATTACTGTATTGTGAGTTTGGGGGATTTTATGAAGTACAGTATTGCGAGTTCAGCCCTGTTGCAATGTTTAGGGGACTGCACATGCAGCTCCCCTTTGTGAATGGCTTCGGTGATTTTCATAGTCGCCGAGCCGTTGGCAAGAATCAGGGTGGGCCGGGGGCGGCGGCGGTGAAGATGGGGATAGACCATGGGAATGCCCAGCATTTTACGGGCATCCTCATGAAATTGCAGGGCTTTCCTATGGGTATGTGGGCAAGACATTGTCTGCCGGAGCCAGGCAGCTTATGTCACAGGATATCAGCCGCCTGCCCCATCTTCATCTGACTTTTAATTGCAAAGCTAGGAGAAATCATTCGATGGTTGGCGAACATCAAATGATTTCTCCTACAGTGGAGGCATGCAAGGGGATATCTTCTTCACACATGTGTTATACAAAATAATTTATAATACAATAACATTGTATTAGAGCACAGGAGAGATATTAAATACACAATTTAAAATAATTTATCTGAAAAAAAAGTCCTTAAAAATACATGGAAAAATACTTGACTTTTAAACATTTGAAAATTAGCTGTAAATGATTAAATTGGACACAGAGTTAACATTTGGTTGCTTGAGCAAATAAGTATTTAAGCATTTGAAAGGAGACCAAATGAGCCATTATGAGTTTCTAAAAGAAAATACAGTTCAACAAAATGCTATTAATCTTGTTTGAGGATTAAATGCTCATTTATTGTGTCCTTCACTCAGTTTTACGATTTGGTAATTTTCCCTTCAGTTTAATACAGGCACATTAATAAATGTCATGAAATCAATAAACAGAAAGGTTCTCTCAGATGAAAACAAAATAACGAAACCTTAATGATATGATGTAAAGAGGGTGAATGTAGCCATCATCCCTCTATATTCAAATCTCCATTGTGTTTGCTTTACATAGATTATAGCCCCATACATTTAGGGGGTTATTCTGGTTTATTCGCTTATAAGCAAAATCGCATCCTTGCGAGTGAACCAGAGCCCGCCTTGCGAATGGTGGTACGCTGGTCCGCCATTCGCAAGGCGCTTACATTCACAATGGCCGCAAATGGATGTTTTACATAAACATCCATTCGCAAGCCACTGGGACCCTCCCACATCTTTCGATGGTCGGCGACCATCGAAAGATGTGGAAGGTGCACGCATATGTAAGGTTACTCTGAGCAACCTAACATATGCATATACGCTTGGGGGGAAATTGGCGGGCAGCTGACATCCGGTGATGTCAGCTTCCTGCCCCCCCTGCATGTCTGTCATGGCCTCAATTAGCATGAGAACCCCCAGCGTTCTCATGGGAACACCCATGAAATGCTGGACATTCCCATATGCTAATAGACCAGCCCGCCGTCCCACGCCTCCCCCCACCCTCCGCCCGCAAGGATGGGTGGCTGCACCCAGCAAACAGTTTGTTTGCCATGGGTGCATGGATTCATATGCGCAAAACCAAAACATTTGCCGCATGCGAACGCATGCAGCCATACGAGCGGACCTGAATAAGGTCTTTAATGTGTAAAACAGGCTTGTCCAACCCGCGGCCTGCGGGCCGCATGCGGCCCAGGTCGGGTAGTAATGCGGCCCAGTGCATTTTAAGAAATTCTAAGTATAATATAGGGCAGGGTTCGACGGGTAGCTCGCCAGGTGTTTTCAAGTAGCTCGGCGTGATTCAGTGACCTCCTGCCGCGTAGACTGAGGTTCCTTGCTTGGCGGCAGGAGGTCAGGAAGTGATTTAACGCCGCGTTTGTAGCCCTGACTTTGCGGCAGTGACCTCCTGTAGCATAGCGGTTGGCGGCAGGAGGTCTCAGAGTGCCGCGTGACCTACTGACGTCCCCAGCGTATGAATTTGCACACTTTCTATAGACGCCACAGCCTCTGCTCAAGAGTCAGTCCTGCGCCACAGCCTCTGCTCTGCATTAGGTAAAAATTTCGTTTTCACTGCTTGAGGTACAAACCTTGATGATTATTAATTAATGAGCATCAATGTGTCGGGCATATGTTTAATGGGCATCATTTGAGTGGCATATGTTTAATGACTCATTAAACATATGCTACACACATGATGCCCATTAAACATATGCCCCACACCTTGATGCTCATTAATTAATAATCATCAAGGTGTGTGGGGCATATGCCACACACATAATGCCCATTATAGAAATGGCCCACACCTTGATGCTCATCAATAATGAGCTTCACGCTGTGAATAATGGGCATCATGTGTGTGGCATCATGTGTGTGACATATACCCCACACACCTTGATAATTATTAATTAATGAGCATCAAGGTGTGGGGCATATGTTTAATGGGCATCATTTGTGTGGCATATGTTTAATGAGCATCAATGTGTGGGGCATATGTATAAAGGAGCTTCACGCTGTGGGGCATTTGTATAATGGAGCTTCACATTGTGGGGCATATGTATAATGGAGCATCCCGGTGTGGCATATGTATAATGGTGCATCACGGTGTGGGACATATAGATAATGGTGCATGACAGTGTGTGTGGTATATGTATAATGGAGCTTAATGTGGGGCATATGTATAATGGAGCATCACGGTGTGGCATATGTATAATGGAGCATCACGGTGTGGCATATGTTTAATGGAGTATAAAGTTCTGGGGCACATGTATAATGGTGCATCACGGTGTGGAGCATTTGTATAATGGAGTATCATGCTGTGGGGCATATGTATAATGGTGCATCACGGTGTGGGGCATTTGTATAATGGAGTATCATGCTGTGGGGCATATGTATAATGGGCATCATGGGTGTGGCATATGTATAATGAGCATCCAGGAGTGGGGTATATGTATAATGGAGCATCACGGTGCGGGGCATATTTATAATGGGCATCACAGTATGCGGCATAGGTATAATGGGCATCACGGACTGCACTATTGGGGTCATGTGTATCTGGCACTGTACTATTGGGGGCATATGTGTATCACACCTCCATTTTCCATGGCCGCACCCCATGTGGCTACAGCTCTTAGAGAGCTGACCATGCCCTCATATTGGATGATCAGGTATCGTTACTGTTATTTTATTTTATGTGCGGCCCAAACCAAATTTTCAACTTCTAATGTGGCCCAGGGAAGGTGAAAGGTTGGACACCCCTGGTGTAGAACATAAATACATACAAAATAACGGAGCTCTTATTCATCCCAAAGATAATTTCTAATGTTTTCTATTATGTAAATGATCATTTATGAATACACAGTATGATTAATAATAAAAGCAATGACAGTCAAGGTGACACAAATATTCTAAGCATGTATCTAAGCTTTGTTATCATAGATAGAAATAACATTTTGTAAAGATAATTGCTATATAAATCTTGCTAAGATTATAAAAGTAAATTAATTGAAAATAAATAACACTTTTGAAATATGACTGTGAAAATGGTGATGAACTTTAACTGGGTTAACTCCTACTGTAGCACAGCAGAGTGGAGACAGGTAATTACCTACAATGTATAGCTAGTAGGGTGTCCAATCCCGGGATCGGCGGGATCCCGGGATTTAGCCACCAAAACACCGGGATTTCAATTCCGGGATTGGTGTATCCAATTCCAGGATCTCGGGATTAGACTGCGCATGCGCAGTCTAATGCCGGGCAGCGTCTGTGTATCGCTCAGACGCTGCCCGACTTCCCCTGTACCCAGCAGCGCGGCCCTGCGCAGCATGACGAGGTCATAGGTCACGCTGGAGCAGGCCGCACAGACAGACTAAGAAGTGTCCTGAAAGTGCTGGCTGGCTCCCGGAGACTCCACCATCTCACCCGGCTAATGGAGAACTCTCCCCCACACCCGGCTTCCTGCCTGCTCCTGTCCTGTTCATGCTGGCTGGCTCCCGGAGACCCCGCCTACCCACCCATCTCACTGCTTCCGGAGACCCCTCCCGGGTCCCTGCCCACCCTTCCGGCGACCCCACCCGGCAACATCACCATGCCAGCCACCCACCGGGCTCCATGTAAGTAAACATGAAAGGCATTTTTTTTAGGGAAGCCAATCCCGGTATCCTGTGAATCCAGGGATTGAGCATTTTTCAATCCCGGGATTTAAAATATGCTCCGGGATTGGCTTCCCTAATAGCTAGTCTCTTCGGTACTTATGTATTAGCCGTGCGGCCAATTTACATACGTACGGCACCGTAGGGAAATCACATCGCATCACGATTTTCCTATGTAATTTATTCACTTCTCTCTGGTCTTGGGTGGTGTGATGAGAACGCATTGCATGCGATTTTATAGGCTACGATGCCATTTAATGTACTATACACACATACAATGGGATTTAGGCACCCCCCACTATCCACGCCACTCCGAAGTGTGGCGAGCATCCTTCTAACCTTTTCATACCCCCACTATCCACGTTGGCGTGGAGTTGATTTTATATAGTGTGGCGAGCGCAGCAAGCTACCAAGCCTGAAGCATGGAGAGTGGATGCGGAATACATGTAACGTATTTCTCTGCGCTCGCCACACTTGTGGCATGGTGGCTCGCTGTGATCGCAACACTATATAAAATCAACTCCACGCCAACGTGGATAGTGGGGGTATGAAAAGGTCGGGAGGATGCGTTCTGCCGCCGCTCGCCACGCTTCGGAGTGGAGTGGATAGTGAGGGGTGTATAAATCCCATTGTGTGTCATACAACTGTATACTACATTAAATGGCATCTCACCCTATAAAATCGCATGTGATCGCATGCAATTTTATGTGTGGTGCGATCGCATACGATGCGATCTCATTGCACCGCCCAAGGCCAGAGAGCAGTAAATAAATTACATAGTAAAATCGCATCGCATGCAAAAAACGCATGCGAGGCGATGCAATTTTCTTATGCAGAATTGCCCACTAAGCTATTGGGCGCCCGGCTAATACATAAGTACAGTCTCTTCTTTGCCTTTTGTATTTTTGAGAAACTTCCCAAGCTGACTACAAAGAAACAAGAAAGAAACAGGAAAACTTTAAAAAAAGGATTCAATATTAGGCTAGCATGAAGTATTTGTGCAAAATAACTTATAAGTTTAATATAACTCCCACATTATTCTAATCTTTATTGTAGTCATACTCAATGCGATGTATCAAAGCTTATCTCATGGGTGGGTTACATTGGGCAACACTAAGGGCCTTATTTTGGTTCACTCTTTCTGACAAAATCCTTCTTAGATGGACAAAACCATGTGCACTGCAGGTGGGGCAGATGTAACTTGTGCAGAGAGAATTAGATTTGGGTGGGGTTTTACTTCAAAGTGAGATCTATATTGCAGTGTAAAAATAAAGCAGCCAGTATTTACCCTGCACAGAAACAAAATAACTTACCCAAATCTGATTCTCTTTGCACATTTTACATATGCCCCCCTGCAGTGCACATGGTTTTGTCCATCTCAGAAGGATTTTGTCAGAAAGAGTGAACCAAAATAAGGCCCTAAATCACAAAATGCATAATATTTTTTTTTTTTTATTTAAGCATAAAACGGAATAATGTATTTTCATAAAAATCATTGCGAAATAAAAAAACATCTGGCACTGTGAGCTTCACATACAAGAAAAGTATTCAAATCTAAACAAGCAAATCAGAATATACTTAAAATACTTAAAAATAATAGGATACTGTATATTCCAAGATAAAAAGCATACACAGTAAGTGCAAAAAGTAGTTTATTATACCCTTGGAAAGTGCTGAGTGTCATAAGGGGATAATACTCAGGGGGTTCCAGAATCCACACATCTTTTTCCACATTAGCACGTTTGTCCAAAAAGACCTTTGAGCTGCAGAACTTATGAAAATTTTTACCCACCAACCAAACTACTCTCATTTTAAGAACATTTGCATTGTGGTTTCATGTGGATTTAGGTCCTAATTCTGGTTCACTCGCAAAGGCAAATTCCTCTTCAAATGGACAAAACCATGTGCACTGCAGGTGGGGCAGATGTAACTTGTGCAGAGAGAGTTAAGGGTTGTACACAAGCTTCAATTTTGACAGGTTTTCGTTTAGTTTTTGCTTATAGAAGCAAAAACAAATCGAAATGGAATGGTTTTTAAGATGCTTTCGATCTGCATTCGATCGATGCGCGATCCTGTTTTCTCTATATCGAACAGAAAAATAGACTGTGCAGGCAAGGAAATATCAAATTTGATCCAGTAAATCAAATGTGTACACTGTACCTTGAATGTAAATCGATATTGAAATCGATATCTAATGCAAAAGTACCGATCTAATGCCAAACTGAATGCAAAGATCTAATGCCAAATCTAATGGAAAATCAAATCTACATCAAATCAAAAGCAAATTGAAGCGTGTGTACACACTTTTAGAATTGGGTGAGTTATTTTGTTTCTGTGCAGAGTAATTATTGGCTTCTTTACTTTTTCACTGCAATATAGATCTCCCTTTGGAGTAAAACCCACCCAAATCTAATTCTCTCTGCACAAGTAACATCTGCCCCACCTGCAGTGCATATGGTTTTGTCCATTTGAGAAGGAGTTTGCCTTTGCGAGTGAACCAGTATAAGGGCCTTTGTTCACTTGCCCAGGCTACTACAGATACAATGTCTGAAAATTACATCTATGGTCAGCCTCACCCAGTCTTGGTCTACAAGGGGCATAATCTTCATGATTCCCATTTAGCCTTGTGACCTCGTGGTTGATGCACTGAGTTTGGGAGGAAAATCCAGGGATCCCAATATTTCAAGATTTCTAACTTGATATCCATCATATGTCTTTCACCCATATGTTAACACCTATGGAAGAGGATATCTTGCCTAGGAGATTTAATGACAACCTGCCTGAGGTCCATAAATTAATTTTAAATAATTGAGACAGATGAGACAGTCTGGTAAATCTGTCTTCTGTAAGGGACACTTGTCTTTGCGATGTGTCAAAGGGAACCACTAAAAATAAAGTTACTAAGATAGAAACAGATGAGTCTTGAGATCTATGCTGATGTGCCAGATTCACTGTAATTTTTACAGTGCTACCAAGATGTAATCTACTCTAAGGCCACATCCTGCTTAGTGCTTACATAGAGCTACTTATCAAAACTACAATGAAGTTGATATCTCAATAAGCAAGGCTTGCTAACTGGTAATGTTATTTTAGGATGCAAAACCTTAGATACCTCTGATGAAAGAGGTTGATGGGTATGTTAAGATAGGTAACTTTAAATATATCAACAAGAGAAAATCTCTATGGCCTGCAGATTTTAAGTTACTGGTTTTATAAGGAAATGCAGATAGATACACTAATTGTCTCTAGATATAAAAACATCTGAAACGTGACTTAAATAAAATATAGATTTAGTTATAAAGATGGTCATCAGTTAGTCACTTTTGCATTTAATAGCTTTCTTAGATGTTTTTAGAGTGTGAGTATTTAAAACAGACACTGGGGGGGGGGGGGGAAATAAAAGGGAGTGCAATTTTGGCAAATTTGCATTTTTTTGTTAAAAAAAAAAATTTAAAATCACATTTACCAAAAATCATACATGTAATAGGGTTTCACTAAAAATCACACATTTTTTAAAGTTACCAAAAATCACACATATGAAATTGCATCCAGACGCAATTTATGGGCCCCCATAGAAATTTATTTTAGATGAGGTTTTCATTAGACAAGCCAATGATATGTTAAGCTCATTTCGACTAAGAAGTTACCCGTAACCCATTTTATAACATGCCCTCTCAGAGGTCCAATCAAGCCTACTAAGGAACAAAATGAAACAAGAAAAGAATAGGAGAGAGAAAAGAGGCCTTCATCTGCAAATTCAATCATGCACACAACAAAATTAGACAAATTATGAAAATAAACTACAAGATTCTAAAACAAGATAACATAAATCTTTGAAATCAATTCTTGCCCCTTGCCATTTTAAGACAAGAAACACTATCAGTTAACAATACTAAGAAATCATTGCTTACTAATAGAGGTGGGTGTGTGGAATCAGTCTTGACTGGAGTGGTCAGATGGTGGGGGATCACAATGATACTGTGAATGACAGGAGCAGATCACACGGAGTGACAGGAACTTAAATATGCCCTCTTGGCTAAATAAAACCCTGGGGATAACTGGAACTTAGAATAGCCTAATTGGCTTATAACAGCAACTAGAAATGAATAAATAACTTAAATAGGCCGACTTGGCAACATAACAGAATCCAGGGATGCTGGAACTAATTAAAGGCACCTGGCAACCGGGTTATGGATAATGCGGTAATAGTGACCAAATTTGTATAGCGACTTGCACGCTCAAAATTGAATGACGGATGATTAGTTGACAGAGGCTGGGGTCTTGATGGAGCTTGATAACCCACAAAGAATTACTATAGCAGGACAGCAGGTACTGTGGCTGGGCTGGATAGTGAAGCCAGTAGCAGGGACTGTAACTCGGCTAAACCCGGTGGAGCAGGTGGTAGGTTCTGTAGCTGGACTGGAGTTGGTGAACTGTAAAGTACTGTAGAGCTGACCGGAGAATGACCAGAAACTGGACCAGAGTTGGAGGACTGCAGTGTAGCTACTGTAACAACGGCTGAGCGTCTGGATACAGCTGAATGGCAGGATTACCGGAAGCAGTGCTATTTTTAAGCAGGAACCAGCAGGAACTCAGTTCTTGAACCTCTAATTAAATATGACATCATCAAGAACTATAAATGTACTTTCCATAAGATAAGTTTTATTTTAAAGTCCCCTGTGAGTGCCTTTGTATCTAAATGCAATATATACATCTATCTCTCTATCCCTCTCTCTGTTATAAATATTTTTTTATTTATTTAATTGATCCACCCCCGACCTGGAGTTCCTGGACCTATTTTTCCAGAAAAATAGTACTGACCAGAATCTTACAGCAGTGATGTAGCACACAACAGTGGCATGCGGTGGGGTGAGGCAGGTGAGGCACAGCCTTTCCTGTCATACTAACATATATGCCAGAGTTTTGAGTTTATAAAGTATGTAAAAAATACAAAGAATCTATAAAAAAAATCATATTTTTATTATTCTAATTATTTTTATAGTCAAAACTCTGGAGTAAAAAGTGCCTCACCTGGCTACCTTTTCTGCACATCTCTTACTAAAACTCAGTGAATCTCCAGCAGTATATACTGCTGCACTTGTGTATAATGCCAAAATGTACCTCATGGCTCATATTTTGTGTGCAAATCTGACTCTGCTACTTGACAGGGACTCCTCAACCATTTACCTCACCACACGTCCCTGGCACACAACGAATATATAGCTGGATGCAGCTTGTAGCAGGCAGGTCAGGAAAGTGCCTTTAAACTGGACTACAGCAGTGGTACCGATGGCGGCAGTAGCTAGCGGCAGCTAGAGCCAAACTGTCGCAGATATAGAGTAGTGGCTGGAAACTGTGGAATAACATACAGGGTGTCTGGTATCAGAACGTGGTAGCGACTTTGCTGAGAGCAACTTCTTAGTTCAGGAGCTGAATCTTTGAACCCCTTGCCTTGCACTGATTGGACAAATAGCCAGGCAGCAACTGCAATAGCAGAAATGGACTCTGAATGGAATAATCAGTGCATAAGAGGAGAGCTAGCATGACTTCAGCAAACAGGCAACCAGGGAGTTAAATGGCTGATCAGTAGTTTCTGGGCTACAGTAGCTGGGGTTCTCACAGGTGTGCAATTAGCAGCACACAGAATGTCATTGAATGGATGGCAGCAGAAGTGCAGGCTGGAATATCCTGAGAATGCAGCAACTGGAGAGAACATGCTGAACAAATATGCAGAAATAACTGGGTATGTGACATTTACCTAGCTGTAGAATTGTCATTTCCATTGCTCAGTGAAATCAAGAGTTATTCTGATTTTGTTTTTATTGATCATATTGTATAATATAGGGGCCTAATACACCCTGACAGTTCCATTGTTGTCTAAATTTGTTCTTTTTATAAACAATCAAAATCATACCTTTATACTGTAAAATTGAAAGTGCTCCAGTCCACAGACATCCAGTCCCGACATGTGGTGTAGTGACATCATCACATTACTCCACAGTGCTGTTGCTCCACCTCAAACATTAGGAGGTACTGTTGGCCCACTCCCATTACTATAGTGTAAATAAGAAGTCAAATGGATAAATATTCACATATCTTCTTAGAATCTATATGTATGAGCATGGACATATTATATAACAGCAGGGAATGTTATGGGCCCCACACATCAGCAATTAATTGTGACAATTTTCAGATATGGAGATGATTGCCACAATTAATTTTAGATGTGTGGGCTCCCCCTTTTGGCAATCCCAATCAAAATTGCCAATCGATTGCTTAATCAGGTTTTTAAACATGTTTAATAATCTGGTGTTATCTGCAGATCTTTTTTATATGTGTGGGCATTCCCAATTCGTCTTCTTCAGCTATTTACATTATGAACAGCAATCGATTGGGCAATTTCCAGATATGAAGATGCAATCTTTAGATGGAAAAATCTGCCGATCACTGAAATAAATCTGTAATGTGTGGGCAAAGTCAGATAGATTGTAAAATCCATTTATCTGGCCAAAAAATCCCTGTATCTGGAAATCCATAAATTGTGATTGCTGATGTATGGGGCCCATTATTTATAATATCTCTGTGCAGATATTAATTATTAGGAATATAACCAATTAATCCAAGAAAACTCAGTCAGTAAAGTGGTAATAGAGACATCCCATTACATGCCTTTTAGATGCTTTAGTGAAACAGATTTCCTCATATATAAGGGCTGATGTTGAGTGAAACCCAGTGGCATAGCAGTCCACACAGACCTTGCTGTGGCTTGGAGGCACTAGGTGACTGTGGGTACTATGGGTACAAGGTGGTGGTCATTTTGGGAGGGGCAATTTCAATGGTTTGAAAGGGAAAACATGAACAGTAGGCACTGTTGGAGCAACAGACACATGGGGCCAAATGTAATAGGGTGAGAGTTTCAGAAAGTGAGAGATTTGGGGAGAGTTTTCCCATTTTTTTAAAGCAACAATCAATTACATGGCTAAATCAACCTGGTTGAGGAGTGTAATTGATTGCTGCTTTAAAAAATGGGAAAACTCTCCCAAAATCTCTCACTTTCTGAAACTCTCACCCTATTACTTTTGGCCCAGGGTGGTGACAGTGAATTAAGGGGTGGGGAATTCACTGGCAATGAGTAGAAACCCTGACAATACAGTACTATGGGGAGGAGGGCTATGGGGAAGTTTTTTTGAGAGGGGGAACTTGGGGAAGCTTTTTGACAGGATACACACAATTTAGTATAAAATACATAGAATAGCTCATGTGCATGTCCAGAAAACAAGCCACACATATGTGACAATATTATATTTCTTCTTGTGCCTAGATATGTAACAAGGGAGTGAAAGGATAGACTCATTATTTTACACCAATGTCATGTTCATATAATTGAAAACAGATGTAGGCCAGCACAGAAATGCAGTTATATCTGTGTAAGATCAACTGTATTAATTATGGGGACTTAAGATCAGGTGCAAATAACAAAGATGACGATTGAGCAGTAAAACAAACCTCCTATCCTCTACTGTGGTCTGCCCTGTAACTGCATTGGTGCTGTAGGAAGGGGGTTATCCCCTGTTATCATTGCGCATGATGGGGATGAGACAGATCAGCATCAATTATTATATAGATAATGCTAATTAATGTATCTAAAAATAATCATTTTCAATTTATGAATTTAGTGTAAAATGTAACTTTACATAAGAATGGTAAAGCACATTTTTGATTCTGTAAATTGTTTGCATGTGATTTGGTACTCCTGAATTGAGTCTCTTAATTGAGATTTTTGCTTTTCTCATTTATAGGACATCTGGCCTTATTAATTTATGCATATGCCCTTGTGCTGCAGTAAACTGTCAGCCTTGTTTAAGCTTTAGTAAAAGTGTGAATTTTACTGGCAGCAAAAAAATGTAACTTCAATTATAATTATGTTTTGCCCTATTTTGCAGGCAAAAAATGCTAAATAATAGTGGTAATGTTTTTTTTTTTTTGTAAAATAAGCATGATATAACTGCATATTTTTAAAGGCTTTTTTTGTTTTACGTTTGACAATGCAAAGAAACACACACACACAAAGGGGAGATGCAGGGTGACTGAGGACGAAGGGAGGAAGACTTACACAGGGTGGCACAGGACGCAGAGTGTGAGGGGGGCATGGTGGCACAGGATGCAGGGTAGGAGGGGGAATGCAGAGTGGTAGAGGATGCAGGGAGGGGAGTCAATAAGTGGTGGAGAATGCAGGGAGGGGAGACAGTGATGCCCATTATACATATGCCCCACACTGTGATGCCCATTATAAATTTGCCACACACCATGATGCTATTATACATATGCCGCATACTGTGATGCCCAATATACATATGCCAAACACCGTGATGCTCATTATACATATGCCGCACACCGTGATGCCCATTATACATATGCGACACACCGTGATGCCATTATACATATGCCGCACACCGTGATGCCCATTATACATTTGCCACACACCATGATGCTATTATACATATGCCGCATACTGTGATACCCATTATACATATGCCACACACCGTGATGCCCATTATACATATGCCGCACACCGTGATGCTTATTATACATATGCCGCATACTGTGATGCCATTATACATATGACGCACACCGTGATGCCCATTATCGTGCTGGTGAAACACGATGTCTCACTATCAGCTTTATGCCCCATCCCATATCTTTCAACAGCCTCAGTACCGTCACTGCCCCAGCAGCATCATACCTTTCATGTCACTCCAGCCAACATGTAACTTGTCTGTTTGCCAGCTCTATGCCGGCACCCTGATCACAGGCACAGTTGGACTGGCCTGGGGAGAAGGTAGCATCTGTGGTCTCAAGTGGCAGGAAGCCCTCAAAGTCTGAGTGCACAGTACAAATGTAACCCCTTGTAACTTTGCCTGCAACCAGCCATTTATGGATTAGCCTAGTGTTTGGCTAAGAATAGTATATACACTTTTCACTGTTGCTCTGATTTCATTATTGATTGCATACATGGATATTGAGATTAACATGTGGTGATGTCAGGGGCCAGGGAGTCAATCTCATTACTGCAGCTGCTGTCGCTACTGACCTTTATATACAGATAGGAAGCCAGGTACTGATGCTAATCACCCAACACATCTGTGCTACTGGCAACTCGGGTCCAGATCTCCATCCTCCACAACCATGCTGTTCAGGTCCCCAGCCATGCTGCTTTGCTGGCACATCCTGGATTGGTCAGATGACCAAGGTGTCCCTCAGAGCTCAAGCATGCCACTACAGCTACAGCCAGGGGGGGCTTGGTGGGGGTTGCTGTCACTAAAGCCAGGGGCGGGGGTGCGGACACTACTCACCACCGCCTCCCTCGACATCCGGTGCTGCCGTGCTCACACAGTGCAGCGTTGCCCAAAACAAATATGGCCGCCGCATCTGTGCATTTAATATATGCATATATGCGGCGGCCATATTTGTTTTGGGCAATGCTGCCGATTGTGACCAGGCTGGGCTGCGGCCGCTTCTAACCAAGGTAAGCGGACCAGCCCAGTGAAATCTGGTCCGGCCCACCGGGAAATGGCCCGGGTTACCCCGTGGGCCAATCCGCCTCTGGACCATATTCTCGGGTAAATCCCTGCATTTTCTGTTGTGAAAGGGGAATTATTTCAAATAGCCATGACCTGCAGTGCTCTGAATACAGCCGGGCAGCCCCCTACTCTCTGCCCAGCTGTCAATGACTGTCACCCCTGCAGCTTCTGCTCCAATACTTCTTCCCGCTTTCACCTCAGCCCGCCCCCTCTTTAATCATGTGGTGCCGGCACCCGGCATGCTCCCCCGATGTCACGCACAACAACAGCGCGCACAATATTTCAAATGTCCACTCGGCTAGAGGGGACACCAGGAGGGGAGTGGGATCGTGCTCTGTGCTGCACTCTGCTCCTCTTCTTATAGAAGCAGCTGCACCTCTCCTTCTTTCCCTGCAGTAGCAGCGAAGGCTCATATAAAAATTTACAGTAAGTGGCACTTTTGGGGGCATTGCTTAAGGGATGCTACAAGTGGCGGTATGTGGGGGCATTACGCATAATGTGTGGCTTAATGTGTAGGGGGCATTACGGTGTGCAGCATCATGTGTAAAGGGCATTATGTGTGCAGCATCATGTGTAAGGGGCATTATGAGTGCAGCATCATGTGTAATGGGTACTATGGTGCGCGGCATCATGTGTAATGGGTACTATGGTGTGCGGCATCATGTGTAATGGGTACTATGGTGTGCGGCATCATGTGTAATGGGTACTATGGTGCCATCAAGCAAGAACCCCCTAGTAATGAGAACTTAGGTAAGCAGCACTTATGTGGCAAATATGTAATGGGCATTACGGTTTGTTATATAGTATGTAATGGGCATCATGATCTGTGGCACAATGTGTAATGGGCAATATGGTATGTGGCCTTATGTGTAATTGGCATTACGGCGTGTGGCTTTATGTGTAATGGGTATTACGGAGTTTGCTAAAATGTGTAATACCACACCCCTTTTTGTGATGCCACGCCTCCTTCCCATGAGGCCATGCCCACTTTTTGCCGTGCAAAGGTCCCCCTGCTATTATGTCTAGATCTGGGACCACCCATTACCATAATTCTAGATTCGCCTATGGATGTGATATGGGGTCTTTGGTGGCACCCACCAACGCAAATGTCTATACAGTATGTTTGATATGGAAGACAATCTTTTCTTTTCTGATAGTAACATATCTTCCAAAATATTTTTTTTACCCATTCTATAGACGATTCGCTACTTTTGTGGAAGGGTGACACGAGGACCTCATAGCGCTTCTTGAATGTAATAACTGGTCTGATAGCCCGGTTAAGTTGACCTACAAAATTAGCCAGACCCAAATTGAATTACTCAATGTATCCATTGGGATTGAACAATCAAATGTTATAACATCGGTACATTTTAAGGATACTGATCGAAACACCCTCTTGCATTGGCATAATTGCAATTCTAATAAATTAAAACAGGGTCTTCTATACTTGCAAATGCTAAGGATTCATCAATAGCAATGTGGGAATGGCAGCCAAACAGATTGATGGTCTTATACAAAAATTTGTGATCAGAGGTTATAACCTTGACCTGTTGTTAACCACTAAACAATGAGTACTTCAATTGGATAGAATTCAGCTTTTGGAGAATAAACCAAAGACATCCCCCAAGGATACTCTTCCATGGTTTACTCAATTTAATGTCTCCTCTATTGGGATTAATAATATTTCCAAACAATATTGTCTGATGAATCTTTGGGTTTGCAGAATAGTAGACTTATGCCTTGCTATTTAAATGCTAAGAATTTGCACAGCATGTTGGTGAAAACAGATATAATTAACATGGGTAAAGAACTGTCAGAACATTTCCTCTCCATTACAAAACCAGGATGTTGCAAATGTTCCTGTATTACCTGTAAATTCTTGGTGACTGGAGATACTTTCTTTCAACCACATCTAGGTACTAAGTTCATGATTAGACATCACCTCATGTGTTAGAGGACACATGTGGTGTACCTTATTGGGTGCCCATGTGGTCTTGCATACGTGGTTAAGACTAGAGGAGCATAGGTTTTCATTTCTATCTCAGGGAGCAATGTCCGTGATGTCTGAGGGATCTGTATGCGATAGGTCACTTAGGTAGGCCAATGCATCAGATGGAGAGGAGAAGTCTTTAAATGAAGAACCATTATAGATGCAAAGTTTTGCTGGATAGAGAAGGCCAAATTTTCGGCCGCCTGTGGCCAATTTAGAACATATAGGGAGAACACTTTTCTAGCTCTTGACAGCTCGGCAGAGTAGTCTTGGAAAACATGAAGCTTGTGTCCCTCCCATGCCAGGTTTTTATATTGCGAGATGCCGACCAAATTTTCGTCTTGTGTAGGTAGTTGAAACATCGAAAAAGGATAACACAAGGTCTTGGTCTAGAAGGGGTGGGAGTCGGGCCTACCCTATGAACCCTCGCAATCACCATGTCTTGGCAAACCGTCTCTTTTCCCAACAATGAAGGCAGAGTGTTGCGGACAAAATGGGTGAGTGCACCTCCTTTCACTGATTCAGGCAGGCCAACCAGACGTATGTTATTCCTGCATGACCCGTTCTCCATATCTTCAACTTTGGACCACAATTGATAATTATCTTTAGTGAGCTGCTTTACTTGCATCTGAATATCAGCGATATTATGAGAGTGGAAACCAATTTGATTTTCAGTGACAGTGACACTCTGAGTGAGCTGTTGTAGCTGGGCAGTGATGTCAGAAACTGCCTTGGACAATAGCGGGGTCATTGTGGCAGTTATAGCCTCGACCACCTCCCTGTATGTAACTGGTGTGTCATTCCCATGTCCCATGTGGCTTGCATTGCCAGCCTGGCTGCTGTCCTCACCTGTGGCCTTCTGGTGTGCAGGTGTAATGCTTTCACCGGTGTCATCAGGAGTCATGCTGCCTGCAACTCTTCTTTCCTGCTGACATGGCTGGGCTGCTGAGCCATTGTGGGGTTTAAAGGAGCCAGGAATTTATCCATTCAGCCCTTTATAAGTAGGGTCTGTGGTAGGAGGGGTAGAGGGGGTGAGAGGGGAGCTGAAGCCCCTTTACAAATGTAGTGGGGGTTTGCACCTGTTGTAAGAGAGAGAGGGGGGAGAGGGGCTGCGCCACACTGTGGTGATGTCACTCCCGGCGCTGACTTCAAGTGCCGGTATCTGCGGGCAGTCAATGTGGGTGGCCAGGTCTGGGGGTGTCACTTGGCCGTGTAGCACCTGGAGGGAGCAAGTGGAAGAGGGAAGATGCAGCTCTGTCACTCCCAGGCAGTCGGCTTAGTAGCTGCCACGCGCGGGAGAGCCGGGCGGGTGGCGCTGACCTGGGGTACGCTCTGGCAAAGAAGGTGAGAGATGCCTGTAAGAGAGGCACAGGGAGTGATTTAACTATTGCAGAGGGTGCCGGTGGATGGAGCTGCCGGGGAGAGAACCTCACTCCATGATCCGGAAGCGGAAGTCATATCATGTAATGTATGTATTAACCTTTTATATTTCATGTGTGTAAGTGTGTGTTTATTTAAAACCATTTCTTGTACTGTGGAACTACAAGTGCCAGCAGACCCTTTATTGCCCTGCATGCTGGGACTTGTGGTTCTCCAAGTCCCTGCATTTACTGGAGGCGGCTTGCTGGGAATCATAGTTCCACAGTATAAGACAATAGTTTATTATTCTATTTTCTACACTTCAATCAGCTCGAGGGGACATCAAGGACAGCACCAGACATCAGCCTGGCTATATGCTAATTTGGTAATTGTTTTTTCAGGTTTTTTACATGTTTTTTAGATTGTTTTTTATATTTCCTTTTTCTGATATGTATTTAATATTGTTATTTTTAATGAATGCTTTACATTTATTGTAAATAGTTCTGTATATACTTTTTATGTATTTGCTAATATCTGCTTTGCTTATGTTGTATAATCCTTAATTGATACTTGTGAGAGGTTTTTTGCTACACCAATTAGCGCTCAATTTGTTACATCTGAAATCCATTCTTGAGATGGTATATAAATCAAAGTCAGCACACCAGTAGAAACGACTCCTGATGAAGTCTTGGATGACGAAATGCAATGAGGGTGTTCCCATTACTGACGTGACGCTGAAGACGTCCTCTGGTCGGTTCACTCCCGGTCCGCTGCCTGCACGTTGCTGTGATGTAGGTACAATTGAAAGAAAGATGGCGGCACTCGCAGGCTTGTGGAAAAATCAACTCGTTTATGTAAAAGAACACACACATTCATAGATCCGAGTAGCTGGCACTCTCATCTCCTTACGTGATTGCCTGGGTGCCTTGTCTGGATATGGGGTATGCAGCGGCTTGTATGGTCCTACACTCCACGGATTTTACTCAGGATGAAAAATCACATAACATGCATTTCTTGCATATATATATATATTAGTCGCTTTAATCAAATAACTCTCCACCCTTAATTATAGTAACAAATGGAAACTATAAGATCTGTACAAAGAAAACAACTTGCTATTAACAAAATCTTTGCAAAACGATCAGTTTCAGTACAACCTCAAGCCCTTCATTTGCTGACCCTTGCTTTAATCAATAATACTGTATCTCATTAAAGTATTCCGGTTTGTTTGGACAATATAACAATAAATCTTGTGGTTTGACAGACCACAAAATGAATTTCAATAAATTTCAGAGTTACAATCAGTTACTGAAGTAAAATATTTGAAACCTCAGCAACTTGGTGAAATTGAAGTATAAATTCCAAAGCTGCAGATATCTTTGAACTACAGTACATGCTTGTAAGACAAACTGCAAGTAGAACATTTATTTTTTTATATTTATTTATTTATATCAGACAGAAATATTAAGCTCCGCAAAGAAAACAGCTATAGCTTTTATACATGTGATTTCACCAGCTTAATTTATCAGCATTAAATAGATGAAACTTCTAGTCATGACAACATATGGGATGGAGGATTAAAACAAATTGCATCTTACCAGTAGTCGGGCACTGTTCCCCACCATTCAAAGTTGTAAATGAGCTCATGAACTGTACTGAAGTACTATCCCACAGCAACAGAGGAGAAACTTTTTTAAATTATGCTTTAGCCCCGAATGTACTTCATAGCTGGTTCCTAATGTATAGCATTTTTACTGCTGGACCAAGCTAAAATATGATAGAATCTGGCATATACTATATAAATTAATTGTTCAGATTTATTAAATTTGAAAAAAAAAATGATGGAACGATTAAATATAAATAGAACAATTTGTCAATTAAACAAAATTAGAAAGCTTGCTCATCTACAATCGCCGAAGAATACTGTAGTTCTTTTTTTAATTTTTGCTTTTATTGTAACTAAAATTGTATAAAACGCATCTCTCTTTTTGGTCAAACATTAATGTATATAGATCCTAGTAAATCAGAAATTTATAATAGATTTGACCTTAATGGAAAATATATGTAATAGCAGAAAACATAAAATGTATATAAACTGTCTATAATATAAAGTTATGTTGTAAAATGTAGCATCACGTTTACAGTTTACCACCACTTTATGGTTATACTATACAGAAAACTTGTTCATTTTTAATATAATGAGACCTTAGTTTAGAACAATATGAAAGTCATTTCACTGCTTCATTTTGTTTCTTCCGATTTTAAACAAATATTGCCTTTAAGATAATACTTGTAAAGGCATATATTGCCATTAATGCCTGTGTTTAGGCATTTTAAAATATTATTATTTTAATAATAAATTCTAAGAACATAATATAATTATCTGAAATGTAAATCATTCAAAAGAAGAAATTAAGTGCTTGATTCTGGCTATATTTCTCAGATGAAAGAATGAGGATTTGATTGTGGCTGACACCTGATATTTAAGTGTCAGGCCACTATCCAGGATAACACCAAGATTCCGCACATGTTCAGAGTTTTTTAGTGCTGTGCCCCCCAGAGTAAGACCTGTCAGTTGACTATGCTGCCGTCTTGTCCTGTGATTTATCATCAGGACTTCTACTTTATCTGGGTTCAGTCTCAGCCAACTGGCACTCATCCACTCCTGGAGCTCAGCTAGGCAGCCATTTAAGATTGTTATTGTGTTATCGGTGCCTGGAGAAAAGGACAGGTACAGTTGTGTATCATCTGCATAGCAGTGGTAGACCAGGCCATGAGGTCTGATTTGTCACCCAGTGGAAGCATGTATACTACAAAAAGCATGGGAGATAGTATAGAACCATCTGGTACACCACAAGACAATGGCACTGGTGGCGAAGAATATACTCCTGATGAAACTCTGTGACCTGCCAGCTAGAAATTATTTGAAACAGCTAAGGACTGTGCCACCCAGACCACAGAAATTCTTCAGGCGCTCAATTAGAATCAAGAACAAGTGGGGTTCTGGAATCTGCACTCAGTAGTATATATTACCCTATGTTATCGGGTGTTCACCGCTATACCATTTACCTTGTCATGTAGCGGGGGTGCTATCCTGACCAACTGTAAGTCAGTAGTCAAAAATATTAAGAGGAAGAGAAAGACAGTTTTTTATGGATGCACTCCTGGTTTAACAAAATTATCATTAATCAAATGATTTTCTTTTTATATTTTTTATATATAAAATTGTGGGGACCCCTATCGTCTTTATTGTTATAACCTGTGACATGGGGTAAGCCACAAAAAATGTGCGAAAATTAAAGAGGTTAAAATATCCCGACATACATATATACACAGTGATAAGGAAGAAAAATTTGTGTTGGACAGATTATTTTAAAAACGTGTAGGCAGGTTTCATAGGATGTTGATGTTTTATTAATAATTGGGTGGTATTCCCATATATACAATTTATGTACTTCCACTTTTATTAATTTTTCAATACACTGTTGTTATTATCCTTGTTGTTACAAGGGGATATGACAGTTGGTTCTAGGGCTTTGTCTTGGTAGTGAATAAATTCACTTATTCTACCAACCCATAAGTCCAACTGACACACCTATGGATTTTTTTGCAAGAATACAGTTAGATATGTTTGTCTCCGGATGTTTTTTTCAGCTTTAGTTTGCTGTACTGGTGAGTGTTTTGGCCTTAAAATTGGCTCTATATTACACTTGAAGGTATACACTATCACAATTGTGCTGTGGATTTCTGTCACCTGTGGTTGACAATTCTGTGGAGCGATATCTTTATGTTTGAACAGGCTGTGTACCTTGGCCGTATATTAGGCTCTATATCACATGGGCGTTGTATGCCCTGTTCAGGTCTCTTGTTATTATTGCCTATTTAACTGTTTGTATCAGCATTTGGCAAATGACAACGTGTGTGTCGAGTGTGTGGTCTGGCCCTGAATCTGGCTCTATGTCACACTTTTATTATATGCCCGAAATTTTATCCTCCTCAGTTTTGTAAGCTGTGCCTTTTAAGCTGTGTTATAATCAGCGTATGGCGAAATGGTGAGATTTTGTGATTATAGCCTTAATTTTGGCTTTATTTCACAGTACATTGTTGTATAGTGTTACACTGTATTTATCTCAGGTTTGTATTCAAGTGACAGATTCTTATGGCACTTGATACTGTGTGTTAGATTTAACTGTATATATTGCGCGCTTCCCAGAGTGTGCATATAAATTCTCTAGTCATTCAGTGGATACAATGTTATCTCCTGATTTGGCTTTTTGCCCAGGATTTTGGTATAACAATTTTGAATACACTTCAATATGTTCCTCCTAGTCGCTACTGACACCTGCTGGCAAATTTGATATATTATATATCTCTTTCTGAACTGGCTTAGTTTTCAGTGCCAGTTTAAGACAACTATGTTGCAGTTTTGGGTTATATGTGCGGTTTTAATAATATTGATTACAGGTACGTTATTCAATTTTGCCTGATATAACCTTTAGTGCTACACCCCTTAGGTGGTCACTTAGGTGTGCACTACTAGTGGGTTGTTTGTACCATACACTTGCCTAGTTGAAATTACTATCTACCATAAGTTGGTAGATTGCGTGAGCTATAATAGTTCACTATTGCCAGCAGTCAGTCAGAGCGATTAGCGCTATAGGTGGACAAACAGTGGGAAGTAGTATAATAACAGATAATACAATTCACATCCTATTACATCTGCCTAACACGGGTCTAGAACACGTGTTTCGCACTTAGGTGCTTCTTCAAGCTAGCTTGAAGAAGCACCTAAGTGCGAAACACGTGTTCTAGACCCGTGTTAGGCAGATGTAATAGGATGTGAATTGTATTATCTGTTATTATACTACTTCCCACTGTTTGTCCACCTATAGCGCTAATCGCTCTGACTGACTGCTGGCAATAGTGAACTATTATAGCTCACGCAATCTACCAACTTATGGTAGATAGTAATTTCAACTAGGCAAGTGTATGGTACAAACAACCCACTAGTAGTGCACACCTAAGTGACCACCTAAGGGGTGTAGCACTAAAGGTTATATCAGGCAAAATTGAATAACGTACCTGTAATCAATATTATTAAAACCGCACATATAACCCAAAACTGCAACATAGTTGTCTTAAACTGGCACTGAAAACTAAGCCAGTTCAGAAAGAGATATATAATATATCAAATTTGCCAGCAGGTGTCAGTAGCGACTAGGAGGAACATATTGAAGTGTATTCAAAATTGTTATACCAAAATCCTGGGCAAAAAGCCAAATCAGGAGATAACATTGTATCCACTGAATGACTAGAGAATTTATATGCACACTCTGGGAAGCGCGCAATATATACAGTTAAATCTAACACACAGTATCAAGTGCCATAAGAATCTGTCACTTGAATACAAACCTGAGATAAATACAGTGTAACACTATACAACAATGTACTGTGAAATAAAGCCAAAATTAAGGCTATAATCACAAAATCTCACCATTTCGCCATACGCTGATTATAACACAGCTTAAAAGGCACAGCTTACAAAACTGAGGAGGATAAAATTTCGGGCATATAATAAAAGTGTGACATAGAGCCAGATTCAGGGCCAGACCACACACTCGACACACACGTTGTCATTTGCCAAATGCTGATACAAACAGTTAAATAGGCAATAATAACAAGAGACCTGAACAGGGCATACAACGCCCATGTGATATAGAGCCTAATATACGGCCAAGGTACACAGCCTGTTCAAACATAAAGATATCGCTCCACAGAATTGTCAACCACAGGTGACAGAAATCCACAGCACAATTGTGATAGTGTATACCTTCAAGTGTAATATAGAGCCAATTTTAAGGCCAAAACACTCACTCACCAGTACAGCAAACTAAAGCTGAAAAAAACATCCGGAGACAAACATATCTAACTGTATTCTTGCAAAAAAATCCATAGGTGTGTCAGTTGGACTTATGGGTTGGTAGAATAAGTGAATTTATTCACTACCAAGACAAAGCCCTAGAACCAACTGTCATATCCCCTTGTAACAACAAGGATAATAACAACAGTGTATTGAAAAATTAATAAAAGTGGAAGTACATAAATTGTATATATGGGAATACCACCCAATTATTAATAAAACATCAACATCCTATGAAACCTGCCTACACGTTTTTAAAATAATCTGTCCAACACAAATTTTTCTTCCTTATCACTGTGTATATATGTATGTCGGGATATTTTAACCTCTTTAATTTTCGCACATTTTTTGTGGCTTACCCCATGTCACAGGTTATAACAATAAAGACGATAGGGGTCCCCACAATTTTATATATAAAAAATATAAAAAGAAAATCATTTGATTAATGATAATTTTGTTAAACCAGGAGTGCATCCATAAAAAACTGTCTTTCTCTTCCTCTTAATATTTTTGACTGCTCAATTAGAATCCCATGGTCAACGGTGTCAAATACATGCATTATATCATCATGCCTAGACTACTGCAATGCGCTCTACCTGGGTCTCCCATCAAAAGAATTGCTCAGCTTGCAGCTGGTACAAAATGCAGCCACAAGGCTATTAACTAACCAGCCCCGCTCCTTCCACATAACTCCCATTCTCTACTCCCTTGGCTGACTACCTGTAAAATGGCAAATCATTTTCAACACTGGCTTACTCACTTTCAAGGCCATACATGACCAGGGCCAAGGTACCTGCAGCAGCTGCTGATTCCTTACTCTCGTACTCGATTACTATTATCCATTGAAGACGGACTCCTAACAGTACCTAGAATCTCCCTGAATTCATCTGGGGGTCGAGCTTTCAACTTTGTTGCGCCAATTCTATGGAACTCTCTTCCTCACACAGTGCGAGAAGCCCCCACTGTAGAATCCTTTAAAAATAGACTAAAGAAAGGCTTTAGTTTGCTTAATCCATAAAATTTTTATTTATTAACTTGCAGAACAAATAAAAAATTTACCCAATATCACTGATCTTGACAATAATAAAAGTGCCTAAGTTAACCACTCACTATTAAGAGGGGCAAATAAATTATATTTTTGACTTAATTATGATTTATGTGACATTATTTTTTGTCAGACAATAAAAATGACTTGAAATATATGTCAGAGTCAACAGAAAAATATAATAAAACTACATCTCTAAATTATTTTACATGCATTAGCTGTATTTTGTTAATGTTTATTTGTTTTGCTTTGAACACTCACATGACCATTATACGATCAATGATATACATATCAGTTGTACACCAAGAACTTTATAAATGACTGCTTAATGCCAAAGGTTTACTTGAGTGACTGGATGGCTGGGGGGGGGGGGGGGGAGGGAAGTGTTAATTGTTAAGGCAACACTCCCTCCTGGCCTATGATTGGGTTGAGTACCCAGGCTGGTATGCATTCTCTATTTATGCAGACTACGAGTATCATATGCGCCCAACATCCTTTTCAGTGGTACCCTTGCTGACATTAGATCTGCCCAATGGGGCATCCAAAATGCATAATGGTTAATTAGAAGTGAGACTGGTTTATTATCCAGGCATTCTGGCTTCACAGAACTTGTGTGATCTGCTTTCAGTGGCTGAGATCACTTTTGCTGTATGCCTTACTTAAAACAGAGATTAAGACTTAAAAACCTTGGGAAGACATGTCAACATCTCAATCATGACTGCAAGTCGCCAGCCTATTACATATACCCCAGTATCTTTAACCCAAGTGTGTGTGTTTTGTGTACATGTATGTATGCATGCAGTGTGTGTTGTGTGTGTATGAATGCATGTATAAAGTATTTGTGTAAGTATGTATGTATGATGTGTGTATGTTAGTATGTATTTATGTATGTAGTGTGTGTGTGTGTGTGTGTGTGTTTTGTATATGTATGCATGTATGTATGTATGTATGTATGTATGTATGTATGCATGCAGTGTATGTGTGTTTGTATGGATGTATGTATGTTTGTATACAGTGTTTGTGTATGTATGCTGTGTGTATGTATGTATGTATGTATGCATGCATGTGGTGTGTGTTGTATGTATGCTGTGTGTATTGTGTGCATGTATTCTACAGTATGTGTGTGTTTATTTAGTCTTTAAGGGGCTCCATTAAGACTAAATACATACACACATTAAAAGCAATGAAGCAGACACACTCTGTGACTAAGCACAAAAGCTATGTATAATCCCAGTCATGTGCATACCCATCATTGCAGGGGCATGCTGTATATGCACAATGCGTATAGACATATTAATTTTGTTTTCAACAGTTTCATTTTTTCCACCAAAACCATTGTTTGTTTACTTTAAATGCTTATTTTAAGAAAAGTGCATTTATTGTAATTTGACAGCTTCCTTAATTAGCAAATACTAGGTTAAGTGGAAGCCTGCTACAACAAAACCTCAAAAGACAATGTCTACCTTTTTATGTGACTCCCTAGCATAACTAGTTTCAAAGAGATTTGCTCTTTAACAAAGTGATGCTTAATCTGATTAGATTATACAAAAAAATGCCATAGTTGATCATTTCTGCTGGTAACAAAATTGGAAAAATGATAGCTATAGCTTTTAGCACTTAGAGCTGTATCCTTATACAGTATATTAAAGATGATCTTGGGAAACGTAACCAGAAAGAGGGGACATTTCCTCTGCCTTTTGATCCTATTACACCAAATGATATAATTTGTCTAGAGATGATACTCATCCCAGCAATATTAAGCAACATGAGTCCATTAGCCGTACTTATCTTAGATAAGGACTAGCGCTTTAAACAGAGTATATTGGTAACTTGGAAAAGTAATTTGCTCTTGAGAGCTGGAAGATGCCATCACATTTATCCAATTTATTCAAGGTGTGTGCCATCCTATTAATGCCTGTTGTTTAGACAGGAACTTAAGTCTATGGAAGGAAGGAGAGATGATGGTGTCTACTAGTGTAAATGAAAAAAAAAACAGTTAGTCCAAATAAAAAAAAGGAATTATTTGCTCAAACTTGGTTCCCATGAACCTCTTGTTTCTAAAAGCCCAAATACACATTCAATTAATAAAGACCCCCCCTCTTAGCCGTGAGTGATAAAAAAAAATTGTGCAAAAAAATAAACAATCATATAAAAAATGAAGCAGCTTAACAATTAGAAACCTGGGATTTGCTGTCAATTATATTAATAACTTTGGTCCCTGTTATTAATCACCTAATTGGGGCTAGTCTGACCTTGTGCTTATCAGTTACAAGTTATCATTTTTAACCATTAAATATTTTTTAACTGTATCATTAAACAATTAACAATTAACCATTGTTCTGGGTTAAATAAAATTAATTAATCCCAGTGATTCATTCAGGCCCTTCGGTTTTTGGGTGTCAAGGCAGAAACTCCACCTTGACTCAAGCTGAAGCAGCAACTTTCCTCGATCTCCTCCCCTGTGTGAACTGGGCACATGATTTATGGCTTTGTATTGTAAAGTTGCCATGCCATGTCTCTTCTCCCCGAAGTGACTAGCAACTGGCTGCTCCCCTGTTCCTGACAATAGAGCAGCCCTAATTGCTTTTCTACAGATGTAGCACCGCTCTTCTTTGCCCGGCGCCCGCCAGATCCCTTTCACTGGCGAGCACCAGCGATAGGGACTGGGACTCACATGTGCCTCACACACACGCACGCTCAGTATCACAGCATCGCGTGCGCGCGCACCTCTGGTGGTAGCCGGCCGCTGGTGATGGAATCACCAGCCCCTCCAAAGATAAAAAGAGCTACATTTGTATTTTGCACCATGCGCACTTTCAGTTCACATTTAGTTTTACCTACAGTATGTAATATAATCCACACGGGAAAATTATTACATACACTAGATTATAAATTTCAAGATACATGTCAATGGCCATTTGATATCGTAGAGTTTACCTGTGTGAGGGTGTAAGATATAATTCCCCGGCATCAGGAAATTACAGGTTCTACTGCCAAAGCAGCGATAGCAGGCATTTTTTCTGGATAAAAAATGGGGTAATGCTGCCTTTTTGAATTTACTTATATCAGTTTTAACCACCAGATCCTTAATGCTTTTGCTAGGAGTGTAGCTTGGCATTAGTCTCCTGTTGTGTAATGACTTTAGATCTTATCTGTGGAGATTAAAGGCCATAATTGCTTGTCTTTTTTACTGGTGGCTTTACTGATGGTGTTATATTAGTTCACCCATGGAAAAGGATCAATTCTTTTTTAAGGTTCTCTGTCTGGCTTTTTGTGAAGGAGCTCTTGTCTCAGTATGGCTAATGCTTTTTTTGCGTGCCTGTAATAATTCTTTCCGAGGATAACCTCTTTGACTAATTTTGACCATAATTTAGTCTAGTTGGATCACCATGGTTGACTGGTCACTATTGGAGCGGCATTCCCTCAAAAATTGAGAGAAAGGTAACCCTTAAATCGAGGCTACAGGGTGGAAACTATCATGCCTCAAGACAGTATTTTAGTATGTCTTTTTGGCATATAACGTTGTGACTATTTGTCCATTCTGCACCATTATTTATAAGTTGAGATAGAATATAGAACTATAACTGCTGTCAAATGTAAATTTAATAGGGCTTTTTGATGCATTATGAGCCTGGATAACTTGTTCAAAATTCTCCATAGTACCTAACCAGAATAAAAGTAGATATGAATGCATTTGCGAATGTCGGGGCCACTGGTGACCCCATTGCGCACCCGGTCAGTTGCCTGAAATACTGGCCATTGTAGAAGTGTTATGCTGTAATCTGAATTTTAATAACAACATAAAGAAGTCAATATCAGGTCCAAGGGACTGCCAAGGGATTATTAGTCGTCTCATTGCTGCGAGACCCTCTTAGTATGGAATGCACATGTATAGACTCTTGACGTCAATTGTTGCCATGAGCATTTCCGGGGGGATATCTGTCAATTCCTGTAATTTGCAAAGCAGCATGTTGGAATATTTTAAGTGGGTGTACGTTTGTTGAATGCAAGGCTGTAGATAAGCTTCCTGCTAAATCGCTATTGGTTCACAAATGGAGCCCTTGGCAGATATAATAGGTCTGCCAGGCGGTTTGGTGTTATTTTTGTGAATTTTAGGAATGGAATAGAAAATTGGAACAATCGGGTATTCTGTGTAGAGTTTATGTGCTATTGTATTTGAAATGATCCCTTCAGTCTTCGCCTGTATTAGTAGGGATTTTAGTTCGTCTTGATATTTCTTTGTTGGATCTTTCTCTATAAGACTGTAGGTTGTGGAATCTTCCAATAGGCGGTTGCATTCTGTCTCATAGGCTGTTAGATCTTGGACGACTATGGAGCCCTCTTGTCAGCTCCTCGTATTATTATATCTTCCCGTGTGGCAGGATTTTTTAATGGCAATTGTTCATCTTTGCTTAAATTTGAATGGCAACTATCTTGAACCTTGATCGAGGGCATAGTTTTTGGATTATTGTTGGCATGTTTTCACTGTTATCTGCATTGGGAGGAAGTCTATCAAAGTGCTCTTTCAATTTTAGATATCTTTGTAATTTATACGTATCCACCTTCCATTGAAAGTGGTCTGGGCATGTTATTGGGACGAAAGATAATCCCTTACCCAGTACCGCTAACTCAGTAGCTGTTAATTGCTGGGATGAAAGGTTGACCATGAAGTGAATTTGCCTTCTCCTTGTGCTTACTCCTAAAGGCGTGCTGCTGGTTGAAGTAGAGGCTTGTTGAGACCCTTGGCCTTCCGACTCACTAGCTGAGGTGCTATAGTTGTTCACACATCTTCTGGTATGCCTAAAGAATGGCACCTTGCTTCTCTTCCCCATTGGTGCAGTCCCACTCAGCCATGAGTACACACAATGGTTGGTGTAATCTTGTTGTACCTTTATTAACTTTTCCCATTTTTAATTTAACAGGTCCACTTTATACTGTTCCACTTGAGTATATAATTTGGCCATCCACTCTGGCGTCTGTGATTCTGGAACCAGTGGTGTTTTCTCAGTCAATAAATTAGTGATTTTTTCTTTGGTGGTGTTATATTCTTTTGTGGCTTCCTCGACCACTATCAGAATTGGGTCCATCGAGCATTTATTCAACACTGAAATACACCACTTACAAAATTCTGCATTGTAACGGCCTATTGTGGGTGCGTTGTTTATTCTGAAGCCTCAAGGAATATGTTTTGATCTGTAATAGTCTGAGAGCATTCTGCTATGATATAAAAAGTCAAGCTCACACTTTCTCAATTTCAGAACCTCTTTAAACAGCGCTGGTCTCTGTGCTGCATAGCCAGCTCACCCTGCACTGACAGTGGGGTGAGCCGGCTTTCTCCTTTGCAGCTAACACCTTCTGTTGCACTGTCCAACTGCTACAGAGGCTGATAGCATGATTGGCTGATGTGTCTCCATGGAGACGCAGAGCTCAGTCCTGATTGGCTGAGCAATGCGTCTCCATGGAGACACATAAGCCAAAGACGCTATCAGCCTCTGTAGCGCTGGGACAGCGCTACAGAAGGTGTTAGCTGTGCAGGAGAAAGCCGGCTCACCCGACGCTCAGTGCGGGTTGAGCTGGCTCTGCAGCACAGAGACCAGTGCTGGACCCTGGGTTGGTAAGTATGTTGCTGTAAAAGTGAGGTGTGTGGTTGTGTGTGTAATAAAGTTATACTTTTCTGTGTGTTTTACTTTAACATTCTTTTTACAGATGTTAAAGATTGTAGATTGTAATTGCAGATTGTAATTGCACTATGTAACTGTATTGCACAGAGACCTGATGAAAAGACCGTAAGGGGTCTTGAAACATCGTCACGCTTATCTGCAAAGGATGAAAAGATTTTTTTGTACACTATAACTTACTGGAATTGAAGTCCGATGAGTGCCGCCTCTAATTTCTACTAAATACCCCAAGGTATAGTGGACACATTGTATATTATCTCGCCTGGAAGGCACCGCGGCATACTCTACTTATTCAGAATGACAAACAAACTTGCCAAACTATATATATATATATATATATATATATATATATATATATATATATATATATATATATATATAGAAGAAATTGTCCGTGGCACTCAAAAGACTTTTCCACAACAAGTGTAATCACAAAATGATACCCAAACACAGGTCCAGTTGTCTATATATATGTATATATATATATGAAAAAAGATAAGAGTTCAGAGTGCGCTACCAGAAATTACACAATTTTTAAAATACAATATGATTTTAATATAAAAGCCTCATAGGCAACACATAAAAGTGCAGAAATACAACAGCTTTTTTTATTGCAGCAAGTTTCTGTTATTCCATTGGTGAAGCAGGCCCAACGCGTTTCGTCATGGAAATGACTTCATCAGGGGCTTATATGTAACAATTTTGACAACCAAATGACACTTTGTACAACTTCAATTGTCATACACACTGGTCGAATTGTGTCAACAATACAGTACCGAAAAAGAAATACATAAAAGTTTGTTTGTAGCCATAATTAGGGACCGACAATCAGTTCTTTTAAGGGCCTGATATGCGGGGGTTAATATCCACCCCAAACAGAATAAGGCCTCTAAGCAATTCCTTAGCAACAAAATAGTCCCATATGTATCTAGGCAACTGGATGTGTGCTCACTGGAATCCAAAAGCTGAATGGCTTTATATATATATATATAAATTCGGGGGTCGGTCGGCACTCTGGTTGCCTGGTTGCAACGGACCATGTTGCCTTCCCGGTGTTGTTGTATGCAAAAGTGTGGAAAGAATGGGCGGCACTCACGGGTTTGAATCCCAAAATTTTTTAGTGGGGGTGTCACAAAAGAACCGACGTTTCGAGGCTTCTCTGCCTCTTTTTCAAGGTGTGTAAAAAAAAAGAGGCAGAGAAGCCTCGAAACATCGGTTCTTTTGTGACACCCCCACTAAAAAATTGTTGGATTCAAACCCGTGAGTGCCGCCCATTCTTTCCACACTTATATATATATATATATATATTATTTTAAATGTCATTTAAGAATACAGTTAGTCTTGTTTAAATATGTTCTATGACATTTTGTATTTATCCAATAAATAATGCAATTATGGTGTCAGCGAAAGGAGACTTACCTCCGGCGCAGGTCGTGGTGATCTCCTCACAGGTCGCGTGGTATTGTCGGGGCACTGAGTAGCGGGGACGGTCAGGAGGCAGGGTCCAGGGCTCGGTGGCTGTGGTTGCTATTGCGTTGACACACCTAGGGGGTGTCGGACTGGTGCTGAGGCTGAGGTTGGAGGTGTGCCTGGGTCTCACAGGTATCTCTAGAATGGGGGCAGCCATGTTGGAGACCAATGTTGCTCCAATCCCTCTCCAGGGTTTTTCTCTCAGCCGATCCAGTATGTTCTGCCCTCAGTCTATTGCTTCAAGTTACCTTCTGGTGTAAATTTCTTTGGCTCAGTGCTCCCAAATTGATCCTTGCCTAACCTACTGTGGTTCAGTCCTCCTATGGTAACAGCCTGGTTTTATCAGGAGTTTGCCCTACCTGTTCCAGGAAATAGTCCCATGTTCGCCAGCATCCTATTCCCAGTGTTCTTCAGCATCGTTTTCCAAGTCACAGTCACAAATATTAATTGTTCTTCAGCATCATTTTCCAAGTCACAGTCACAAGTCTACACAGTATTCCTAAGCATAATTTTGCAAGCCACATTCAAAAGTTTTCGCAGTGTTCTTCAGCATGGTTTTCTAAGCCACAGTAACAAGTCTTCACAGTATTCTTCAGCGTTATCTTCTACAGCATGGGTCTTCAAACTGTGGCCCTCCATATGTTGTGGAACTACATGTCCCAGCATGCCCTGGCAGTTTTGGCATGCTCTTATAGGAAAAAATGTGGCAATGCATGTTGGAACATGTAGTTTCACAACATCTGGAGGGCCACAGTTTGAAGACCCATGTTCTAGAGTCTCAGTTTACCAGTCTTCCAGTGCCCATTATCACTCATTCTTTCATCAATTCACAGTCTCCAATATCTGATTCGTCCTGCCACAGTTCTTGTCCATAATTATTTGCCATTGCACAATGGACTTTAATTGTATATTGTTATATTTTTGCAATTGTTACAATTGAACTGTATTGTGAGAAAACTTTCATTAAATCTTCAAAACCTTATTCAAATCTCTATAGTCTTCATCCAGATCCTCTTACATGATAAAGCAGTACTTCCGGTCGCCAAGCTTCCACCATACATCACCACTTTCTCAGCTCCTTCTCTCCTGGCAGCTCCACAAAAACCCGCCAAGTGTGACATACGGTTACACAAGAACATTTATTTCTAGTTCATAATGAGGATTTGCATAGACCTAATAATCTGAAATTATACATGTAGAGAATATCATACTCGGAAACAGTTATTATTGCTACATAAAATTCAAAAACAACGATTGATATCTTCTATACGGTACTTTAATAGACTCTTTTATATGCTGATAGAGGACATGTTACTGTGTGTATTTCAATTACACCACAAGAAGCTTATTTTTTTTTCTTTACTAAATTTTCTATTTGAAATCAGCATATGGTAATTTCCTTGCCCAGTAATGTGGTGCTTACAGCTGTGATTTTTTTCCCTTTATCTGAAATAAAAGGCTAAACTGCTAATTGCTATATTAATAGTCAGCAATCAAAGAACTGTGAATGAACATAAATATGCCATTTACTAAAAATGATCATGCATTGTACACTGATTTACATGTAAATATGGTAATGGCAAAAAGTGTAACAATGGCACATATTTAAAAAATGTTACGTCTCCAATTACAAGAATTTCATATGAGCAGCATTCCTAGGATTTTCAATAAATTATTCTCCAAACGGTATTCCTTTTTCCAACTTTTCAAATGTTTATAATAACATTTTTCATCAGGAAAAAGGAATGCTACAATATCTGGAGAAGAATTAATTAATAAATTATTCCTAATTATTCCACGTCAACAGTGGCGCTAAGTGAAAAAAAACACAAACACCACCGGTAGTGTCTTAGAGGTGAGACTGAGAATGGAAATGGGACAGAAGAGGCGTTGGTGTATAAGGTAGCCATTAAGAATATCCTATATTGGACCCCCCTAATTGGACCCCCCATGCCATATAGTGATACATGATATTTTATTTTGGTTTCGTATATGGATTTTACAAGGCATGTAAAAAGAAATGGTAATGATTTTTTTCTAAATGTGCTTCAATAATAATAATAATAATAATAATAATAATAATAATAATAATAATAATAATAATAATAATAATAATAATAATAATAATAATAATGTAACCTACCGGTAAGTAGGGCTCTTTCTGTCCTTTTCCTTTCACAGGTACTTCAGATTACAATAATATTTACAATTCAACACAGTAATTCACACCATAAATAAAGAACTGATATTTTATTTTGCAGGAACTCTGCTTCCTCTCGGCTATAGAGAATCACGGTTAATGGCACACAAAAATGCATAAATGAATAAAACAGAATAGCTATACTTTAACAATGGGATTGTTTTTAGCAGACACAATAACAATAAATACCATCAACAATCAATTTGAATGACCTCAACAATCACCTGAGGTTACTTAATGCATTAAGTATTATCCTAACTGCAGTATATGGCCGGGCTCTCTAGTAAGCAATTGAGCTATCCTTGTTTCATCTAGGATGAACAGTTTTCTGAGTCCCTATTGAAGTGAATTGAGCCGTTCTAAATCCGGAAGGGGTAAGTAATGATGTAAGAGTCAATAATATAACCTTAGAAAAGTCAATCCTCCTTTGTCCCTTTTCGCTCCTATCACTATAGTCTAGTTATTGAAGGGGAACCTAAGAGGGTCTAGGCTCCTGGTATGGCACTAGTTCCTTTTTTCTGGCTGCAATAAATTCCTTAGAAGTAGTTTCCAGCTAATAGGAAATGTTTTACCAACTATGGGAAACGTTAGGCCGCTCCAGTGAAATTGTAAGCTTTTCCTAGCGACAGTTATAAGGATAACGGCTTCCTGTGAGATGCAAGGATAATAGTCTTATGGTACTGTACAAGTTACTTGTAATCTTTCTGAAACCAGTTTCAAGGCACTAAAGTACTCAATGCTTCCTTATATTGTACTAACGTCTTTCGACTATCGTGGATAGATTTACCTCCTCTTTTAGTAGGTATGTAATTAAGGATAACCCTGCTCGATGATGCTAGTGTTACTTTCTTTCCTGTCGGTGGGGGTGGGGCGTCCCCAGGCTACTAAGCCGGGTTTAGCCCTCCTACTAGCGTGGACGCTATTCAGCATGCAAAGTGTGAAGAAAATATACTTTGCTTTCTGTGAGACAAAACTGTGTTTTTTGTTGTCAGCACACTATGCTGCGGACTATGGTGCAAACTGTGACTCTGGCACTCCTCCTTAATGATCCTCTCTATATGGGCATGTAGGGAGATCGGTCGCTTCTAAGCTGGCCGTGGTTATTCTGCAGACTGTAGTATTCACTTAGGACAGTAGTCTTTTTATAGAACGATACACTGTTACTAAGCCTTCTTCTATCAGACTACTAATTTAGAGGTAAGAGGATTCCCTGCAGCCCAATTCTGTGAGGTGGGAGGTATCCTTTTATTTAGTCTATAGGCTGCTAGTGGACATTTGTCTTTTTACTTTTTAGCCTCTCCTATAGTGTAAGTTCACTGAGGCAGTACCGGGAGTTTTCAGGAACCTGTCAGTGCTGATTATTTTAACTAAGCCTCTCCTTGGTTGTGTGTGGGGAAATCAATGCGATGAGGTCACTCACCACTCCCCCTTCAATTTAGGCTCCTGCTGCCGAGATCCCGCCTTGGTCCCGCCTCAGCGATGACGCTACCGGCCGGCCGCACCGCCCAGCAATGGCGCCGACTGCCTGACAGAAGCTTTCACCGGACGCCTCACCACCGCTGCCACGGGAGTTGCTGTCCGGGCGTGAGGGAAATCCGGAATCTCTCCGGTAAGGGCGACTCTAACCCCAGCACCGCTGTCTGCTTTCACTCAGGCTGCGCAGCTCTGCTCTCCGTTGCCTTCCCTCAGGAAACTGCGCCACAGCCGTTACCGGCTCAGACTATTTATATTAACTCTTTCACGCGCTCGCCCTTTGCCCGCTCTCACCGCGAGCGGTATAACTTTATTAGTCACTAAATTTAACTGTCACCAATGTGACTGCCCCTCCAAACGGGACACATGAACAGGTCCTGTACCTTCCCTTCTGACGTGGCTCAGTCCAACTTCCCTCCAGGAGGGGAGTTCAGTAGATGGGAATAGTGGAGTCAGTCCTTCTTGCTTCCTATGGAAGCCATATCTTATACGAAGTACTATGGGTTTCCCCTATGGGGATAAATTACACAAAAAACACAACAGTAGCCTCTATGAGGCGCCTATCAAGTATGACATTATATGTCTGTTAGTGAAATTTACACTGCTACATTATGGGGTACATTCACCTCATACTGGGGACTTATCACACACTCCCCCACTGAAATTTGCATGTCCCCATGCAACAATAAAAAAAAATAAGCATTCTTATTATTCAAAATAATATTCCGAAGGAAGAAATAAACAAACAGTATTATATTTGACTTAGTCAATAATACATACAAACTTTCATCTTTAAATTCGGTACCTGAGAGGTAAGACGCCTTTGGTACTCCTGCTGGAGCGTCTTAACTCTGAGGTACTACAGGTTAGGTCATCCGCCAACCCAAGAGCATCATTACAATCAACTGGCAATGACAATGAACCATGAACTTCATTTACATTGGGGGGTTCATCAGCAATTTCACCGCAAGGATACATGCAAGTATTCATTCCAGGCCAGAACATTCTTAACATATCTTGGAAGGTGGCATTGGGATCTGGGCCCGCCTTTAGATCAGAGCCTCTTATCGGATCTGCGGTTGGCGTACTCAGTTCTGCCAAGGGATGATGACACTTTTTCAACTGGTTCCGATGCACCACCATCGTGGTATCTTCTCCCACTTTGGAGATTTGGTAGATATCTTGGCCAGGTTTGGGGATGCTTTGAATCAGGTTAGGTTGACTTTCCCAGTGTGAATCGAGTTTGCTATGGCGGTTATGTCGTTGCTTCCACACCACGTCACCAACTTGTAAGGGTTCGGCCATGGCTTTTAAGTCGTAGTTCTCTTTCTGTCGTTGCTGACACTGATCCCTTCTCTGATCGACAAGTTGGTAAGCGTCCTTTAATCTGTCACGATGTGCTTGAACCCACTCTGTGCTAATGTCAATGTCCTGATCCAGATCGGAGGGTACATCCAGTTGTATGTCCGCAGGTAACTTTCCTTTCCTTCCGAACAACAGGAAGTAGGGGGTGAAACCGGTGGTGGCATGCTCAGTGTTGTTATACACGAAGGTTATCTCGGGCAGCAGAACCGGCCAATCCTTTCTCTCTTCTTCGGGTATGGCTTTTAGGATGTTAATTAGAGTCTGATTTAATCTCTCACATGCCCCATTGCATTGGGGGTGATAGGCAGTGGTGTGGACTTTTTTACATTTGTACAAGGCACAGAGTTCATGGAATAATTTTGACTCGAACGCAGATCCCTGGTCAGTCAGAATTTTGTCAGGATACCCATAGGGTCTGATGAACGCTCTCCAAAGAATTTCAGCAGTGGTGCGTGCGGTGATATCCCTTACTGGAAGAATGACAGCAAATTTTGAGTAATGATCAACTATCGTGATGGCGTACTGGTGGCCACTTTTGCTCGTTTCTAGCTTTACGTGATCTATCAGGAGCAACTCCAGAGGATGATGACTGCGGATTGGGTGTAGCGGTGCCTTTTGTGTGGAGGTAGGTCTTTTCTTTAAGGCACAATTACTACAGTTCTGGCACCATGCCTCCACATCCTTTCTCAGGTTGATCCAGAAGAAACGCTGTCGGATAGTAGTTTCTAACTTCTCGATTCCAAGGTGGCCCGACTGGTCGTGATATGCATGTAATATTCTGCTGATTTGCTGTCTGGGCACAAGGATTTGCGTCACTTGTTCATGTGTCTTCGGGTTGACACTCCGACGGACAATCAGTTCTTTCTGAACTCGAAGTCGATCTCTCTGTCTCCATAGCTGTAGGAACTCTTTGCCCTCAGACTGAACTTCTTCTTTGCGTAATGTTTCCTTGGACAGGAGCAGAGCTTTCAATTTTGTCAATGCTGGGCTGGCGTTCTGGATTTGTAGCCATTCATTGGGTGACTCCACAGTGGGTATCTCTGGCGGATGCTGGACTTTATTCACAGACTGCACCCTGGTAGATACAGACTTTTGCAGCGTTAGCATGCCATAGAATGCGGGCATCTCCACCTCCTCCCATTCATCTTCTGGGTCAGCTGCAAACTGTTCCTGGGGGATACGTGACAGGGCATCTGCATTGGTATTACTCTTGCCAGCTCGATATTTAACAGTGAAGGTGAAATTGGACAGTCTCGAATACCACCTTTGCTCCAGGGCTCCAAGTTGAGCCGTATTGAGATGAGCCAATGGATTATTGTCTGTAAAGACGGTGAAGGGTGTTGAGAACAGATAATTCCGAAATTTTTCTGTGACTGCCCATACCAGGGCCAACAGTTCTAATTTAAACGCACTATAGTTAGCGTCGTTCCTTTCAGTTTTTTTTAAGTTTCTGCTGGCGAAAGCAATGACTCTCTCTTTTCCGTTCTGTTCTTGGGAGAGTACGGCCCCTAAGCCTCTGAAACTGGCATCAGTATACAGATTAAAAGGACGAGTGTAGTCGGGGTACGCTAATATGGGGGCTTCCGTCATGAGTTGCTTTAAATGATCAAACGCAGCTTGTTGGGGTTCCTCCCACTTCACGAACATACGTTTGTTCTGTTGACTCCGATTTATCCCCCTCAACAGCTCATGTAAGGGGCTAGCAACCTGTGCGAAATTTTTTATGAATCTCCGGTAGTATCCAATGAAGCCGAGAAAGCTCCTTACATCTCGGACAGTTCTCGGAACGGGCCAGTCTTTTACGGCAGAGATTTTGTCTGGGTCTGGAGTGACTCCCTGAGCACTGACAATGTGTCCCAAATAGGCCACACTACTTTTCAACAGGAAACACTTGGAGGGCTTAAGTTTGAGTCCATATTCGGCCAATCTCTTGAAGACTTCGTGGAGGTGTTGAACATGGTCGTGGTATGTTTCAGAATAAATGATAATGTCATCTAAGTATAATAAAACAATTTCAAAATTTCTATGCCCCAAGCAGTGCTCCATCAGTCTTTGAAATGTTCCCGGTGCATTACACAAGCCGAACGGCATTCGGTCAAATTCATATAATCCCATAGGCGTGGTGAATGCAGTCTTTTCACGATCTTCGTCAGACATCTGAATTTGCCAGTAACCACTCGTTAAGTCAAGGGTGGAGAAATAGGAAGCTGACTTTAACGCGGCCAGAGACTCCTCGATCCTGGGCAGAGGATAGGCATCTCGATGGGTGATCTGATTGAGCTTCCTATAATCAATGCAGAATCGTAAACTGCCATCTTTTTTTTTTACAATTACTATGGGGGCAGCCCAGGGGCTGAAACTTTCATGGATAACTCCACTCGCTTTCATCTCTTTGCCTAATGCCTTCTGTCAATTTTGCGATACGCCAGGAAACTCATATGTCAAGGCTGTCAACAGTTCTTCAGGGCAGTTTTGTAGGATATTCATCCCAATTATGATGGATGGAATGGTATCAGCTTCTGTGTGGGTGATAATGCAGCCTTGCTGTCTCAACAGGGTCTTCCCGATCTTAATATCGAATTCACAGTAGCCCTCACAGGAAATATCTAGACCGTTGCTGGACAGCAGCCTCAGCCAGGTAGGCGGAGGAGGAATAGGGTTCTTCTGATCCCACAGTTGACGGAAAATTTTATAGTCAATGGTAGTCACTTGGGAGCCAGTATCTAAAGTGGCCAGCACGGAAACGTCATCTATGTGCACCGGCAGTACAGGACATTCTCCAACGTACCGCGGGCACCACTCTTCAGGGGTAGGAACTATTCTTGGTAACTCCCCCGGGGATCGCCCTCTGTCCCCGGGGTCTTGACGTTTAAAGGACTTGTATCTTCTTCTCGGCAAGCACGCTCCACATGACCGCTGCGTCCACATCTTCAAAAGATAGGGCGCCCCTGACTGTCGAACTCATCTGTGGGTCTCCGGCCCCTCCTTTGACTATTGCCCCTCCATTCAGCACGAGGATAGCGATTTCTGGACCTCCAGTTTGGTTCACTCTGCTCGTGCGATTGGCGACTAGCCAGGCGTTGGATCTCTCTCTGCATATTGGCCATGCTGGATACCAGGTCTTCAATCTGTCCCTTTAATACATATGACAAATCTTGCGAGGATGATTGGGCTCCTTGGGCAGCCATTTGTTGCGTCTTCACCTCCCTTGTCGCCTCTGACTGGCCCTCTGAGTCCTTTACCATGTTATCTTGATATCCTGGATATTCTGGGAATTTCACTTCCGGAGCCCGTTTGGGCCCAATTATTTTAATTGCGACGTCCTTAAAATCAAGAAAAGAGTCCTCCGCCTTTTGTAATCTGAGGAGTTTGAGCTGCGTCTTTACGCTGTCACTATAGACTCCCTCAATCAACCGATTAACCAAGGTTTGGTTCATCTCGTCTACGTCATGTTCTTCCGGGTCCAACTCTTGTATGTCCTTGTACATCTCCTGGAGGCTTAACGCAAAGTCTCTTAACGTCTCAGCAGACCCTTGCTTCCGAGCATAAAAACGTGACTTGAGTTCTGACAGTGTATCCACGTCAAAAGTAGCGGCCAACCGCTTGAATATTTGGTCTGCTGTTTGTCTCTCGGTCGCTGGCCATGAATACACCTCGCGCAAAGCAGAGCCTTTTAATTGGCCTAACAGTATCTCTACTTGCTGTTGAATGGTCACTGGATACAGTTTGTATATTGATTCCAATTTTTTCTTAAATGTCTTTAATGAGCTGGAATCTTTCCCGCCTTCTCCAGAGTACATCGGGATCCATGGTACTCCAAAGTAATATGGTAGTGTTATGGGGTTGCCTGCCATAGCCGGTTGTGCGGGTGTGGATGTTGATACACCCGTTCCTGATGTTGATGCTGTTTCCTCGCTTGACATCTTTCTTTTCTTGTTCTTATCCTGATCGTGGGACGCCAATTCTGTGTAACCTACCGGTAAGTAGGGCTCTTTCTGTCTTTTTCCTTTCCCAGGTACTTCAGATTACAATAATATTTACAATTCAACACAGTAATTCACACCATAAATAAAGAACTGATATTTTATTTTGCAGGAACTCTGCTTCCTCTCGGCTATAGAGAATCACGGTTAATGGCACACAAAAATGCATAAATGAATAAAACAGAATAGCTATACTTTAACAATGGGATTGTTTTTAGCAGACACAATAACAATAAATACCATCAACAATCAATTTGAATGACCTCAACAATCACCTGAGGTTACTTAATGCATTAAGTATTATCCTAACTGCAGTATATGGCCGGGCTCTCTAGTAAGCAATTGCGCTATCCTTGTTTCATCTAGGATGAACAGTTTTCTGAGTCCCTATTGAAGTGAATTGAGCCGTTCTAAATCCGGAAGAGGTAAGTAATGATGTAAGAGTCAATAATATAACCTTAGAAAAGTCAATCCTCCTTTGTCCCTTTCGCTCCTATCACTATAGTCTAGTTATTGAAGGGGAACCTAAGAGGGTCTAGGCTCCTGGTATGGCACTAGTTCCTTTTTTCTGGCTGCAATAAATTCCTTAGAAGTAGTTTCCAGCTAATAGGAAATGTTTTACCAACTATGGGAAACGTTAGACCGCTCCAGTGAAATTGTAAGCTTTTCCTAGCGACAGTTATAAGGATAACGGCTTCTTGTGAGATGCAAGGATAATAGTCTTATGGTACTGTACAAGTTACTTGTAATCTTTCTGAAACCAGTTTCAAGGCACTAAAGTACTCAATGCTTCCTTATATTGTACTAACGTCTTTCGACTATCGTGGATAGATTTACCTCCTCTTTTAGTAGGTATGTAATTAAGGATAACCCTGCTCGATGATGCTAGTGTTACTTTCTTTCCTGTCGGTGGGGGTGGGGCGTCCCCAGGCTACTAAGCCGGGTTTAGCCCTCCTACTAGCGTGGACGCTATTCAGCATGCAAGGGGTGAAGAAAATATACTTTGCTTTCTGTGAGACAAAACTGTGTTTTTTGTTGTCAGCACACTATGCTGCGGACTATGGTGCAAACTGTGACTCTGGCACTCCTCCTTAATGATCCTCTCTATATGGGCATGTAGGGAGATCGGTCGCTTCTAAGCTGGCCGTGGTTATTCTGCAGACTGTAGTATTCACTTAGGACAGTAGTCTTTTTATAGAACGATACACTGTTACTAAGCCTTCTTCTATCAGACTACTAATTTAGAGGTAAGAGGATTCCCTGCAGCCCAATTCTGTGAGGTGGGAGGTATCCTTTTATTTAGTCTATAGGCTGCTAGTGGACATTTGTCTTTTTACTTTTTAGCCTCTCCTATAGTGTAAGTTCACTGAGGCAGTACCGGGAGTTTTCAGGAACCTGTCAGTGCTGATTATTTTAACTAAGCCTCTCCTTGGTTGTGTGTGGGGAAATCAATGCGATGAGGTCACTCACCACTCCCCCTTCAATTTAGGCTCCTGCTGCCGAGATCCCGCCTTGGTCCCGCCTCAGCGATGACGCTACCGGCCGGCCGCACCGCCCAGCAATGGCGCCGACTGCCTGACAGAAGCTTTCACCGGACGCCTCACCACCGCTGCCACGGGAGTTGCTGTCCGGGCGTGAGGGAAATCCGGAATCTCTCCGGTAAGGGAGACTCTAACCCCAGCACCGCTGTCTGCTTTCACTCAGGCTGCGCAGCTCTGCTCTCCGTTGCCTTCCCTCAGGAAACTGCGCCACAGCCGTTACCGGCTCAGACTATTTATATTAACTCTTTCACGCGCTCGCCCTTTGCCCGCTCTCACCGCGAGCGGTATAACTTTATTAGTCACTAAATTTAACTGTCACCAATGTGACTGCCCCTCCAAACGGGACACATGAACAGGTCCTGTACCTTCCCTTCTGACGTGGCTCAGTCCAACTTCCCTCCAGGAGGGGAGTTCAGTAGATGGGAATAGTGGAGTCAGTCCTTCTTGCTTCCTATGGAAGCCATATCTTATACGAAGTACTATGGGTTTCCCCTATGGGGATAAATTACACAAAAAACACAACAGTAGCCTCTATGAGGCGCCTATCAAGTATGACATTATATGTCTGTTAGTGAAATTTACACTGCTACATTATGGGGTACATTCACCTCATACTGGGGACTTATCACAATAATAATGATAATAATAATAAAAAGAATATCCTATATGAAGCCTCCCTCTCTTTCCTAACAATACTACACATAGCTAGTGGCAAGTGCTCAATTAGTTTAGTAATACCATTCAGGTGCATGAGAGGAGGGGCAATACTGAGTACTCCTTGTGGCATATCAGGACCCATCAGGATCCTAATGTGGTTCCATTCTGCCTCTCACAAACTACACATAGCTAGTGGCAAGTGCTCAATTAGTTTAGTAATACCATTCAGGTGCATTGGAGGAGGGGTAATACTGAGTAAATAACAATCCATGGTTTCTCCCAGCACACTGAATGGCATTAGTAACCAGTCTAGAACACTACATAATAATAGAATTCAGAGATATTGGTTACATATATTTGCGCAAATGTAAGCCCCAAGCTGTGGTCAAGGCTTCTCTGTATATTCGGGGTCTCTAGCGCTATACCTAGGTGCAGGGTGCGCCACCCCAAAAACCAGCACAAGCCAGAAAGTCCAGATTAGTGATTACATTTTTAATTTATTTATTTTCTCTCTCTCTTTCTCTCTCTCTCCTCTCTCACACTATCTATATATACAGTTTTCTATTATTATGTAGTGTTCTAGACTGGTTACGAATGCCATTCAGTGTGCTGGGATAAACCATGTATTTTTACTTTCCTAACAATAACCTGCTTACGTACGTACATGCTGGCAGTCAGTATTATAATTATCATTATTATCGGTTATTTGTATGGCGCCACAAGGGTTCTGCAGCACCACGACTGCATCCACATTGATGTTGGCATTTCAACGCAAATTTCTTCTGGCTGCTAGTTAGGATGCTGGCATCAGTATTTTTATTGATCTCACCCCATCTGCTGGAATAGTCATGAATACAGTATGCATATGTGTATATGGATAGATCAGGGCTGGATTAAAGGGGGGCAAAGCTATGGGCCCCCTGTGGTTGTCATGTATTTAAAAAAAAAAAAAAACACTGACTGTAATAGTGTGCAGTGCATTACTGGGAGTTGACTAAGTCCCATGACACTTTGCACAAGAGGGCAGATGCTGAGAGGTTTGTGCTGAGCTCTGATTAGTGGAGCTTATTACATGCTTCTCAGGCCCATGGAGGAGAGCAGCAGCCCAGTCATGGGAGGGTTTTCAATCAGAGGCAGCGCTGAGCCTGTGAGGTCTCCTACGGTCCTACAGAGTAAGGTGCAGAGGGACAAACACAGGCTTTTCTTGTGGTATATAAATATATCTATCTATCTAGCGTCGTCTCTGACCCGAGTCATCTGCGGGGACTGAACCACTGCTGCCGCTGCGGAGATGCCACCGAGTTTAACCGCTCCAACTGTTTGCTGTGCTGACAGCCATTTATGTGATCTTACTGCAGTGTCTAGTACCGTTCCGAATGGTACGTGATCTATGCTGCCTGTAACCTTTTACGTGTACCTTATTAAATATTTTCAAACTGATTCATGCACTATGGAGCGTTCGCTCTCTTGATTTCTATTTCTAGACACACACCTGTTGGATTCAGGATTGCCTCTTGGAGGCTGAAAGCACATTTATAACCTGAGTGCTTATAAGGACTTCTAAGTGGAGGAACTTTATTGTGGTACAAGTGGTCATTTTGTACATTGAAAAAATGTATCCTAAAGTTTTGCGCATTGTTTTTCAAGTTGTTCATATATATCACCTGCAGTTACCCATTGACCAAGTTTAAACTGCCTTTACTCTGTGTTTTGGTAGTGTAATATTCTCCCATGCAGTTTGTGGACAGTAATGACAAGTGCAAGGGAGCCCCTCTGTCTAAAGTGCCCCAGGCCCCCGAAGGCTTAATCTGGCACTGAGATAGATAGATAATTAGATAGATAGATAGATAGATAGATAGATAGATAGATAGATAGAGATGTATTGCATGTCTATTTACTTTTTAATTCAACTGTGCTGGCTGCATATAGCATACAGTGCAGCTTGCTCCTTTGTCCTCTCCCGAGTCCTGACTTTATGCCCACATGTGCCAGCTGCACACTGGCTCCCCCAGGACTTCAATACGCCCATTACTGTACTTCAACACGCACTTCAGTAACTAATACAGAGAGCCTTTTTTGGGTTTGTGATTTGTCAGGTCACACCCTGCAGCCAATGTGCACCTTCCACAATTATCCATATACACACGCAATCAGACGGCGCTGAGTTTAGATGTGAATATTAATTTATGTTCAACAGGAAAAAATGTTAACATGAAATCCAATAAAAGCTTTTGTATTTTTAATAGGGTTAAGAATAAAAGCCATTCAAGGCAAAATTCATGTCTGTATGACAAACAAATAATAGTCCTGCAAAAAATCACTTACTGTATTAATAGATATCAAACCTCCAAGATACAGTTAATGAGCAAATGTAGCATATAGAAAAGCATTAGATAAGTCCAAGGGGTAGAATAATGTAGTGCAATGTTAATAGTATCTCCACATCTAGGATTAGCTCCTGTGTCCAGCCACATTTTGGAGTAAGTGTAGCTGCGCTGTCAAACATCCAGTGCAGATAACATGGCCATATTTTATTTATTATTTATTTATTAGCAGTTTCTTATATAGCACACACAGATTCCGCAGCGCTTTACAGAGAATATTTGAACATTCACATCAGTCCCTGCCCCAGTGGAGCTTACACTCTATATTCCCTATCCACATGTACACGCAAACACAGACATTCTAGGGTTAAATTTGTTGGAAGCCTATTAACCTACCAGTATATTTTTGGATTGTGGGAGGAAACCGGAGTACCCGGAGGAAACCCACGCAAGCACGGGGATAATATACAAACTCCGCACAGTTACAGCCATGGTGGGAATCGAACCCATGACCTCAATGCTGTGAGGCAGTAATGCTAACCATTACACCATCCGTACTGCCCATTTCTTTATGGCCACGTTATCTGGTTAGAGGCTCCAGTATTAACAACATAGCTCCCACCTATGTCATCATAGCCAGAATACCTCACTGCCAGGACCAGGCATAAGATAGACACTAACCTAGGTCGGGGCCGCTGCCAAGGGAAACATATACAGTATATATATATATATATATACTGTAGATGGCAATAAGGCGTCACTCGGAGACTGGATACAACTTCAAAAATTTATTGTGTGGTGACCGACACCAGTGTTTCGAGACAACAGCTCGTCCTCAGGGTTCAACTCACAAACATCAAATGACAGAGCTAAATACCCTACAAAGATTCCCGCGCCCACCAATGCTTAATTAAACTTACCTGGATCAGGTGTGCCCTCTGCGCGTGTTGCGTGTAGCCGGATCACTCCTAAGCCGCTGCGTGCTTCCTGGTGATGTCATCACCCCGCGTCCCTACCTCTGGAACGCACGCCGGCTGTCGGAGCTCACCCGACTTCCGCATAACTGACACGCAGGAGCTAACCCGTCCAGGATTGATCTACGAGCACAATGCAAAGATGTGCAATAAAGTGTCAAATGCTTACACAACATTATATGTAGAAAAATCATCATAACATGATACAATATTAATATGAAAAAATGACAAAAAAGTGACAGAAAAAAATACAGAAAAATACAAAAAAATTACGGACAGTGTTAAAAAGTGTAGTAACCCTTTGTCGGTCAGACTCAAACCCTTTATGGGATAATTCATGCAAAGTTACCCTTAAAGGGGCAGTATTAAATAAGAATTATATTAATATTAATATTAGTGTAATTATACAATAGTCTGACGCATACTGGTAAGGTGACCTACACAATATGGGAGCAATACCGATGCAGAATGATTTAACGGCATTTAATCAATAGAAAAATGGACACTATAGTAAAATAGCTGGTATACAGACCAGCTTGTGCTATAATGCGAAAAAAGGGAGATTAACAAACCAGGGTGCCTGTGTTACCCATTATAAAAAGCTTTGTAAGCCATGCTGTTCATTTAACCCCCTGGGCGCGATGGTATCCAACAGGTGGATCCACCGTGCCTCAGCCTGGAGGAGCTTTTTGCCTCTGTTACCACCCCTGTAATGTACAGGTACATGATCAATAATTTTAGACCTCACACTGGCAACACTGTGACTCTTCTGCACGCAATGTCGTGCAAAAGGCTGATCACTGTTGCCGCTAGCCAAAGCTTGTCTGATAGCATGGCGATGATTCGCCATCCTAGTTTTGAACTGACATTCTGTCTTTCCCACGTAATAAAGACCACATGGACAAGACAGAACATAGACCACGAATTTAGTAGAACACGTGACCGCAAATTTAATAGGAATACTGCGGCCCGTGTGGGGATGGTTAATGAACTTCCCTGCCAGTAAAGAACCGCAGGTCGTGCAACCCACACATTTATAGCAACCCGCCGGTCGGGTCAAAAAATGTGTGGGTGCAGCTTTTTTAGTGAGCTCACTAATGTCCAATTTCACTACCAAATCACTCAAATTTCTCCCCCGTTTATATGATGGCATAATCTGCATTTTATTCAAGCCAGGCAGTTCCTTATCTGTGGTGATAAGGGACCATTGCTGTTTTACCTTTTTGGTAACCACCTGGCTGTCAGTTGAAAATTCATTGACCCAGGGAATCTTAGATTTAATTTGCTCAGCCCTGTCGGGAGGATTCAATGCTACATCTCTTGAAATACGTAAAACCTTCTCTTTGGCCTTCAAGAGCGAGCCCCGTCTGTAACCCCGGGCTTCAAACTTTTCTTGCATTAAATCCAGTTGCTTACAGGTTTCTACAGGGTCACTAGTGATCCTGCGCACACGCAACATCTGGGAAAAAGGGAGACCTTCCCGTAGGGGAAGAGGATGGCAGCTTTCGTGGCGTAAGAGAGTGTTTCTATCTGTATCTTTAACAAAAATAGAAGTAGAGAGCCTCCCGCTATTTAGCATGATTTTCACGTCCAGAAAATTAACATAGTTCTCACTGATGGTAAAAGTAAATTTCACTGGACTTCCAGAGCAATTATGAGCCTCAAACATCTCTGTCAGGGAATCGGCGGACCCCTGCCAAAAAATCAACAAATCGTCGATATATCGAAGATAGAGTAGTATCTTGTCACTATTAGGGCCCTGAAAGAATAACTCGTTGTCTATCAGGCACATAAAAGCATTGGCGTACGATGGGGCCACTGGGGACCCCATCGCACAGCCAAGCTTCTGCCTGTACATCTCTCCATTAAAGGTGAAATAATTTCTATGCAGGACCAAAGATAACATTTTCATAAATGTCTGTGCATTAGGACCACAATAGGCATCATTGTTATCAATCAATAACTTCACAGCATCCATCCCCTGTATATGGGGGATGCATGTGTAAAGACTGGTCACATCAGCACTACAAAGTAACATATTATCTGGCCAGCTATCAACCTCCTGCAGGCGTTTGATCAACATATTTGTATCTTTTAGATAAGCCTTAGTTTGTTGTATGCAGGGATTAAGATAGGCATCCAGATAAGTAGAGACAGTGTGATACAAAGATCCCCTGGCAGAGATGATTGGTCTGCCAGGGGGGTCTATTAACCCTTTGTGTACCTTAGGCAAGGTGTAAAAAAGGGGCACAATTGGGAAATCTGTTCTCAAAGCTGCACAAACATTATCAGTAATCGATCCTTCATTGAGAGCTGTTGCAAGGACACCGTCCAATTCCCTTTTATATTTATCAGAGGGATCACAACTCAAATGTTCATAAACATCACTATCAGAAAGCTGACGTTGGCATTCCTGTACATATTTATCCAGATCTTGTACCACCACTGAGCCCCCTTTATCAGCCTTACGGATGATTATATCAGTCCTTTTTTGTAAAGACTGAAGGGCCTTACGTTCTTGAATGGACAAATTGTTGGCAATAAGTCGGGAGGGCTCAATGGTGTGAATGGAATTCTCCATCATTCTTGTGAAGGAGCGTATGGAAGGATTATGGGACTGTGGGTCAAATTGAGATCTTTCTTGTAATTTTTTTAGCTGTGATGGTATAGGGGGGGTAAACACAGGCTCACAACCTATGCTGAGACTGGGGATGGCAGTATGGTTGGCAAAGTGTTCTCGAAGTCTCAAAGACCGCCCAAATCTGAAAGTGTCCACTTTCCATTGGAAGCTATCTCTCTTAGAGGTCGGCACAAAAGATAATCCCTTGGAAAGTAAAAGTACCTCAGTTGCGTCTAAAGGGGTGCTTGACAGATTAAACACCAAGTCCTTACCTAGCGTACGACCTTCCGTCCTTTTCTGGCGCTCGTTCTGCTTGGCGCGCCGCGTCCTGCGCCTCGACCTGCCGGTGGCTTGTGGGAGGCTTGCAAGGTTACGCCTAAAGGGCCGACACCTGATGCTGAAGAGGAAGGTGTTTGTAAATCCGTATCGCTAGCCGAGGTGCTGGTACCTTCATAGTCCAGATTATGTCGACTCCTGTATCTTCTCACATAAGGTTTCTTATTTCCCTTGGAACCATCAGTGCTGAGCCATAAATAAACGTGATTCTGCTCATAATCAAGTTGCACTTTCCGCTTCTTTTCACGTTTAAAGCGTATGAGCTCGCGTCTGTAAGTCTCAATCTGTTGGTTGAGTTTAGTTACCCAATCCATCTGGAGATCTTGCGTAAGTGCAGGTTTATGTGTGGACTCAAACACGCCCAATTTGTTTCTTACCAAGGCAAGTTCCTTGGTGGATTCATCCACCACCAGGAGTACGAGGTCCATGGAACACTTATTGAGAATGCTCACCCAACGTTTACAGAACGGAATGCTCTGTCTGCCAATTGTAGGCATATTAGTTACTCTGAAGCCTCGCGGTATTTCAAGAACGTAAGGCCCTTCAGTCTTTACAAAAAAGGACTGATATAATCATCCGTAAGGCTGATAAAGGGGGCTCAGTGGTGGTACAAGATCTGGATAAATATGTACAGGAATGCCAACGTCAGCTTTCTGATAGTGATGTTTATGAACATTTGAGTTGTGATCCCTCTGATAAATATAAAAGGGAATTGGACGGTGTCCTTGCAACAGCTCTCAATGAAGGATCGATTACTGATAATGTTTGTGCAGCTTTGAGAACAGATTTCCCAATTGTGCCCCTTTTTTACACCTTGCCTAAGGTACACAAAGGGTTAATAGACCCCCCTGGCAGACCAATCATCTCTGCCAGGGGATCTTTGTATCACACTGTCTCTACTTATCTGGATGCCTATCTTAATCCCTGCATACAACAAACTAAGGCTTATCTAAAAGATACAAATATGTTGATCAAACGCCTGCAGGAGGTTGATAGCTGGCCAGATAATATGTTACTTTGTAGTGCTGATGTGACCAGTCTTTACACATGCATCCCCCATATACAGGGGATGGATGCTGTGAAGTTATTGATTGATAACAATGATGCCTATTGTGGTCCTAATGCACAGACATTTATGAAAATGTTATCTTTGGTCCTGCATAGAAATTATTTCACCTTTAATGGAGAGATGTACAGGCAGAAGCTTGGCTGTGCGATGGGGTCCCCAGTGGCCCCATCGTACGCCAATGCTTTTATGTGCCTGATAGACAACAAGTTATTCTTTCAGGGCCCTAATAGTGACAAGATACTACTCTATCTTCGATATATCGAGGATTTGTTGATTTTTTGGCAGGGGTCCGCCGATTCCCTGACAGAGATGTTTAAGGCTCATAATTGCTCTGGAAGTCCAGTGAAATTTACTTTTACCATCAGTGAGAACTATGTTAATTTTCTGGACGTGAAAATCATGCTAAATAGCGGGAGGCTCTCTACTTCTATTTTTGTTAAAGATACAGATAGAAACACTCTCTTACGCCACGAAAGCTGCCATCCTCTTCCCCTACGGGAAGGTCTCCCTTTTTCCCAGATGTTGCGTGTGCGCAGGATCACTAGTGACCCTGTAGAAACCTGTAAGCAACTGGATTTAATGCAAGAAAAGTTTGAAGCCCGGGGTTACAGACGGAGCTCGCTCTTGAAGGCCAAAGAGAAGGTTTTACGTATTTCAAGAGATGTAGCATTGAATCCTCCCGACAGGGCTGAGCAAATTAAATCTAAGATTCCCTGGGTCAATGAATTTTCAACTGACAGCCAGGTGGTTACCAAAAAGGTAAAACAGCAATGGTCCCTTATCACCACAGATAAGGAACTGCCTGGCTTGAATAAAATGCAGATTATGCCATCATATAAACGGGGGAGAAATTTGAGTGATTTGGTAGTGAAATTGGACATTAGTGAGCTCACTAAAAAAGCTGCACCCACACATTTTTTGACCCGACCGGCGGGTTGCTATAAATGTGTGGGTTGCACGACCTGCGGTTCTTTACTGGCAGGGAAGTTCATTAACCATCCCCACACGGGCCGCAGTATTCCTATTAAATTTGCGGTCACGTGTTCTACTAAATTCGTGGTCTATGTTCTGTCTTGTCCATGTGGTCTTTATTACGTGGGCAAGACAGAATGTCAGTTCAAAACTAGGATGGCGAATCATCGCCATGCTATCAGACAAGCTTTGGCTAGCGGCAACAGTGATCAGCCTTTTGCACGACATTGCGTGCAGAAGAGTCACAGTGTTGCCAGTGTGAGGTCTAAAATTATTGATCATGTACATGTACATTACAGGGGTGGTAACAGAGGCAAAAAGCTCCTCCAGACTGAGGCACGGTGGATCCACCTGTTGGATACCATCGCACCCAGGGGGTTAAATGAACAGCATGGCTTACAAAGCTTTTTATAATGGGTAACACAGGCACCCTGGTTTGTTAATCTCCCTTTTTTCGCATTATAGCACAAGCTGGTCTGTATACCAGCTATTTTACTATAGTGTCCATTTTTCTATTGATTAAATGCCGTTAAATCATTCTGCATCGGTATTGCTCCCATATTGTGTAGGTCACCTTACCAGTATGGGTCAGACTATTGTATAATTACACTAATATTAATATTAATATAATTCTTATTTAATACTGCCCCTTTAAGGGTAACTTTGCATGAATTATCCCATAAAGGGTTTGAGTCTGACCGACAAAGGGTTACTACACTTTTTAACACTGTCCGTCATTTTTTTGTATTTTTCTGTATTTTTTTCTGTCACTTTTTTGTCATTTTTTCATATTAATATTGTATCATGTTATGATGATTTTTCTACATATAATGTTGTGTAAGCATTTGACACTTTATTGCACATCTTTGCATTGTGCTCGTAGATCAATCCTGGACGGGTTAGCTCCTGCGTGTCAGTTATGCGGAAGTCGGGTGAGCTCCGACAGCCGGCGTGCGTTCCAGAGGTAGGGACGCGGGGTGATGACATCACCAGGAAGCACGCAGCGGCTTAGGAGTGATCCGGCTACACGCAACACGCGCAGAGGGCACACCTGATCCAGGTAAGTTTAATTAAGCATTGGTGGGCGCGGGAATCTTTGTAGGGTATTTAGCTCTGTCATTTGATGTTTGTGAGTTGAACCCTGAGGACGAGCTGTTGTCTCGAAACACTGGTGTCGGTCACCACACAATAAATTTTTGAAGTTGTATCCAGTCTCCGAGTGACGCCTTATTGCCATCTACAGTATATCTGGTCGCTGACCTGGGAAGGCACCGGAGCAAGTATTGTCTACATTAAGTTGTGGAGTGCCGGATTCTTCGTTTGTTTATATATATATATATATATACATATATAAAAAACATTACATACACATAAAGCAGATACATTACACCATTGTATAATATACAATAAACAATATACAAATATACAAATTGTGAAGATGGATATATCAATTCATCAGGTACTGTTCCTCATTGATGACAAGCATTAATGGTACATTCATATTCATTGATAGTTAAACAGGTATATAGTCTGGGGCGTGGTTTGGCCTGGCAAGTGTGCGGTCGCTGGAGGTGAGAGCTCCACTAAAAATCCTGCTAAATTATCCTGCCTTGGGGACTGTGAGCACACCACCCTTACATTTTGCTCTCCGGAGCATTTTCTGCACCTCCTGTGCCTTCTGCAGCTCTCCTGTGGGGGCTTCAGAGGCTGCCTGGACCCACTGCGTGCCGTGCTCACGCTCCTCATGGGCGCCATCCTGGATCCGCTTCTCCCCGGTCCTCAGCCCTGGCCTGGTCCTGCCCTGCTGCCGCGCCAGCGGGACACACATCAGGGGCACCCCTGTCACCTTCCTCCTGCTGCGCTCTGCACCTGGCTCCAGTGGTGAGTGTGGCTGCGGGGTTCTAAGGTGGATGCACCTACTGAGAGGCCACTGTACTTGCTACGGCCTCATATACAGCTCCTCACACATGGGACGCTGGTGACATCTTGCATAGGAGCGACTGTTTCCCCTGCAATCCTCAACTGTGTCCCTGGTGCTGTGACGCTGGTGACATCTTGCCTAGGAGCGGCTGTTTCCCCTACAATCCTCAACTGTGTCCCTGGTCCTGTGCCGCTGGGGCAGTACCATTCCTGCTATGCCCCTTCAGCCCCTCACACACGGGAAGCCGGTGCCATATTGATCGGGTATGACGGCTGCATCTTCATCTGTTCCCCTGCTGCTTTGGTGAGCTGGTGTCTTTGCCTATGGTGCCGGGTGAGGTGTCCTGGTGGGGACCTGCCTCAGTTTGCAGCTTGTGACTTGCTATACCACCATTCTGGTAATGCTGTGGAGACAGCTCCTGTGACTCCCTGCTGTGGCCCCTGCTTTGTGCCGCTTACCGACAACACAGTCTGGGTCATATCATTTGATCTCCTGCGTATTGCCTCTCCTTCTTCTTTGTGCTGCTGGCCTTTTATTTGTTATACCCAATTATTTGGAGGTGTGCTAGTCACCTCCAATTTTCTCAAAATATGGATGCACAAATGCTCCTAAAGGCTATATATGCCTTTACGCAGAGGCGTATTAACATGTTTGATGATATACCAGTGAATGCCAAGTCTCTACATAATAATGCTGTTGATGCCTCTACGGATGGGCTATACACTACTGCTGCGACTGCTACAGATGGGCTATACACTACTACTGCTGTTAACGCTACAGATGGGCTATACACTACTACTGCTGTTAATGCTACAGATGGGCTATACACTACTACTGCTGTTACCGCTACAGATGGGCTATACACTACTACTGCTGTTACCACTACAGATGGGCTATACACTAATACTGCTGTTACTGCTACAGATGGGCTATACACTACTACTGCTGTTACCGCTACAGATGGGATATACGCTACTACTGCTGTTCTACAGAGAAATATATTTACTATATCACATTCACCTGTGCAGAATGTCAACAGGGATGAGGAGGCTATACCTGTGCCTGAAGCCTATGCAACATCCATGGATCCTCTATTTATTCCCACCTTGGATATGTATTTTTCAATAGTCTTGCCCAAACCTGCCGATCCTTCTTTCTCCAAATGTGAATACCTTAATGTTGCTGTGGCCAATCCATACTTCTTCGACTTGCTCCTGCTGCAAACTACAACTCTCTCGGATTATATGATTACATATCCTAGACGCTCTCTTGGCTCTTTCCGTGGGAACTGGGTCGTTACCATTTGGACACTTATGACATTCCAGGAGCTTGAGACCTGGCCGGACTAGTGCTTCAAAATATAATATAGCTAAGGGATGCTTCACTTACCCCGCTCTGTATTTTTATCTTGTGTTTCTCAACTGCACCGTATTTTATATATCCTGTTTTTATTTTATTTTTCTAGCACAATGTAATGTGTGTCTCATGTTACAACACCAAGTGTGCATTCATGTGGTTACTGTGGGAGAATACGGTTTAGTTGGTTACAGGAGTTGTTTTCATGGCCCTCTTCACCATATGTGCTGTACATTTTTATGTGTAATCTTTTATACAGGATAACTAAAAACCTGGCCAGAAGGTTCTATATGGTTATCTGGAACTTTTGTCCCAGTACTGAACTGAATTCCTGATTCTTTCCTTTAATGATAGTGAATACTGGCCAGATTAGTGGAGGATATGTTGTTTGGCTCTGTTGTTTCCGGGAACCTGACTGATATGCATTTCTTATTTATGTGCTTATTCTTCTAATCCTGCTCTTGTGTGCATTTTATATCTGTGAATATTAGGGCAAAATTAGACTGATCTCCTGTTTATTATGGGTGGATGTTTGCCCTACTCATTACCGCCCCAGTCAGTCCATTCTGCCAATGTCCTTCAACTGGGGGAGGGGGGGGGTTAGAAGGGGTAATTAGATTGGCGCAGATCAGCCAAGATGTAGAAGTTTCTATCCTGATGGTTAGGTAGGTATCCTTTTAGTCTGGCTGATGACCACTAGTTACTGCCTTCTTTATCGGGGAGGGACCAACCAGGGTAGTATAGTTTAGACATAGTATAGATAGTGGGGTAGGGGGTAGAAGGTTTATGAGCTCCAGGTATGCCTACATTGGGGATAGGTTATACAGGGTAGGGGCTTTTGAGGTAGGTTTGCTTTGGGAATCATTTTATTTATTATTATATTATTATTTTTTATTATTATTATTTGGGTAGTTGGGCATATTATCTAAGGTCACTTGGTCACTGCATAATATAGTAAGCGATTTCTACAAAGTGGGAGGATGATGACTACCCCAGTCTGCAATTAATATTTTGCTATATGTTTTATATTGTACTTGCTTGGTCATCCCCGAATGGCGCCTTCGGGGAATGAAATACCATGATTGCATTCTGGAATTATTCTGTATTCATGCGTTATACGTATCCTGCTCACTAACATAAGACCATTTACTCATGCTGTATTCCCTCCTGTATGCCTTGCAATTTTATGTTGTTGCCCTAATTGCCCTCCTATATGTAAGGGGTGTTGTAGTTTTTTGCTGTATGAAAAAAATCTCAATAAAAATTACTTAATTCAGGGGGCCATGAGACAATACACTGATCTAATACATGAACGTGCTCAACACAATCCTTTCATTAAGACCATGGAGTGTTACAGTATTTAATCTATGAATCCACATAGCTTCTAACTTCAAAAGTTGTTTATGCCTATCACCACCTTGATTTGAGGGAGGTATGTGTTCAATGATTTGATACTGTAATGATGACAGTGTGTGACCTTTATCTCTAAAGTGCACAGCCACGAGGATGGTCAGCTTTCTAGCCAGCCAAAGCGGCTTTGATTGCCGACCTATGCAGGGCCATTCGCTCTTTGAACTTTCTGGATGTCATCCCGATATAATAAAGCCCACATGGACATACTATCCTATAGACTAGAATCACACCTTAATACCAGTTTGATGTAATACATTTGGGGTTTACTAGGATGTTTAAATATATTATCCGCAATCAGATAATTACATGTGCTGCACTTTGGGCATTTATAACAGCCCGGTTTCATGTGCCCCACATTTGGTTGTAAACTCTCTGTAAATCCAGTAATATCCGTATGTATAAGCATGTCACGGAGATTGCGACCCCTAGTATAGCACGGTATGGGACAAACTTTTTCAAATACCGGTAATCCAGCATCCGATGCTCCAAATGGCCACACAGCCTTACAAGCAATGGGTATCAAGATGCTTGAAGCATCATATTTAGAAATGAAGGGAAAAACATCATCTTGTTTCTTCACTTTTGGTTTCAGGAGTTATGCTTGATTTAACTGTAGTGCTCTAGTCTTAGCCTTTAATAAATTATTAAGCCTTTCTGTAAATTTCTCCACAATCAAATCTAACTCACTATGCATTTCCGAAGGTCTGCTACATATCCGCAACGCTCTCACCATCTGCAAATATGGAAAACCATTTTTAATGGTGGTGGGGGATGACTGCTGGCCAGTAACAGTGTATTCCGGTCTGTTGGTTTCCGGAATAATGCTGTACTGATTGTTCCCCCAGTTAAAGAGACAGACACGTCCCAAAAAACAATGTTTGTATTGCGGGTTTTGAAGGTGAACTTAATGGGCGTATCAGCCTCATTAATTTCATTCATCATAATTTCAAACAAATCAGAACCTCCGTTCCAAAACATAAATAAATCATCTATATACTCTTCTTTATGCCTTTTGCTCTTAAAGATCCTTTCATTTTGCCCTCTGCGGCGTTTTTTTTTGTCCCCACGCCTGCTTTTCTGCGTGTGGCTACGCCTAAAGGGGGGGCAAGCTGTAGAGGGATCATCAGATTCAGGCCAACCAAAGTCACTATCACTTTAAGAGGAGGGGTGTTGTTGCTCACGGTTACTCTTGCGATTACGCCAGCTGTTGGAACTTCTTGTTTTAAAGTTGCGTCTTGATGTCCCTGGGCCTGCTACCCACCAGTACACATTATTGTCCTTGTAATCTTGTTGGACAATCAGTAATTTACACTTTTTAAACTTCAATAGTTCTGCTTTACAGTTTTCACATTGGGTCTGTAACTTTCCCCATAGTTTCTCATGTTTGCGGTCTTAAGGATGGATTCATATGTTGTATTAAATGCCTCCATTTTTTCTCTGGTAATTTTTAGCTCACGACCAGCTTGCTGTATGACCAGAAGCATAAGGTCCAGTCCGCACTAATTTAATATGGCGATCCTCCGTCTACAGAATTCTGGACTTGAATAGCCTATCGTAGGCACGTTGCGAACACGGAAACCCTGTGGTATTAATTTCTCATGGAAGTAATCAGACAAAGAATGTCCATGAAGCATCAAATCTATTTCTCTTTTGTGCATCTTTAATAAACGCTGGTAAATATCCTCAGCATTCAGGCTTGACTTGCTCAGTGTATCCATAAACAGCATCTGAGCTGCCTCCTCAGTGGATAAACTTAAAGTCTCGCCTTTAGGTAATACAATGTTACCTGGGACAAATATGTTATCCAGACTGGTGTCCTGCTGGGATCCATCCATTCAGTCACAACAGAATTCCCTTGGAAATCCACTTGGTAGGTAGGATTAAATTCAAAAGAGGGGTGCCTTGTCCCTAGCGGGGGGCCAAAAGACCACCCAAAGTACAGAGCAGGGTATAGGACTGGCACTTCCCATGATAACGTCACCAAAGTCCTGCGTGCCTTTGTTCAAATACATACACAACTGGGTTTCCACTCCATAACAAGAATCCGGAAACAACACGCCACAAATACAAATAACAATACAATAGTCCTGTATGAAAAAAATGAGCGCTAATATGGTTAAGAGAGTAGAGGGAAATGCAAGGTTAGGAGGATAAAAGATTTAGAAAACGAAGGATGAAAGATTTAGAAAACGAAACGGCACCTGTAAAAAAAGAGGTTAGTGAAAAAATGTTTACGCTCCTTTGCAGGAGTGATGTGTAAAAGTCCGTGCGGGAACCCTGTCAGCTCTCCCTACTTCTATCCCGGCTCTTACGTGCAGGCTATTTCCAGATTCTTGTTATGGAGTGGAAACCCAGTGGTGTATGTATTTGAACAAAGGCACGCAGGACTTTGGTGATTTTATCATGGGAAGTGCCGATACTATGTGAAGATGGCAATGGTCAAGCAAACTAGATTCAGCCATCGTTGTGGCATGCAGAATCAGCACTCAATGGTGGCTCGCATCCTGCAATCCAGCAGCATTGGTGATTGAATCTATTTTTGCAGTGAAGGCTTAGTGGTATCAGGCAGGAGCCATCATGTCCAATATTGCAGGTGTTTTGCAGAGCCCCAGGGAAAGCGCTAATTATCTCTGCAGGAGCAGCGGGTGCACTGTGGAGCTCTGTTGGAAAAGTAGAAGTTACACTGTTGTGAACTACACAGGTGCACATACAGATGCCCCTTCAGGGCTTGGAGCTTGTAGGCAGGTGCCTGCATTGTATATGGGAGTTTGTCACCATCTAGCATAATTAGCATCTGTATCTGCATAATGATTAATTAGATATGCTTAAAACTTGAGTACCTTGTGCATAATGGTTTGTGTTAAAGGAAGTTTTACATCACTGAATTTTATACAGTTAAAATGGGTTTATTAAAAGTGTACCTTGTTTATATGGAATAAGTGCTGAACTATGGCTATATTTATATCTGCAATACCATTTTAAAGTGAAAAGAAAGGACTATACTTTTTTCTTAAACAATAATAATCTACAATAATAAACTAAATTACAAATAAAGCATCTACTAAAATCATAAATGTACTATGCATAATGAATATACATATAACAAAAATTATAAAATTTCCTTTTAAGAAGACTTTCCATTTCGTTTACATAAATGTGAAGACTGCAATTTAAGTTAATTGAGAATGTACAGTCAATATAGAAAATAGACACATTTACTAAATGCACAGATTTAGTAGCTCTGCTTAAGATTGATTTTGTTTATTGCAGCTTAACTATAAAACGGTGACTATGTGCCAGATTGTGCTGGATTAGTCCTATCTATTTTCTAGTGTTACAGATGATCTCCTTTTGCACAAATACATACTGTAATAACTATCTTCCTATAAGATTGAGGAGTCAAAGGAATTTGTTGAGATTCCCACTGACCTCTGTCATAGGGACTCAATCAAGTGGTCTCAACATCACTACTCTACACCAGTGGTTCTCAACCCCCGAAAGTACCCCCAAAAGTTCACGTTTTCCAGGTCTCCACACAGAATCACAAGTGAAGTAATTAGCTCCACCTGTGGATATTTAAAATTTATCAGTGAGTAATGAGTGCACCTGTATATCTGCAGGGGGACCTGGAAAACGTGAACTGTTAGGGGGTACTTGAGGACCAGGGTTGAGAACCACTTCTCTACACTAGCAACATTGGTTCCTGATTCATTATCAGTGCATTAACTCCGGCACTTGTCTACATTGATGAACCTCCAGCTAGTCCATCGTCATTCTCCACCATCGGTATCTGAGTTCTCCAGTATTCCTCTCAGTACCCATCTGTCAGAAAGCATTAAATTAATGACAATTGTACTGTCCATGTGCATCACTTACTGGCCCTTCGGTGCGCTCTGCACCACAGAATGTTCACTGGTGTAGTGTGGCATGATGTCCTCGTGTCTGTTCCTCATGTGGTTTCATGTCACCCGGTGTTGTTTAAAAACCATACTGAACATGGATGCCACCATGACATCTCCATTCAGCTGAGCAGTTTTCACTTATCCAGTAGTCCCAGTAGAACCAGGTGAACTCTCTTCCTGGTTCTGCTCTAATTGCTGCTGTAGCCAGCAGCCAATCACAAGCACTTAGGGGGATATAAGCAGGACTCCCACAATCCTCCAGTGCCTTGAATAATTGTTAACTGTGAGTTGATTCCAGAGAGTGCTTCCAAGGCTCCAGGCTGTTTCCAGTTACCTACTACTTCAACTATGCGACTGTTGTTCTGTTGCCAGATTGACTCCTGTGGTTTACTATATCCTGCTTCCATCTGCTAGACTCTGTGCCCAGTTCAGGATACTCCAGCACAGTCTGGAATGACCATTGGTATCCAACCCAATAACCTGACAATATCCAGTCTGATAACCTGATCATTGGTAACCAGCCCAATAACCTAAGCCATTGGCACCCAGTCCAATAGCAATTACTATCTGAGGATGAAAAACAAGTGTTAGCTAAAGGCTTATCATTTGATCTCTTTGAGCCATATTGATCTCTTCCAATGGTAGGTAGACACATTCAGATTGAACAGGTCACTATGACTAAATGACTATTTTGGCAAAAAAAAGATACACTCCCGACTACCATAAAGCGACAATTAAAAAAATCACACAGAGCTTTAAATTCTAGCCAATTTCTAACAACTCGTTCATTTGGACATTCACTCTGCTAATGGAACAAGTGGACACATTACAATCCACAGGCTCACCGTGTACAACACAATCTTAACCCGGAGGAGAGAAAATCGCTTTAAACCTTATCTACATTGAAGGATATAATAATTAGGGGGTTGACAAGGCCGGGGTTCTGGTAGTCCAGAATATAGAAGATTATCATAAGGAGTATAATAGCCAATTAAAAGGATGACAAGCTACACCCATTTGGAGAAAGATCCAACTTGGTCTTACAAAATTGAAATGGATAACATTCTACGTCAGGCAGTAAATTATGGGTTTATTACTCCAGAATTGAAGTAAACATTAAAAGTAGAATTTCAATTGTACTGATTTATTATTCAATCCTGAAAATTCAAAGGCCTTCAAGATCCCACCAGACATCCTATTATTTTGGCAAGGGACATCTGGTGGGATCTATCTGGACAGCCTTCGCAATCCATGTGCAATCCATGTGTGCAATCAATGCCCTCCTATTTAAAGGACACAACTTCCTTGCTAGTCATTTTGAGGGATCTCAAGTTGATTAGAGATGTAACATCTATTATGTGCATATGTACAGTGTCACGAGACCGAGTTTGAGAAACCAGTTGTGACTGTAGTGGTTCTGTGGCGGATAAACTGCCTTCACATTAAGGAACACCCCAGCTAAGTTGGCTAGACTCCTGTGCAGAGGCGCGGAATCTAACTGGGCAGCGGTCTTCACCAGGGATTCCCGCAAGGGAATTTGGACTTCGCTGCATCTACCCAGCAGGTCGCGGTCCTCCAACGGAAATTCCCCTGGGATGTCGGGTTACTGAAGCAGGTGTACAAGTAGAGTGACTGTGCACTCCCAGAAACTGAATAACAGCAGGACAACCTTGGTAGCAACCCTGAAGACTTGCTAGGCAGACACTGGGGGACTGAACAAAACTGAAACTCTGGATGGCCGACACAGCATGTAACTGACCCAGGGTTAATAACCGTAAGGAGACCGGCTTGCCTTGTAGCAGACAAAGGAATAATAACTATAACTCAGGATGCCGACTTGGCTCGCAGTGGACACAGGAATAACAACGGAACTCAGGATACTGATTTGGCTTGCAGTGAACAAGGAACTCAGGATGCCAACTTGGCTTGCAGTGGACACAGGAATAATAACTATAACTCAGGATGCTGACTTGGGTTGCCGTGGACACAGGAATAACAACGGAACTCAGGATATGAGAACGAGATCAAAGGCAGACCTGGTACTGACGGATTCCAGGAACGCTGAACTGGAGGACAGGACTGGGTTTCAGGACACCAAATGCTGGGTGACCTGACAAGAAGACCCAGCAAACAGTAGCACCAGCAATTCACGGATGAGTAGTAGGGATCACAGAGCCAGTGGATAGCCAGGTAGGGGCTGAGGTCAGTATTGCAGCGAGGAACCCGAACCACAGCTGGAGTCTGTATGCCAGGTGGACAGCCAGGCTGCAGATAAGGGCAGGAGCAAGGCAAGAAACTACACTGCTGCTAAGGCAGGAAACTGGTACAACTGTAGCAGACATGAGCCATGTGCAAAGGCCAGGTATCATCTGAACACTGCAATCCATGGCATGGACTCAGTGAGCTACATTTTGAACTAACAGGTGTGAGAACATAGAACAGGACACTGAAGGGTTACAGATTATCTTGCTCCAGCCTGAATTCTTCCCAGGTGCACAATCAATGAACCGGCAAAGCACAGACTGACTGGTAGCTTGAATGCAAACAGAACTGCATCAGACTAAGACTGAAATACAAAGTAGAATCACAAGTCTGGTAAGCTTAAAAAAGCAGATTCGTGACATACAGGGGATGTCTCCAGCCTTTACACTTGTATCCCCCCATGGGGCAGGTGTCCCTGCTGTCACTCTATGTCCCTGCTGTCACTCCCCCTTTCCCCGCTGTCCCTCTTTCTGTCCCTGCTGTCACTCTTAATGTCCCTTTTGTCCCTGCTGTCACTCTTTCTGTCTCTGCTGTCCTTCTCCCTGTCAATGCTGTCCCTTCAGTCCATCTCCTTGTCATCTGCTGTCACTCTCTCTGTCCCTGTGTCCCTGCTGTAATTTTCACTTTCCCTAAGTTCCTGCTGTCACTCTTTCTGTCCCTGAATTTTGGCTCATACTATGTGGAATAATGTAATTTTTTTGGCTCATTTCATGTGGCATATTTTGAATTATTGGCTCATTCTGTGTGGCATAATGCAATTTTTGGCTCATTCCATGTGGCATAATATGCATTTTGTCTCATACAGTATGGCATAATGCAGCATATTGTGTAAGAGGCACTAGTACTAAATAGTGTAAGTGATCCTACTATTGTGGTGCATAATGTGTATAAGGGGTATATCTTCTAGTACATTACACTTAAAGATATATCCTCTTTTTAGTGGCCGCACCACCTTTTCAGAAGCATGTGCCGAAGCCTTCACTTTTCCATACCCCCACTTCAAAATGTCCACTTCGACCACTATATATATATATATATATATATATATATATATATATATATATATATACACACACACACACACACACACACACACACACACACACACACATCTGTCCTATTTACAGACGCTCTGCTTATAAGAAAATATATCCAGCTCTCGTACTGTACATGACTAGTAAATGGCACCTTTTGTGGCATGTTTAGAATTTGCATCTATACAAATTTAAGAGCTTCACCAACCAGCCCTATGAGCACTGCAATAATTTACTTACAGTATGGAAGTTTATTGCAGTGTTTACATCATAATCATTGTGCTTACATTTGTTTTATTATATTTAAATTGCTTTCTATGTATGCTTGATGAAAGGCAATTTTTATTCAGATATACTGTTACAGATTCACGGGAGAGTTCATTCTATAGTAAAAGAGCTATTCAAATATGTATAAATCAGTTCAGATTAAATGCTTATGGGAATATATACAGAACAGTACCTAATGCTGTAAATGAAGTGCTAATAAAGCCACCTGAAAACTGCTCACATTTATCAATGGGGTCTTGACAGGACTCCATGTATATTGGTGTGCTTTCATATTTTGATTCATTGTATATGAGCTTGAAGAATACTATTACCCCTTGAAAAGTATTTTTTATTTTCACTTTTTTTTTTCAGTTTAGGCTTCGCATTATGCAGAAATGTATTTCATATACATTTCGCAATATATCGTAAACCCAGAACTACAGTAAAAGCAGCTTTATAATGTTATAAGCTGTATTACGTATGATTAGTCTTGTTCACTTCTCTGTAATTTGGGTAGTGCAAAATGTAATTAGTGCACAGCACCTGTGCAGTGCATATGCCCTGTAGGCAAACTGGCAGCCACCCCATAGCCACCATTGTGGTACCCCAACAGAGACTGCATCACTTTTCTCCTTTTTACTGCTACCACCTACCTGCTTGAGCAAGGTCAGCCTCGCTTACCGCTTCCATGCTGTCGGCTTCCGATGCACAGAGGTCCACCACTGCCTGACCTGCAGCTCCTGTCTTCCAGTAAATATGATGGGGAAGATTCAGATGTGGCCCTGGCACCTACCTTCAGCACATCATCCTTTTACTAATGAGGAAATTCCAGTGTCTGGTTTCCATCAGACCTCAGCCCTGGCTCTCTCATTCCGGTTGGCAGGCAACAGCAGCATCCAGCACAGCACAGCCCACAATGCCCACCTGAGGTAAGTTGTCAGATGCTACAGCTCCTTTCTTCACCACAATAACCTCAGGACTCCTAGCTGCATGTGTTGCCCTCTCCCACAGCTGCCATGTAAACCGCCTAGGCAGGATCCCTCTTTTTGAGCCAGAACACTGCAGTCACGGATGGATGGTTCTCGGCATTTTGTGCAACCCTGTGCAAATATTTGCTTATATATGAAAAATACTCCCCTCACCCCCACAAGTCAGGCAGAGTGGGGCAGTTTAATACAAATGGGGGGGGGGGGATTGTGTGGCACGTGGAGTAGGAGAAGTGCAGAAGCATAGAAATGAGGTGGATGAGCTCTACTGAGGCTTACTTTATATAAGCCTTTCTACTGTGAAGTATAATGTATCTTATTGTATCTACTGTGTGGTGTAATGTGAATAATGGATACTGCTGTTCTGTGTGGAACTGGCTGCATGGTTCATCACCTCTCCTCCAGCATCACTCCAAGGGCCACCTTAATAGCTTTATCAGCCCATGAGCAAAGCAGTACAGTGGTTCCCCTATCTACACAATCTCACTAAGTCAGCACTTAAGAATAGTCGACATACCCCAGGTTGAAATTGATAGGTCGACACAAGGTCAACATGGACATGGTCAAAACAAGTTTGGCCCCAAAAAATTAAAAGGTGTTTTTTTTTATAGTTTACTATCCAACTGGGCATAGAGTGATAATATAATAGTGTCCCCAAAGAAGGCGATGCACTTGTCGGCATAGGACACCCAAAATATAAAAAAAATATGTTGACCTTATTCAAGTCAACCATGTCCATTTTGACCTAAATCTTGTGTTGACCTTCTGTCAATGTCAGCTTAGAGTATGTCGACCATTCTTAGGTGTCAACCTAGTCACTGTCGACCATTAGTGGTTGACCTAGTGACTGTCAACCTAGACATTGTCTATCATATGTACCGTATCTGTCAAACGGATGCATAGACAATTGTGATAGACAATTGGCCAGACAAGGTGAAATACTGTAGAGTAAACAACATTTGACCATAATGCTCTATTTTATTCTATAAACTGTCCTTAATAATGCACAAAATTTTTGTAGGTTAAAATAGTTATTTCTTTTTTTTACACCCAAGAGATGTTTAGTTTACTTATATTCCATCCCTTCTGCCAGAACAATGTTTCATAGAAGTGGGGGATGCGGTCATTTGGTCTAAAGCAAGATGGTCGACAGTCATTAGGTCGACACCATTCGGTCGACATGGGAAAAGGCCGCCATGGTTCTAGATTGAAAGGTCATTAGTTTGACAGGTCATTCGTTCGACAGGTTAGTTTGCGGGATGTCTAGGTTGACAGTCAAAAGGTTGACATGGGTTTTTTTGAGCTGACATGTTCCAACATGCAGTATTTCATGATTTTTCTGGAAAAATGGAAATAAGTGTGGCGCTCCTATAATTCTGCTGCCTGTATTTCCAAAACCCGTGGATCAATCCCTATTGATCCAGTAAACATATGGGAAAAAGAAGGGGTGGGGTTCTGGAAAAAATGGCGCTGAATGGAGAATATATCTGTACTTATCTTTTTATAATGGTTCTTCTGGTTGATGGTATTTTTGCTTGAGAATTCGTCTCCGGAGCAATGGAAATATGAAAAGATAAGATTTGAAAAAATAGAGCGATGTAGTGATCTATCTTCTGACTGAAGGTTTAGTCAAGAGAACATCCAGTGTTAGCAAGGGGGCGTACCTTACTTACACTGGTATGCTGTATAATACACATATAATGGTATCTTTTTTAGATGATGGGTGCGTACCCGTACTCACGGCGTATTGGGTGTTGCCACTCCTCAAAAGGTTTCTTTTTAGATATCCTCGTTAAAAAGAAAGTGTGCAATTCTTTTGTAATAAAAAGAATTTATTTACATAAAAAACACACTACAGTTAAAATCTTTCCTTTATAAAAATGTGTCTTTCACTCCTATGGTGTCGTGAGGGAGGTGAGGAGATAAGGTCCTGATCCGCGGGGTAGTACCGGTATACACCCAGATGTCAAATAGTGGGATCTTACCTACTCTCCAACCGTCACCTCAAACACTTTTCGGATAGAAAGGCACCCTCCTCCTGCCAACGCGTTTCGAGCTGGGGCTCTTTATCAAGGCATGGAGGTAATGCCAGCAGAAATCATATTTATAGGCTATCTACAAAATGGCTGAACTTCCTGTTCCTGTCCATTAATTAGCTTTCCTTTTCATCATTTCTCTATTTACAATACATTATAACTCTTTGTTCAGTTTTATACATTCATTGTTATTGTTTAACAACAGAAATGAGAAGTGGAATAAGTCCTTTAATTAAAATATTACGTTTTTTTCCCGCCAAAATGACGGGTGTTGTGAGGCTGTCTGGGAAATGTAGTTCCCCGGGGAAGGACTTGGTCTTATAATTTTTCATCCGTTTTACGTTTATTGTGGTACTGGGACTTGGTGAAAAAAAAAACTACAAGTCCCAGTACCACAATAAACGTAAAACGGATGAAAAATTATAAGACCAAGTCCTTCCCCGGGGAACTACATTTCCCAGACAGCCTCACAACACCCGTCATTTTGGCGGGAAAAAAACGTAATATTTTAATTAAAGGACTTATTCCACTTCTCATTTCTGTTGTTAAACAATAACAATGAATGTATAAAACTGAACAAAGAGTTATTATGTATTGTAAATAGAGAAATGATGAAAAGGAAAGCTAATTAATGGCCAGGAACAGGAAGTTCAGCCATTTTGTAGATAGCCTATAAATATGATTTCTGCTGGCATTACCTCCATGCCTTGATAAAGAGCCCCAGCTCGAAACGCGTTGGCAGGAGGAGGGTGCCTTTCTATCCGAAAAGTGTTTGAGGTGACGGTTGGAGAGTAGGTAAGATCCCACTATTTGACATCTGGGTGTATACCGGTACTACCCCGCGGATCAGGACCTTATCTCCTCACCTCCCTCACGACACCATAGGAGTGAAAGACACATTTTTATAAAGGAAAGATTTTAACTGTAGTGTGTTTTTTATGTAAATAAATTCTTTTTATTACAAAAGAATTGCACACTTTCTTTTTAACGAGGATATCTAAAAAGAAACCTTTTGAGGAGTGGCAACACCCAATACGCCGTGAGTACGGGTACGCACCCATCATCTAAAAAAGATACCATTATATGTGTATTATACAGCATACCAGTGTAAGTAAGGTACGCCCCCTTGCTAACACTGGATGTTCTCTTGACTAAACCTTCAGTCAGAAGATAGATCACTACATCGCTCTATTTTTTCAAATCTTATCTTTTCATATTTCCATTGCTCCGGAGACGAATTCTCAAGCAAAAATACCATCAACCAGAAGAACCATTATACAAAGATAAGTACAGATATATTCTCCATTCAGCGCCATTTTTTCCAGAACCCCACCCCTTCTTTTTCCCATATGCAGTATTTCATGCCCTACATCCACTAGGATGTGGTGGGAGAATAAAATAGTGTGTCGAGCGTAGCGAGGCACCGTGCCCGAAGCATAGAGAGCGCAGCAAGTGATGCAAGGGGACGCTGTGCATTTTAAACTGTGTCCATGTCGACTGTGTTGACATTCGGGTAAAAAAACCTGTGAAAAACCCCATGTCTACCTTTTGACTGTCGACCTAGACACTGTTGAACTAATGACCTGTCAAACTAATGACTTATTGACCTAGAACCATGTTGACCTAGACCCCTGTCGACCTAAACCCCTGTCCCCCTAGACCCATGTTGACCTTTTCCCATGTTGACTTAATGGTGTCGACCTAATGACTCTTGACCATCATGCTTTAGACCAAATGATCCCAACCCAGATGTGGTACAGTATATTCTTAAATTAACTGACGTGTGTTTATGGCATTGCTCTGTCTCTTTCTCTTTGTTTAGTCAGCCAGCCTTTGGTTTTGGTGAACAACATTTTGAGCTGTGAAGTGGTCATATTTGACTAAAAATTATTGGAAATTTATGTTATTGTTATCTCAAGTTACATGATTTTTAGCTGTTTATAACATTTCTGTAATAAAAAAAAACAGAACCAAATCCAAAACATATGAGTGTGCTTTTGTAAAACTAAAACAAAAAATTAAGTTGAATTCAGAGCAAAAACCAAAACCGAAATACTGTATGGGGATCCGTGCACATCTCTAGTTCTTGCAGGTAACACAAAAGTCAACAACTTTTTCTCATCGATCTACCCACAATCTGTCACACATTTAATTTTCTCTCCATCTAAATACATTATGGGTGACATTTAATATGATGCGATTTTTAGTCATTTTCAAATTCGCCCATTATCGCTCTTTTTAAAATCGCATTCTTTTGCTGCAAATTCGCATAATTAATGAGGTGCATATTCCGGGCAAAAAAAGTGCGATGAAGTGCGACAATGGGTGATTTTTAGTCATAAAAATGTGCGATTTTTAGGCATGAAAATGTGCGAATTTGACGAAATATGCGAATTTTTGTGAAAAAAAATATTTTTTTTTACACATTTTCTAAGACAGAACCATGCACAGATCTCAACGATCAGGAACCTGATCTACATATGTGGCGAATTTTAGACACATTTTCCCGATTTCGCATATCATTAAATATGCGAATTGTATACTTTTCAATGGGAAAACATCTGGATGCAAGTTCCAGAGGCGACTAAAAATCGCACTTACTGAATGTGCGATTTTTCGCATCTCATTAAATATGAAAATTCGGGGGAAAAAAATGTTTGGCAAAAAAAAAATTAAAAATCACATTTTCACATTTCATTAAATGTCACCCTAAATCCCTGTATTTTATTGATGTGGGAGATTTTGTTGCTTATTCTAGTTCACTCTCAAAGGCGCAATCACTCTCTTATGGACAAAACCATGGGCCTTATTCTGATCGGTACGGCCGGATCCGAATATGCGGCCAGGACCGTGCGTGCGAAACCCCGCCTTCCATACGGATCGCCAACTCCGTCCGTACGCGGTAAGAAGCTGGACGAACGGACCGCACGTGTATTTTTCATGGAATACACCTCCTCCATCTCAGGGAACCTCCCCCATCATTCGATGGTCGCAGACCATCAAATGCAGGACCGAGTGGTCCACCAGCTCCCGCAACCTCAGACCACACAGACATTTTTCCGTGCAAAAGCAGGGATCTGGGCGGGCAGCTGACATCCGGCGATGTCATATGTCCGCCCCCTACACGTGCGTCACGACTGCATTACCATACGTACGCCCAGCGTTTGCATGGGAACGCCCATGAATATGCATATGGTAATGAGCCCAAATAGCCCTTCACGCCCCTCTCCACCCCATGTTCGGAGTGTTCACATTTCATGCGGGATTTGGCCGTACGCCCCGCTCCCACATGCGCAGAGACACCTCTGCACATGCGCAGACACAAAACATCGGCGGCACGAACGCAGGCGGATATTACCGCACCAACCAGAATAAGGGCCCATATGCACTGCAGGTGGGACTGATGTAACATGTGCAGAGAGAGTTAGATTTGGGTGGGGTGTGTACTTAAAACTGATATCTATATTGCAGTGTAAAAATAAAGCTGCCAATCATTTACATTGCAAAACCAGTTTGATTTTGCAATGTAAATAATTGGCGCTTTAAAAAAACCTGGAGATTTCTTACCAAATCCTTCACTTTCTGAATCTCTCATCCTATTAAATCTCACCCAATGGGTTCATTCTATAGGAACAAAAAAGCTGAATTATTTTCAGACAATCTACAGTAAGTAAAAAAAAAAAATCAATTTAGCTGAAAATACTTATGTTAAATTTACTCATATACATGATTCTTTCAGTCAAATATAAACTACAGATGGAGTGCCTCTGATCCTTGGCTGGGAATCGCCATCATATCTCCCCTGGTGATCTCCTGCACAGAGGGGCTCTAACTGACTGGGACGCATGCGCATCCCAGTTTCAGGATTGCGCCGTGGCGGAATCCTGCCGTCTTCTCTTCAGGGAGACGGTTAGGGATAGGGGGATGCCAGGGCGGCGAGGGGCACCGGGGGAGGTGGCGGCGTAGCCAGCTCCGCAGCCACGGGGTGCGCGCAAGAATGTTGTGCACGTGTGCCCAAGAATCTTGTGCACGTGCGCCCCTGGCAGGAGCCACCCTCCCCGGACACCTCCAATCCGAACGCACTCTCATCCAGAAAAAATTAAGTATGCGTGAAACCTTCTGGATATACACGCTGGGTACTATGTCCCCACAGGGCTTGAAAGAAGGCTGTGACATCACATATTTTCTGGGATGATCGGAGTGTGTGTGTCATTTCTCCTTGATTGGATGGATAATGCTGAGTTGTACTCTATCCGTCCAGTCAATAAGGAGCTATTCTATTCTCAACTCCACGCCGACGTGGATAGTGGGGGTATGAAAAGGTCGGAGGACGCGTACCGCCGCCCCTCGCGGGCTCGCTGCGCTCGCCACGCTTCGGGTTCGCGTTGATCGTGGGGTGGCGTAAACTACTTTTGGGGGGACATTTCACTGTTCAGGGGTGTTTTGGGGGGTTTCTGGCCCATTTACCATTGTTCCCTATGATGATTTGGGTAAATTGAGCCATTTAACATGGTTTCCTATGGGAAATCGGGGGCATCGCGGCTAAATTGAGGCATTTAACATTGTACCCTATGGGAAATCGCGGGCATCGCGTCGGTACCATCACACCCGATTTTTTAGTGCATGCGATGGCCGCAATGCCCCCGATTTTTACTCACGATGCCCACGATCATGATCGTTGTGGCCGTGCTAGGAAACAAGTACCTATATTTTTATAGGATTATCTTTTATAGGAATGCTTCTATTAATTATTTTATGTGAATCACATCAGAAACTCGTACTGTATTTTATTGTAATCATGTTTTGTTATGATGTTTATTATGTTTCTGCAGGCTAAATACTGACACTGCTGTAAAACATATGGAGCACTTCCAAATATACTGTTATATATATATATATATATATATATATATATATATATATGTATATCCACGAGAGAAAGCTGCACTCAAAAAAATCATCAAGGTCTACAGCTGGGGTGCCAGTAAGCCCAGGCCTCACTTAGGGGAATCCCATGTGTGCCAATTTATATCCATAGAGGGAATGTCCACAGAGCGCACTCACCAGACTTGAAAATGATAAAATTCCAATGCTTTAATTCATCTTGTTAAAAATTGCATCACAATGGTCGATGTTTCGGGTCCTTGCACGACCCTTTTTCAAGACCTCCAAACAGTCAGGTTCATTGCTGCCAATGATACCTAGACCACTCCAGATCAGCCTTAAATGACAAGCAGCCCGCCCACTTCATTAACACTCTATCCAATCATTACCTGCAAACTGTCAGAGAGGCGTAATACTTATGTGATTAAATTCAGCTGACATACCTGTCATATATAGCTCTCTAGTCAGTTCAGCTGCCGGCGTCTGTCTGGGCAGCACGCGTCACCGCCATCAATGTGCAAGTTGCGCCGTGTATTACTATACTTCCGGCCTGCGCTCCATTGCCAGGAAGTGCCCACGGCGGCGTCACGCTACGCAAGCAGCGTGCGTTCCACCAAGGGGGAAATCACACTGTCAGCTACGTCCAGCGGCTCAAGTTGTCTACTGGCAGCGTCACGCTACGCAAGCAGCATGCGTTCCACCAAGGGGGAAATCACGCTGTCAGCTACGTCCAGCGGCTCAAGTTGTCTACTGTCACTGACAGCATCCGCATTGTGCGTTTCATGCGCGTTCCATATATCAGGAAGCGTGTACCCATTTACATATCCTATTCTTTATATTGTATTAAGGCTGCTGCAGGCATTATAGACCAATCTAGAGAGGCCCAGCATCAAATCTAAAACTTATATTAAAACAAAATAGGGCGCATCATTCATAATGGGAGTCAGTCCAAATGTAGAATGTCATCCCCAACATGAATGGGCCCCTGCCGCTCACCCCCACACCACATTTCCACCCTAACACTATAGAAAATAAACAGTACCACAACTAAAGGAAAATGTACAAAACAAGAAAAATCCAAAATCATACAAATGTACAACTTATCCATAAAAATTTGAGAAAACCTATACCTCACTAATTAGTTATTTCGATATTCTGTGATATGGCAACTACAATGGGATCAATTATCAAGAAACAGACAGGGAATTCTTCTCATTTAGGCCTCTTGGTGATATAGTGTCCAGATGGTGTATCCAAAAGGCCTCTTTCTTCAAGAGGACCAATCCTCTATCCCCACCTCATGGCAAATGAGCTATCCAGTCTATGATCATATAACAGAGACTGGAAACTCGATGCCTCTCTTTCAAAAAATGAGCTGCCACAGGTTTGTCCGTGGTGCCTGTTGTCAGTGCCAATCTGATGGTGTACCTATGTTGGCCCATCCTTTCACGCAGAGTCCTCACAGTTTTCCCTACATACATTAGCCCGCATGGGCATGTAAGGAAGTATACTATATGGTCCATGTTGGCAATGTAGTTTGTGTCGCAATGCAATCCAAGGCACTTTACGCAGCCTTTCTTATCAGACAACCACTTAGTCGCAACCACTTCCTTGTGTCTCATATTGGTGCGGTATAGGGTGTCCTTCAAGTTGCATCCTCTGGTGATGCTTATTAGAGGCTTAGTGTTATTTAGCTTTTTGAATGCAGGATCCGTTGCTACAAGATGCCAATTGTTCCTCAAGGCTTTTCTCATGGTGCTCAGATTTGTATCGCAATGCACATTCAGGACCATTCTGTCTTTCTTGGATTTTATCTCTTTTACCGAGTGATTCTGGTGAGTGACTCTTGCTTTTTCCAGGCTCTTGGAGACATCACATTTGTTATATCCCCTGCTCAAAAAGCGATCACAACAGTCTCGTAACTGGACTTCGGCACATGTTGGGTCAGAGTTGTTACGTAACACCCTTAAGAATTGGGACACTGGCAAATTTTAATTGGGGTGGATGGTGGCTTGTGGCCCATAACAGGGTATTCTGATCTGTTTCTTTTCTAAATAGGGTGTATTGTAGACCTTGATTATTTCGAAAGATTGTTACGTCCAAAAAACTAATCTGTATCGGATCACAGGATGCAGTAAACCGGATTGGACTATTGCTACTGTTCAAGGTCTCCACCATCTCATTAAAGGACTCCTCATTTCCCTGCCATATCACAAAAATATCATCTATAAATCTCTTGAAATATAGCAATTTTTCACCGTATGCAGGTATGATGTACTGGCTTTCAAACGCATCCATTAATAAGTTGGCATAGCTAGGGGCCACATTGGACCCCATAGCTGTCCCAGCCAATTGAACATAGTGTGTACCTTCATACATAAAGTGGTTCTCTCTCAGGACAATCTCCAACATTGTAACCAAAAATTCAGTATTGGGTATATTGCTATCTCTTGTCGTGAGAGCAACCCTAACCGCCTCCAACCCTTCCAAGCGAGGTATGACGGTATATAGGGAGCTTACATCTAGTGTCCCCAACATGATCTCATCAGGGAGAACACCAATTTGATCAAGGTCATTTAGAAGGTGGTTTGTATCCTTGAGGTAAGTACTGGTACGTTTAACAAGAGGTTGTAAATGAAAATCCAAATATTTCGCCAGGGGTTGTAGAACAGAGCCCCTGGCTGAAATAATGGGCCGTCCTGGAGGGTCCACGAGGGTTTTGTGTATTTTTGGCAATGTGTAGAGCACCGGACACACCGGATGCTCTACCGTCAAGAATGCCAACTCATCCTCATCTAACCAGCCCTGACTGCTGCCCAAAGAAAGCAGTGTATCAACTTTAACTTTGATTTTTATCATTAAATTATTAGGAACCTTTTGATAAGTTGAAATATCAGACAATTGTCTTAAAATGTCTGAGGCAAAGTCCTGTAAGACTACTGCCCCACCCTTATCAGCATTCCTTATGATTAGATTATTATTTTTACTTAATGCTGTTAGCGCCTGTCTTTCATCTGAGTTTAAATTGTCAAAAGTTCTCTTGTGTTTAGCTGCAGAGCTTTTACAGTCCCTATCAATAACTCTCAAGAAAGTTTTAAGACTGGCATTGTATGATGGTGGATCAAACTGACTAGCTCTTTTAAAAGGTTTAACTTCAATCTTCTTCTGCTGAGAAGCTGATGACTTTCCATCAAAATATTCCCGCAACCTAATTTATCTTCCGATTTTATAATGGTCTACTGACCATTTGAAAGAGTCATAAGGGTTCGTTGGGATAAATGATAAACCTTTCTGCAGAAGAGATTTCTCAGCTACCGTCAATGAATGAGATGATAGGTTAAAAATTAACTCCGGTTCATTCTCCTGCCTCTTGGTCGGCCCCTTCCTCTTCCAGCCACCCCGCCTCGGGTGTGCTCTTTTCTTTCTCTTTCTCTTAGGCCATAACTCAGGCCTAGATCTTTCCCTAAAAAATCGGCATGCGAAGAGGAGGCGGACGACCCCGAGGGGGGCAACAATTCACCAGATTCTGTCTCTGAGGAGGAATATGAGTTAAACCTATCAGAGCCATTGTCATATCTTGAAAAATGGCCTCTGGTACGGTTTCTATATCTGCGACCCGAGTTGCCACTAGTTCTACCACCTTCACCTGCCAACCAACGGTAAACATTATGTTGGAGATAATCCTGTTCTACTTGCTCCAATTTCTTTCTTTTAAAGGCGACCAAGTCTACTTTGTATTTCTCCACTTGCTACTGCAGGCAGCCCAGCCAGTCGGCACTATTGTCATTTTTTAATATGGCAAAAGATTCCTTTTCAAGATCTTTAATTGTAACTTTAACCTTAGCAAGTTCTATGCCCACTTCTTCGATCACCAACGCGAATATATATATGTATATACAGATGGAGCAGGGCTTATTATTGCTGGCGGAGCGCCAGGACCGTGTCCCTGGCGATCCGCCAGCAATCTGGCGCTCTGGCTGAATGAGACGCTCGTGCGTCTCCCACGCACGAGCGTCTCAATAGCCGGGCGGCGAGGCGGCGCGGCGGGTGCAGTCCTGCCCGTCTCCAGCTTCAGGGAGACGGGCAGGGCTGCGGGGGGCTGCGGGGGGGCGGTGTGGACCGGCGGGGACCCGGGGAAGCCGGCGGGGACCCGGGCAAAAGCTCCGTCGGAACGGGACGCGCGTGCACCTCGTGCACGCGCGTCCCCTTCCGACATACAGATGGCGCGGGGCGGGGGATGGCGGGTGGCGAGTCCTCCGCCATCCCCAGCAAAGACAAGCCCTGCGCTATCTGTATGTATATATATATATAGATTTTTTATACTTTTGTTGAATAAAGGATATATAATTTGTCCATATATATTTTATCTATAGTCTTTTATATAGTGAGTGTAGATTTTTTTGCTGTTATAATCTTGTTTCACATATGTATGTAATGATGCAGAATTAGCCTGTAGAAAATATTGTATAATAGGGATACTTGTTGTATTTAAATGTTTCAGGCTGATCGTAATCACCGGCTTGATAGCCGTGTTCATGTGAGCAATGATTGATGAATGTTTCCACCTGTAAATGAAATAAGGGTATATAAGCATGATACTTACCTGAGGTAACCACACCCCCTGACAAAGTCCAAATATAAACTACAGATGGAGTGCCTCTGATCCTTGGCCGGGGATCGCCAACATATCTCCCCTGGTGATCTCCGGCGCAGATGGGCTCTAACTGACTGGGACGCCAGTGCGTCTCACACGCACGCGCATCCCAGTTTCAGGATGGCGCCGTGGCGGAATCCTGCCCGTCTTCTCTTCAGGGAGACGGTTAGGGATAGGGGGGTGCCAGGGCGGCGAGGGGCACCGGGGGAGGTGGAGGCGTAGCCAGCTCCGCAGCCACGGGGCGCGCGCAAGAATCTCGTGCACGTGCGCCTCTGGCAGGAGTCACCCTCCCCGGACACCTCCAATCCGAACGCACTCTCATCCAGAAAAAATTAAGTATGCGTGACACCTAAATGAAATAAGGGTATATAAGCATGATACTTACCTGAGGTAACCACACCCCCTGACAAAGTCCAATCCAGTGACGAAATATGTTGGCGTGGCTTGTTGGTCTGACGTGGTGACATCCAGTTCCATTCTGTGCTCCAGCTGGTTCTCTGATCTCTTACCCGTGGTGGCTCCAGCGTTTGTATTTCTGTCCGGCGGTCTGTGGCTGATATGCGGCGTGTGATACATCTGTCAGAGCTCCATGCTGTGATACTGTACTATCTTGGGCTGGCAAGCTGATTATTTGTAACTACAATGTATGTGAGCATATATATCAGTAAATGATTTTATTACACATTTGCTCATTGGTGCGCTTTCTTCTTCATCTCTTTTTTGCATATATATATATATATATATATATATATATATATATATATATATATATATGGCAAAACAGGTAACAGAGTGCGCCCTATTAGTATATGTCCACCACCATAAGAACTTGTGACAATATAAATCACAATACAACAGATTTATTATATTATAAGTATAAAATGACAATAAAACATTTTGTTCATCTGTGTGGAGTCATGAGTTCAACAACGGTCAATAGTATAAGGACACCCAACGCGTTTCGTCGTTATAAACGACTTCCTCAGGGGTAACCGTCCGTAGGCAACCTAACCTCGTGGAGAAAGATGTTTCCTTCTCAGGTGAAAAAAGTCCTTCAATTAGACTCAATATATAGAGGAATGGACCCGTTTGAAGATCTCAATCCTGATGCCAACTGCATCTAAAACAAAGTCAATTTCCGTATAAAACAGGGGAAATAAAAGGAATATCCAGGGAGGATTCAGATAGCTCCTTATAGTAGTAGCCAAATCCTTAATCATGTAGTACAATAGTCACTAATGGGACCAGACTCCAGGAGTCTGGTCCCATTAGTGACTATTGTACTACATGATTAAGGATTTGGCTACTACTATAAGGAGCTATCTGAATCCTCCCTGGATATTCCTTTTATTTACCCTGTTTTATACGGAAATTGACTTTGTTTTAGATGCAGTTGGCATCAGGATTGAGATCTTCAAACGGGTCCATTCCTCTATATATTGAGTCTAATTGAAGGACTTTTTTCACCTGAGAAGGAAACATCTTTCTCCACGAGGTTAGGTTGCCTACGGACGGTTACCCCTGAGGAAGTCGTTTATAACGACGAAACGCGTTGGGTGTCCTTATACAATTGACCGTTGTTGAACTCATGACTCCACACAGATGAACAAAATGTTTTATTGTCATTTTATACTTATAATATAATAAATCTGTTGTATTGTGATTTATATTGTCACAAGTTCTTATGGTGGTGGACATATACTAATAGGGCGCACTCTGTTACCTGTTTTGCCATTTTCCCTTTTCCCCCACTAACAGGGGGGACATACATAGTTGCTGCCCAATTATTAATTATACTACAGCGCAGTGAAAGGGTATCCCCTCGATTGTCCCATATATATATATATATATATATATCATACATAGTTGCTGTTACTGTATGTATATAAAGCCTGGAATTTATTTACGGCAACTAAGTTATTTTTAAAAAGTCCAATTGACATGCAAAATATAAACTTTGTTTAAAAAAGTCATATGGAACATTCGAAAATTCAGCAACACATGTTCATATAAATGATGTGGCCAAAGAATTTTCTTGCTCTTTCAGCAAATACATTTTTATCCGGTTTCTGAAGAGGACAACGAATGATAAAATCTGCTTTTTTTATACGTTGACAGCTGTCACTAAGCATGTGTAGTGTCATTCTTGTTTGTGTTCCATTATTTCTATGAAATAATCTGAACTTGTCTCTCATGTCAAGAAGAAGCAGAGGAACATGTCATTGAATCAGAAAAGCTGTGAATATTTGAGCTACTATCACACTGCATTCCCATTATTTGCCTAATGCCAACGTCTGTGATAAATGTTTTAAAAATGGCATTTGTGATGACAGTAGAAAAAAAAATCTCTTCTGTAGCATTTCCTAAACTCACCCGATATATTCTCCTGTCTATCATTCTGTACTTTTGGCAAGTAAGTCAGAAAAGAATATTGCTGTATGTATAATGTATGTAGGAAGTCAAACAGAATACAGTATCTGCGAACAGGATCAATTTATAATCTATATTTTTAGACTAATTTATTTTCCGTAAAAACCTTATAATCTCCTTTAATTTGCTTGATGAAATGTACAATTTTAAAATTTGGGCTATTGTTATGGTCATACATGAATATGACGGTAAATACATTTATAACATAAAAGAAAGAAAATGCAAAATTCAAAGCATCATGTATGAACAGAGTAAAATAAAGTTTAATAACCACGATACTGGCTCGTGTGATTTCTATAAATGTTCAAAAAATTGTCTATTTTTTAAAAAGTTATTTAAATAGCTATATAAACCTAGTCCAATTTAACCTTTTTAAGAAATATACAGATTTATACCCCTTTTACACCAAAAACCCTTGTTGGACACTGGTCTTTGAACACTGGAGTTTCCAGGATCTGACCCTGCTTTAAACCCCATTTACACAGCACTTCGACCTGGGTCTGCACCATTTACACCAAACCTGGGTCAGCCCTGCTTTTTCTTGTGGATGTCATAAAAAATGCTTGCTCGTTGCAAAGAGGGGTGAAATTGCTTGTTGCCAAGGGGGGTGAAATTGTTCCTTGCCAAGGGGGGTGAAATTGCTTGTTGCCAGGGGGGTTGTTCATTGCCAAGAGGGGTGAAATTGCTCGTTGCCAAGGGGCAAGGCCATGCTAAGAGCATAAGGGTCCCCCGGGCAAAGCAATGCAGTGGGGCCCATATATATATGCCCTCAGCCCCACTCACTATGTGCAATGCCCTCAGCCCCGCTCACTGTGTGCATGTACCCCCAGCCCCACTCCCACCGTGCAGTACCCCCAGCTGGTACTCACACTGCATACATGAGCGCATATCCCCAGCTAGCACTTCTCACCCTGGATGTCACAGGTGCCTCAGGGACTGTCAGAGAGTGAGTGACAGCTCAGCATAGGCAGAGGTTCTGCAGCAGCAGTGACACTACTGCCAGTAACACTTGGTGCTGGGGGGGTGATGCTGGACTGGACTGTAGCCCTGGTCTCCCCCTGGTCACTGGTGCTGTGCGGCGCAGGTGCAGTGGCAGCGAGTGGGTGCGTGGCATGGACCTTGTGCATTTGTTATGGAAACAAGAACCACTGTGGAGAGACCCTGGCAGCACTGGGGGGAACCCCGCCACCTCCCTGGCAGCACTGGGGGGAACCAGCCAGGCAGATGGGAACAACTAGTTCCCATACGCCGGAGGGACCCCGCCACTAATAGCCCATTTGCCACAGGGACCCCGTGGCTGCAGGGGGGAGTTACGAGTTACAGCAGCAGCCGCTGCCAGCATCCCCTCTGTCTCCCCCCTCAGCAGCCTGACAGCTTCCTCCCTACCTCTCAGCAGCTGCAGACGCCCCCTCCTCCCACAGCAGAGGGGACAGCTTCCCACTCTGCACGCAGTGCACGGACCCGCTGCGGGTGCCTCAACCCGCAGCGGGACCATTTACACCGGCCTCTACACAGGTCCTGATCGTGTTCTACCCAGGTCCTGACCTGGGTAGAACACGGTCAGGACATGTGTAGAGGCCGGTGTAAATGGAAATGGATTGACCTCATTTACAATGCCGCAGATCCGGGTCTGACCCACCACTGGCCCGGATTTTTCGGCGGTGTAAAAGGGGTATTATTCATAAAATATACACTAAATTAAGCTTAATAGCTAATATTTATTTATACATTTGGATGAAATAAAAATGTGCCAATTTTGTGACAAAAAATTTAATACCAGGCAACAATATTGGAGAGGGGGTTTTCAGGATTCATCACTGTATGTGTCCCCCTTATACATGCCTACATTGTACAGGCAGGGGCGAATTTAGGGGTCAGGCCGCCCATAGGCACAACATTTTTGTGCCCCCCCCCATTTTAATGTAATCATATTGTATATACATTGTTATTTATATATTTCATAAAAATTTAACTATAGCCCACCTCAATATTTTTTTAAGACTGCTCAATGTACGGAGGACCCGAAGGGAGGGAGGCACTTATTAGTACAGTGATTAGCACAGTGTCTCCGTCAGTCTCTCTCACACTGTGACTGACTGAGCGCAGGGAGGATCTGCGTGCCGCTCAGCTCAGATGCTGGATACACAGCGGCCAATAGACTGTGTGTATGTAGAGTAGCCAATGGGCAGGCGTCGGCAGCAGTGAGCCTGAGCCATTTCCAGATGGGAAATTTAACAGAATGTCAGCCTGCCTGCCGCCCTTAGTTGGTGCCGCCCTGAGGCCGGTGCCTCACGGGCCTAGGCACAAATCCGGCCCTGTGTACAGGCATATACAATTAAATTATTTTTTATTAAATGAGTACATATTTTTTTTAACAAGGTTAACACTTTTTTGTGGGCTTTGTTTGATGTTTTCCTTGAATACATTTTTATCTTTGCAGATACACACAGACGCTGTGACATTACATTTTTTATCAAACAAAATATATATTGGGTTCCATAAGTACAATAACATTGTGGTTATTCACGGATTGATGATTTTTTATCTTAACACTTCAATAACAAACTATGTGATGTGTGTTATTATTTTGAAACACCTGTGTCATTTTCTTATTTATTTTTCTTTGACTGCCTTTTAGCAGAGTTTTCTCATTTTAGAAAAGGAACAGGTAAGGTATTTCATACCTGTGTCTGCCAGACTATTCATTACAGCAAAACTTTCCTAGTCAAGCTCCCTTGCTTTATTTAATCTGCTGTATCAGATTACTTGCAATGGAATAATGTAATCGTATTATTTTTCAGATCTTATATAAACAGAAAAAAGTTTATACATTTTTCAAACTATGGTATACAACTTAATAAGTAATATATATGTCCATCTTAGTGGACAACATGCATCTGCAAAATAAAACATTGCCATATTATCAATTACCCTTATTTTATCTGTGAAAGGTGTTTTTCCAAAACAATGCCGGTATCTGGAGAATATAAAAACAAAACTAATAAAATGTGTTAAGCTCATTTTACATGCTCATGTCTTTTCATGTGTTTAACCAAATTTGTTTTATAGGTCCCTACAGAAAAGCTGGCATTAAATGTTTGTGTAACATAGAAAAGCTTGCAGCAAAGGAAAAATACTCCAGTTTGTTACCTATTTAGGTCATGTGAGCCCTGCAATAACCTGATATTCACATTTCCAATGTCCCTGCCCCACTACCCATTGCTTACATAGACAACCAGCTGTTGACCTACTGTATTTAAAACTCTACTCTGCTGAAGCTCTGCTCCATGATAACTAGTGTGTGACAGTGAATACAAATGTACCTGCTATAGTTCAATAAAGCAACACCACTGGCTAAGTAACTGAGCGGTACATATTTAGAATCATCTCCTATATTGCAATATGAACACCTGCGCACACACACAACATTTCCAACAGGTGTTATTTCTTCAAAGGAAACAAAAGAGTAACTGGATAAAAAGTACATATTTAATATATAATTTAATAAAAAAAACTGTAGGTATTAGGGTATATCACAGGTTTGCAGCTGGACTACTTGGCAGGTGTAGAGCTGGAGTCCTGGTAAAGCTTTTGAAAAAGTGGGGTATGGTCAGTAGCGCATGCAAGGGGGGGGTTCTGAGTACCCAGAAACCTCCCCTGATGAAGACAAGGCAGACATTGCCAAATGGTGCTGCCGGGGGACAGCCGGGAACTGCGGCTCATTAACAGCGCCCGAAGATTGGCACCGCCAGGGTAGAGGGACAGCCGGGATCAGCAGCGCTTCAGCAGCCTCCCGGAAATCAGCACCGCCAGGGGAGAGGGACAGCTGGGAACTGCGGCTCTTTGCAGCCGGACAGAAATTGTTATATCTTGATATTTTGCATTGCATTTTGCATTATTTGTCATTTTCATTGCTGACATATTTCATTCTCGATTTCTGTAAGGGTTTTTTGTTCTTTCAGATCTCTATGAACTTTCTGTTTCGTTTTATAATGTTATACTCTTATACCATCTTGTTACTTGCAATCGTTAGAAGGTAGGTATAGTCCTCCATTTTTTTTTCAGTTCACATTTTTTTCTCAAAATAATATATTGTTTCATTTTCTCTTTAACCAACTTACATGTACATCAAATTTGTTACGTTCATATGTTTCATATACTTGTTGTAATTTGAATTTTTTTAATATGGATTATATCAGTGTATTACACACATAACACTCACCAGCGACCATATCTATTTTAATGTCATTGTGTATATTTTTTATGCCATCATGTCTTTGGCAACTGCTGTTCCCACTTTCTCCTTTTGATTCTCAGTTGCAACGCTATCCTGACTGTCCAAACAATGGCCTCTATACAAATTTGTTTATGGGCAAAACCATGTGCTCTGCAGGTGGGGAAGATGTAACATGTGCAGAGAGAATTAGATTTGTGTGAGTTATTTTGTTTCTGTGCAGGCTAAATACTGGCTGCATTATTTTTACACTGCAATATAGCACACATAGTAGTCTAGGTAAAAAAAAAAAAAACACATACATCAATTTCATCCTTTTTTATTTGTTTTTATTTTATTGTAGTCCCCACTAGAAAGTAAGGTTCAGATGTTATCCCTATTGATCTTATCCATTACGGTGAAGCTTTGCTATCTTTGTTTATTGGTTATACCTCTGGATGTTCTTTTCTAATAAATATATGTCCAATCTTATTTTAAATGAATTAATTGTTTCTGACAATATCACCTCTTTCTGAAGAGAGCACCATACATTACAAAAGTACAAAATCTTATTTCCTCTAGCATGAGCGCATGCCCACATGTACTAGTATCTGATAGTAAATAGTAAATAGGGTGCCTGACAGTTCATTTGATTGTCCCTAGATATATTTATACTGTACATGTTAAGCATGTGCCCTCTTAAATGTTTTTTTTTTCTAGCGTAAACATTGTCAAATGGACTGGTCTTCCTAATAGCTTAAAGACTCCATTCACTCACATATATTGCAACTCCACGGCAGAGGAAGTTTCTCAGATACAGGAATGCCTGTGCCTCTGGACACCATTCCCAGCACTTTATTGCACCACATGTTGGATCCGGACCAGCCACCTACATAAAATAACTTTTTCCACTCACCAATCTGCTTCAAACCACCATCTCGGGACTTTCGCTTTTCATCACCCTATGGAGAAAACATCTGCTGACATGCATCCTAAAATGGAATAATCTCCTGGTGACCATATTGTGGTAACTATACTCAATCCACAAACACAGAGACTGCTTTATTGGTGGCTATATTATGGGAACTCCATTCACTACATATACCCAAAAAGTGACCTATTGGAGATGTATGTGGATATTGGTGGTATACATAGGAACGGATCCTTATCCATTCTTTTGAAGTGTATCTTAACTTGTTTTTATGTGTTCATAAAACTTGATATTTTAATTGCTCATTGGTGTAATTAGCGCTACTTTTTTGCTTTTTTCAGTTTTACCAAAACTGCCCACATATTTTTTGGTTTCAGTTCTGTATTTTTTTTAATCTAATAAAACCATCAAAAAACACATAATTTGAGCCCCTACATTATTATTAACTTCAAGAAAATGATTGTCTAGTCAATTTTCACCACATCACAACTCATGATATTGCATTCATATAATTTAGGCTAAAAGGTTATTCTGAGATAAATGCCGATGTTACCCAATAGCAGTGGGCAGTACAAACATATGGCAGTTTATCTTCAAATATAACACATCTAGGAAACTGAGTGGCAATGCAGTGACAGGCAGGCAGTTAAATAGGCTACATTATACTTTACCACCTCATTGAATGTTTTAATCAATCAAGAACCAGATCAGAAGAAAAGGGAGGATTAATTCAAAAAGATCATTTAATTTAAATGTTTGATTCTGAAACTTTTAATCAAAGGAACATTGGGGTGGTAGTGATTGGAAATTCTTCCTTTGTGGTCTTTTCGTTCCTAAGCTTCTGTAAAACAAGGAAAGAAAGATTAGTTTATTAATTTAATTGATTGACTAAGAAAATTTGGCTGTTTTTTATATGACATGGGAAAGTAGGAGATGCTGTTTGATGCCCAAAATATATGGACATTTTCAGTTCCATTTGCCATGCTACTATCTGAAGCAACAGATAGTGATAGTGATAAGGTGAAATTTTATAGTTTATAAGCTTCAGCAAATGTAGTAACAGCAGTAAGCATCAAAACCTACATAAGGAGCTATAGCATTGGGAGAGGAGGGGTAATGGACCTTACTCCAGCACACTGGAGAATACTTTGGTTTATGAAAGCTACTGAAACCATTTGAAGTATCAACTAATATGTAATGTGGAATTAAAAATAATTTTCAAAAAGTGTAACTACAAACTCTTTGAGGAAGACCTTTGCTACCCAATGCAAAAAAAAGTACAGAAACCTCTGTTATGTTAATGTTTTTTTTCTATAGCATTCTAATATTATTTTGGTTTTAGAAACCCTTTCTTAAAGACTCTATTCCCTTGAGCACTGGCTTTAATTTATAGTTTTACATACAAATATAATTATAATCATGACTAACAGCAGCAACAGCAGCACTAGTACTTGTTTGATGCTCCTGCTTCTCTATCCACTGATTGTGATACATATCGACTCATAGAGCTTAAGTGTATATAGGAAGTAAAGCGACTTCCGAAACGCTGACCCACATTTGGTGTGTTGTGTCCCTTCATTGATGAGTCCGTGAGAGTGCCATACTCTGCTATGATATCTACTTCCTTTCTCTGGTCCCCCGGCAGTTTTTTTTCAGGATTCGACTGAGTGCCTGCAACTCCAGTGATATATAGGGAGTGTATAATATATATAGGGAGTTAAAAATAAAAACATTGTGCACAAATAAAAGTTGATGCTGCACTCTGGTCAGTGACAAAAAAAATCAGTTGGTTAATGCTGCCCCTGTATTAAGAGGTTAAAATTATTGATATTTGCCCTGCAGGTCTAGAGGCAGTGTTCTCATAGCAGCGCTTGCAGTGAAATGGTGCCCAAATAACCAGTGGGAAAGACATGTCAAATCCAATTTTTTTTTCTTGGATCATTCCAAGCATCTTGGCCTAATAGGAAAACCTGATAATTTCAGGTTTATCTGAATTACATATTGGAATATGTTACTCCATTTCCCTTGTGACCATTTTAAGTAATGCACATGTAAGGAACATCCCAGATTTTGGGAGTAAAGCAAAAAAAAGAGCAAATAAATGTGCAACTTGATAAAACCATGTTGCATTGCTGTGGGCAGATTTAAAATGAACAGAGAGAATTGGATTTGGGGAAGGTGTGTCCAAATTTTATTAAAATTGGTGTGAAAAAATAAAGCTTCTCTGTATTTATGGGCTAAATGCAAAAGTATTTTGCATTGCAACATAGTTTGACCAGGAGCAAGGTTCTATTTTTAAAATCTCACCTTAGGATATGGCTGACAAGGGGCATAGTTCAGACCTGATAGCCAGACAAATTTGTTCTCAAAATGGGCAAAACCATGTGCACTGCAGGTAGGGAAAATTTTACATTTTCAGAGAGAGTTAGATTTGGGTGGGCTGTGTTCAAAGAGAAATCTAAATTGCAGTGTAAAAATAAAGCAGCCATTATTTACCCTGCACAGAAACAAAGTAACTCCTCCAGAGCAGATCTTTCTCTTTCTTCATATATTATATCTACTTCACCTGCAATGCACATGGTTTGTCCATTTCAGAGCAAATTTTTCATGCAAGTTTCATGATTTGGACTATATAGTCTAAAACAAATAGAAAGTGATGCTGAATCGCACTAGAGATATGTTCAAGCATACATAAAGGTGTCCGCTGTGTGTGGATCTGTGTACTCAATTAGTGCACTGGACCAAAGAGACCAGATACTGCTGGGATAAAGAAGAGACAGGCATTAGATGGGAAAATGTGTGACCTACTGTTTCTTCTATGTATATACAGGTGGAGCCTTCTCATAGGATTAAGATACTTTTCCACTCAGACCATCTTACCCACTGTCACATGTAATGACTTCCTTTGATCGCGGGCCTTGTATGTGTCTGAAGTAATACATCCACTGTACATTGTATGAGCAAACTGTTAACTGCTAATTATATATGTATGGGCTGGCAAAACTTACTTAAGAAAAAGAAAAATAGAACATACATGTTTTTTTACATAAAGTATATTATCTGTTTCTTCTGAGCAAGCATATTATGGTTTATTAAATTAAATGTATTATGCCTATGTCATTTTAACTAGTTTTGAAAAGCAAATAACTTATTTTTAAAAGTTAAATCTGTTTTTATCTGTAGCAAATTATTTTTAAGGCCATCTTTTCAAGACATATATTAGTATTGTACTGTATGCATTGAACCTTTAGATAATACATGTGCAGTGCTGAGATTGCTTATTTTTATGACTTTATTCTACTGCAATTGTTGTAGTCTGATATATCTAGAAAGGTCATTGTGGAAATATAATGTCTAGATTCAGAACACAAATTCACCAAAATTGGACAATAAAATAATCCATGCCGATTTTCTAACTTTAAAGTACGCTTTAGTTGGAATATATAACATCCATATTGGCTCATTGTTTTATATCTATCTATCTATCTATCTATCTATCTATATATATATATATGTGTGGAAAAAAGACCGTCGTTTTGCGCTACTTATAGCAGCTACTCTATAAGACCTCCCTGTTAGTGAAGGTCAAAAATGGAAATGTATACAGGTGTTGGATATAGAGAGCGCTAGAAAGAAACCTCCACCTTACTGTGACATTCAATAGTGGATACAAAATTTGCGATTTATAAACCAATTTTATTTAAAAATGAATAATATAGTCGATGTCAGACAATATTCACATAAAACATAGTAAAATTATAATTCAAGCATTTCCAGTGAGTCGAGACCCAACGCGTTTCGCCGGTAAACGGCTTCCTCAGGGGTAGTAGACTCTATGAGAACATAGAAAGCCCTTTAGATATTTTTAGTTATAAAGTACAGTATTTGGTGGTATGTGGAGTTTTGTTTACATACCGGGATTCTGAGCTTATGGAAGGTCTAAAGATGAGTTTTTAAAAAAAACTTCTTATGACGCTTGGATGACGTCTAAAATTTAAAATACATATACATACATAAAAGGTCTGGTGGAGGGGGAGCATGTGTATAGGAAAGAGATGAGTAAGCAGGAGGTACCCTGTTGAACCTCCTGGAGAGTACGTACCCTATGATGTTGAGAGATCTGTCATACAGATGTCTGTCCAATGATTATACGAGTGGCGCTGTCCAAAGATTTGGAAAAACACCTAAATGATGATGGATTTTAATTTTAAATATAGTGTCCTTTATTTTTATATAAATCAAGACACTGTTAATAATTTCTAGACGGTTTCCCCACCGAAAAATAAACAGGAGGTACCGTGTTAAACTTCTTGGAGAGTACGTACCCTTTGATGTTGAAAGATCTGTCAAACAGTTTTCTGTCAAATGCTTATACGGGTCGCGCCATCCAAAGAATTGGAGAACACCTAAATGGTGAAATTTAATTTTAAATATTAAGTATTGTGTCCTTTGATTTTATAAATCGAGACACTGTTAATAGTATCTGGAGGGTTTCCCTACAGAAATTCTCAAATTAAAATTATGTTTGTCTGGGGGTCGTTTTTCGTGAGAAAAATCCCTCATGTATAAAGGGTCATTTCATTCCCCTAGTGGTGGGACAATCATATGGCGCCTATACCATTGTGCTTAATACATATATTATACAATATATCATATTGACTGATTCTTTGCTATAATATATCATATTGACTCATTTTTTGCTACAAGGTAGTGCCTTTTAGACTTTGAGGTTTTTTGGGGATGTAAAAATAATTTGTGCCGCTCGTGCAATAGTGCTACATTTGAACATGTTACAGTTAGACACATTACATCCGTCTTAAAGTATGGGAAACTATTCAGAAGGAGCTTATTGTAATCATATATCATAGCAATACAGTGCTGAATAGGTACAAAAACTTACCAGAGGTGTGTGAATCGCTCTTTCTAAGTGTCTGCTTTCAGACTTCTGTTGTATCTGAGCCCCATATAAGGCTACAGGTACCTGACGTCATATCCGGTTCTAATGAGGAGTTTATCCATTAGATTATCGCCTTTGTGGTGGTGGCTCACAGTCTATGGTAGCTTCCCCTTGTGTGTAATACTTTATTTAATTGGGGGTTATGTGCCCGATGTTTAAAAACTCGTTATTGGGGGAACGGTTCTGTCTGAACGCCGTTTGCGTTCCACGTGCGTTCCACTCGGAGCACGGCGGGGCTGGACTTACTTCCTGGTTGGGGTGACGTGACTTCCCTTTCCTAATGTATTGTGTTCCATGTGCGCTCCACTGGACGCCGTTTGCGTTCCAAGTGCGTTCCACTCGGAGCACAGCGGGGTTGGACCTACTTCCTGATTAGGGTGGCGTGATTCCCTTTGTTGTTGTTTTGCATTCCATGTGCGCTCCACTGAAGACACAGCGGAGTTCCTCATTATTCCGGGGTTACTCCTCTTTGATTTAGGTAAAGTGTTTGACACTTTAGTGACTAGTGTGTTATATTACGGGGTATTTAGCTGGAGACCTGAAGCTTCTTAGTACTAGGAGCGTGTGTTGCCGTGGGAATTTTTGAAATAATACTAGCTCACTTCTCTAATGTGTAAATCAAAGGTGGATAATTTAGAATGTGCTTAAAAGTTCTCTGGTTCATAATTTTTGTGGGTGATTTGCGATGTATTGCTCTTCTGAATAGTTTACCATTTACAATTACATATTTAAACAATGTTGCAATGTTTGTGTTAGTATTTTAACATTGGTTGCATAAATCTCTTATGTCTCAATATTTGAATGAGTGCCATCCCTATTTCTTTCCCCTTGCTAGTGTGGAATACAGTACAGTTTATAGAATACAATACAGGTTATACATCAAGGTGGAATTTATTACAATGATCCACCTATACTAGTTAGATAGATCAGTAGTTGTCAGGCAGCGTTTTTCTGATCTTATACAATGATTTGGAAACATGATTTATTTGAGATATGCATTTTTAAATATTTTTCGGAGTGCATATCATTTTTATATAGTGCACTTGAAATATAAGGTACACCGTGAGCAATTAAGGTTCCTTAAAACGTAGTGGTTAGAGGGTGTGTCCTCATACATTGTGCCATATTGTGACTTCTTCCAATACGTGACTTGAGTTCTATGCTCCGTGCTGTGGTGTATGATACACTGTGAGAAATTAAAATTCATGATACGTGATGGTATGTATGGCATATATTGTACCAATTTGTGACTTCCTCAGATGAGTGACTTGAGCTCTAAGCTTCGTGCTGTGCTTGAGTGCTCTTATTCTTTTATAAAGTTAAGTGATTAATATCCATGGTACATTTTACCAAAAGTGATTCTGTGACATTATAGAAAGGGTGGGTTTGTGATGGTGGTTTGCCTGTGTCAGGGTTGTCGGGTTTTAAATGTCCAGCCCTTACTGATAGTGCAGAGTGTGTCCATAATGTTCATCCGTTATGTTTATGTGTGGAATGGAGCGGAGGCCGGTTCTTCTCCAGTGATATTTGTTAGGGTTCGTTCGCTTTAGTTTATTTTGGTTTTGCGTTTCTTCTGATTGTGATTTATTAGGGTAGGTCTGGCTGGGTTTGGTTGGATATCTATACTGTATATATATATATATATATATATATATATATATATATATATATATATATATATATATGTGTAGAGATAAGATCGCACTCCATCCATATATATATATAAGGTCCGGCGAGGTGACAAACAGCGGCACTCGAGAGGGTTTGGTGAATAAAGCAAGAATCTTTATTGATGAAACCTTAAGTAGTAGCAGGAATGTTGTGCACGAGAACACAGGCCTGTGTTCTTGTGCACAACATTCCTGGTACTATTTAAGGTAGTTTCTTATGTCTTATCACTGTTTGTACACCTTGAAAAAGGGGTGGTTTGTAGCCCTGAAACGTTGGTTTCCTCACTAAAGATTTTTGCTCTATTCACCAAACTCTGTCGAGTGCTGCTGTTTGTCACCTCGCTGGACCTTACATCTACCTTCCAGAAGGCACCCAGGTATCTACATCATTCCCCTGTGTACAAGTGCTGGACTGTACAGCAAGCCCTATATATATATATTCTGTGGATGCGGCAGCACTCAGTGAAGCAACGGCACAAGCAGAACCAGATGGGTGCTGAGTGCAGCGTGCATCACCCCTCCCCTCGGAGACGGGGTGCACACTGCTGACGTCACTCCCTGCCTGCTGCATAGCAATGCAGCCGGCGCGAGCGTGTCCCCAGCAACCAGTCCGGAACCCCACAAGCCGGGATCATGAGATGCGAAAATACATGTAGGCAAAAAATGCAGACAATAAACATATCATAGAAAGGATGCATTATAATATAGTTCATCGGGCCACCACAGCTTTTCAGACAAATCCTTACCGTGCTTCAAAACCATCCGACCCATGGCCTGCTACACATGTGGCAAAAACATCAAGGACCAAGTCATGCATGCTGACATAACTGGTTTTGATGTCTTCCCCCAGTCTCATTTTTTGAAGAAACAGCCAGGCCGTTATATGTGCCTGAAGTGCACCAATTGTCGCAACATGGTGGTCTGCAAATCATACCAACATCCGCATTCTGACTATATGTTCCCCATCCGTCATGTCCTCACCTGCCTCACCACGCACATGATTTATCTTCTGTTCTGTCCGTGTAGACTGTTTTATGTCGGCAAAACTATCAGGACTATACGCGAGCGGATGGCGCTGCACCGTTCTACCATAAACAGTGCCATAACATCCAGAAGAGCTGACCAAGCAGTGGCCAGACACTGTCTGGATGCAGGACACACTGTTGCGGACATTAAATTTATCTTAATGGACTATGTACCTGTATTGTCCAGAGTCGGGGATCATGATGGACTTCTTCTGAAAATGGAGTCTAAGTGGATTCACAAATTGCAAGCTGTAAAACCCAAGGGGTTAAATGACCGCCTTAACTGGAACTCGTTCTTATAACCTACTTGGCCTTTGGTGTGACAGTCGCATCCTAGCCTTTCTAGTCATCATCCCGTTTAACATCCACTATCCTGCTGAGCTTCAGCTAGCTGACTCACATGTTGCATTTGTCCATTCTATCTTATAATGCATCCTTTCTATGATATGTTTATTGTCTGCATTTTTTGCCTACATGTATTTTCGCATCTCATGATCCCGGCTTGTGGGGTTCCGGACTGGTTGCTGGGGACGCGCTCCAGCTGGCTGCGTTGCTATGCAGCAGGCGGGGAGTGATGTCAGCAGTGTGCGCCCCGTCTCCGAGGGAAGGGGTGATGCACGCTGCACTCAGCACCCGTCCGGTTCACATGGAGTCGGTAAGTATGTATCTATTTATTTGTGTCCCCGCCGCCGTGTGGGTGTTTACTTTGCAGTTACATGCGGTCTTGAAGACGATACTTTGGTGTATCGAAACATCGGCATTATACCATGTAACTCTGCATAATTGAAATATATAAAATCTTCTATTGAAAGTCCCCTGGAGTGACATGATTATTCTTCATACACATATATATTTCTGTGAAAAAAGTACAGAAGGAAGCGCTCCTTAGTGCATTAACGTTTTTAATAAAAGGCAATCAGCCACTTTATAAAAGGTAAAACGATATACATGTACTCATACCCCACAATTCATCAGTGTGGGGTTTCTTCCAGTCCACAGCGGCTCTCCCTCTCCCGACCAGTGACAGGTATGAATGTTAGCGACTGGTGAGGCACGTCCAAACGCGTTTCTTCATGGACTTCGTCAGTGGGCCCACTGACGAAGTCCATGACGAAACGCGTTTGGGCGTGCCTCAGCAGACGCTAACATTCATACCTGTCACTGGTCGGGAGAGGGAGAGCCGCTGTGGACTGGAAGAACCCTGGCAGAAAGCTATTATCCAGCGTGTCGAGACCAGCGTGGATCCCCAGCTACACATATTGATGGTCAAGTGTGCCTTATGGAATTTGTTCAAATCATGTGGTACTTAAGCCCACCCTGATAAATTGTGGGGTACGAGTACATGTATATCGTTTTACCTTTTATAAAGTGGCTGATTGCCTTTTAATAAAAAACATTAATGCACTAAGGAGCGCTTCCTTCTGTACTTTTTTCACAGATTGCTTTAATCCCTATGGATCCAGGGATTCCCCAATAGTCGGAAGCTGCAGTTCTAAAGGAAAAAGGATCTAGTGCCCCATTAGGCAGACCCTGAGAAAGGACTGTGACTGTTGACATACCCTACAACTCAGGTGTAGTGGTGTTAAAAAGACTTTTAAGCTGAAAAACTAGCGCACTGCCTTCTTTTGTTGAATATATATATATATATATATATATATATATATATATATATATATTCCAAAGAGCAATCACACCCACTGACAATTAGTTATGAGGACCGTGCTGGGTAAAAATTGTATAGAGGTAGATTCCTTAATGCAATCCAAAAGGACTCCAGGAGGACCCGCACCAATCAATTATAAATCATCAATTCAAAAAATAGCACATTTATTAAGCCCAGCTCGCATCCAAAGTAGAGCACATGAGGCAAGGCATTTAGACACCAAACAGGCAGATACAGGTAAAATACATTACTGGCTCCTCGACGGCCGTTTCAGTGCTAGGGAGCACCTTTCTCAAGAGGGGGCATCACAGTACTGATGGCTAGTGGCGTGTGGTTACCGGAAGTACCACACGCGTTGTGGAACAGAAATGCAGAGCACACAGGCGGGGGACCCGTCTGAGGTTCCCATGTACCGAAAATCGTCATAGCACACTGTTACCATATAGGCATATAGATATTGTTTTATACCATCATTAATGTAATGTGATTTTAACCATAGTATATATTATGTATGTGTATATAAAAATAGGAATAGATTAATAATTAGGACATCAGAGTTTAATGTTTAGACATCGTAGTATAGCTTTTGGGTTTACTAAATAATATGAATGACCACTTTGTAACATATCAAATGCAACTGAATTAATTTAGGAGACAAAATGTCTAAGGCATACTATTAAGCAGATACAGTAGAGTGTTGTTACCCTCCCCAGATATATCTATATTTATTAATTAAGCAATATTATATAGACACTATGGGCCAGACTCCAGCCATCTGGTTTCCTTTCTGGACAATGTAGACTGCTAGTAGATCATCCAAGTTACATTGCAGGACAGACAGGACACTATTGTATTTTGACAACAGGAGTGTAAAATAGATTGATGCACAGGGAGAGCCCAGAAACAGGAAATCTCGCAATGGAGATTACCACTAGCGTCCAGACAAGCAGGAGACCCTGTCACCATTAGCATCCATAAATTCAATAACGTCATGAGAACAGGGAACTTCAATCCATGTATTTGGGATATAAGGAGAGAGATAGAGTAGACATTCACTCTCACAGACACACACGGACAGTCAGCAAGAAACCTATTCAGTGAGTCAGGAGGAGAGATGTGAGACACAAGCAGGAAAGAGAACGGAACCAAAAGCAATGGGCTGGAGTGAGAGACTAACAGTAAATATGGTAGTTATGAATGTTCGTTTATGGGTATAGGTATAAGTTATGTCAGTATTGTAGCAGTCTGTCTGTCAATTGTTTAATGTAATTATATGTAATATAAGCAAGGAGGTGTATATAAATATATATAATAGCATATACAACAATCACTGTGTTAATCTATTCTGTATGGTTTGTTTTGCCTATAAATAAAATCCTCCAATTGGAGCTAAAATTACAAGTCTCTCATATTTGGGGAATCAAATTATGACAAGGACTCTGCAAATTGTATTGTAAAGTCTATTAGAATATAATTGCAGATGTCAAATATATATGTTATTATATCAATACCAGATATAATAAATATATTTTATATAATATTTCAATCTCAATAACCATTATTGGGATAAGAGAGATATATGACCCCTAAAATAAAACTCTACAATGGCGACCGCAGCAGGACTTGTACATTTTGGTATCTGATTGTATGATTATAATATTTATAAGGAGTAGCAGATGCGTGAAGCTGGCTACCTAACCTACAGAATCACAGTGAGGATGTATCTAGGAAAACGTAATACTATTGTGTATTTTTATCTTGCATTGTTTGTAGACCTAGAATAATGTATTGGTGAAAGAGAACTGATATTCCATTGTTACCATTATCTGGGAGTGCATGCTTAGATACTGATAATATGGCATTATTCAGAAACATTTTTAACTAATACTACATTTACTAGGCTCAGCACAAGGGCATGTTAGCCTGCTGACACATTGCAAGATCACAGTGGGGTATGTTACTAAATAGGCACTTGATAATGGTCAAGGCCTAGAATGAATAAATAATGGAAATTAGCATTTCCAAATAAATTAAAATTAGTACCAGATATTAGAGTTAACTTTGAGAATCCGGACACTCTCATTGGGAGGATATCTTGTGTACAAAAGTATAAATACAGCATTGTAAAATAAGTGCAATGTTGAAAATGCAAAGAGTTGCTGTAACATTTAGGAAAATGCACAGAGCAGTGACTTTAGAAGTTAAGCAGGAATGTATAGAGAAATCAGGTTCACGTCTTAAGAGGGCATGCCTTAAAATGAATGCAAATGTGCATTCCTTCTTAAAATCCCTAAAGGTTAAGAAGTGTACTCAGAAGAATTCTGAGACAAAAGTAAATTTTCTGGCAGATTGTGAACAAACTGCCCAGATCTCTCATGAAGGGATCACAGAAGCACCCAGCAAAGGTGTTAGGAGCAGGGATGAGACCACAGAGGGGCTCATTCACAAACAGACTACAAAGTCTGAAATGGTCACAGATGCTAATCAGGGCTCTGTAACAGAGAGAGAACGTAATACTGTGCACGATGTACCTATCATCAAAGCGCACATTACTGCAAATAAAGCAGGAGCAATGAGAGATATCCCCTGCACTGTTTTGATTAAGGGGGGAGATCAGTACAATGAGAAGGAGAGTGATCCTGCAGAATCCACTCTCATAGTCCCTATTATGACAAAAGAAATTGTGTTGCCCTCAGGGAAAAGGGGAACAGACAATAACCTTGTATGCACACACTCCAATTGTAGATAAAGTTGTCACAGAATTAAATGAGCAAATGTATTCAGCCACAAATATGTCTGAGCTGAGCAATGGCATGAATTTGAGCATGCATGATCACACAAAAGGTTCCACCATCTCTGTAACCCCCACACAGCAGTTAGAGACATCTAGTGGTGGAGCAAATGTCCACAGTCTTTTAGAGAGACCACATGCAGAGTGTCAATCTGTGAACACCACACAGAAGTACAGGAATGCTAAAAAGCATCACCAGGATGAGAATGTTTATATGTCCTGGAGTCCTAACCATTTTATTTTAGGTTTGGTCAAACATGAAGTCCCGAGTCATACCAAGCATATTTGGCACAGACTAACAAGTTTTTCGCCCCACAAGTATATTTTTCAGAAGCTCCAAGTTTCCAGACTGAAGAAATTCGCAGGACCACCAAAAGCAAATCAAGAAAGGATGCATCCTGGCAATGACAACAGGGAGTATTGTTCATTTACTTTATAGATTAAATCTAGTTATTGGGTGGTGTAAGGAACTGCCACATGTTTAAATGAATACAAGATTCAGATTAAATGTAACCTGCTTAAATCATACCTGCAGCAAAGTTTATGTTGTCAGTGACATATACTATTACATAGAGGAGAGAAATGGTACAAACCAGAAAACATGGCCAGCAATGTTGGACCAGCAGATAGCACAAAAGATATAGCAGCATTGTCACACCAGTTTGTAAATAGCAATAATAGTAATTGTATTTCTTTTTGTTTCAATTTTAGGTTACAAGTTCTACACAGCAGCTTCAATACTAATGGACGCAAAGTTTTAAAGAAAGCCCCAAGTCGCAACAACAACCTCTACTAAACCTTTTATTGCTGCAATTATGCAAAGAGCCAGTACCTCGCACAGCTTGTGTTTGTCATCCAAGGAGAATCCACAGTAGCTCTAAAAAAACTGTCACATGGACAAAAATCAAAGGACTTGTTTTTATTAGTTTCTTTTTCGTTCTTCAGTCCTTCAGAGAAGGAAAAGGTTTAACTACAGCAACTATTATTTGTTTTCTGGACACATGGACAAAATCCCCTTTTCTCTTCTTCAGGAGAAGTTCATTAACCCCCTCACTACAGCAATCATTGTTTGTGTGTTTGTCAGGACACTGTGACACATGCACATTCCATTTACAGTACAGTGTGAATCTCACCCCTGCAAGTATGCAGAATCCTTTTGTATTGTACATACGTTTTTAATCGCTGATCTGGTCACACATATGATCTTCATTCTTATGTAACTGTATATACCTTGTAAATATTTGTTTTCTTTTTCTTCTTATTCTTCTTCTTATTATATGCTGATCATATATATACGCTTCCTTCTTAAAAAGCTTCAAACTAATTTAAATATCAGACAAAGAATGGTATGCCTTACATCAAATTGGAAAAGAGAAACGTTTTGTTAGTTGTTGAGATGGACCAATCTCTTAATACAGACTTAACCAAGTCTAAGAGAATAAATAATAGCATAGATGGGATATTGTAGTTATTGTATATGCACATGGCTGCATATCACACACACTGGATGGAATCAGATATAGCCAAACCCATTCTTAACAGATATCTAATATTTGTTTGAAGCAAAATCATAGTCATTTGTTGTATTGATAGGATGTTTTCATAGATACGTCAAATCAAAATATTGTTAGTTATTAGATTTAGCTGGTGTATGGTTATTTTAGTTTAAGATAAGATAGCATATAGGAAGGTAGGTAAGAGATCAGAGACTGAATGGTAAATTATTATTCAGTGAGGAAATTTAGTATAAACGGAGTGGATCCTTTAGAATCTACCCCAGACATTTACCTGCCAATGCCTGAAGATAAATGTTCTTACCAACAAGTAAAGCAAAAATACTTGGTTAAAGTTTCAACTGCTGTATTCAACATCACAAACTGTTTTGTTCAACACAACGAGGTTGGGGTTAAAGAGAGACATGGACACTTATCATGATTGCAGCGCGATAATCTTAAAGGACGCACAAGGACACTTGTCACGATCACAGCGATAATCGTAAAGGACATACAAAGCAAACTCGCAAAGGACTGCATTAATGAGGCTTATCGAAGGCCCCGTGTTTTGCAAAACTGTGGTGAAGAAATTTATCAAGACCACAGCACTCCAAGGGCCACACAAGTAAAGCAACATTTCAAGCAAGTCAACAGCCTCTATACATGTAAAGCAACATTTCAAGCAAGTCAACAGCCTCTATGAAGAATTCTACTTCTACGTCCACCATACTGCAAATGTAAAGTGTCTCCAAGAACTGCAACCCACACAAGTGACAGCACTCAGCCAGGAAATCACTGTGAGCAACAGTACAAGGAAAGTGTCCTCACTCATCGACCAAACAACATCTACAAGGCAAGCCATGGCATGGCATATAACTGTCTGTAGCAATGAAAATATTTTCCTCATGAATGCTGAATATAAATAACCTCTGTCCCTGGTCAAATTTAGTTATTATAGGGTAAAATAGGTTAATTAAATGAAGGATATTTCATACCAATGGTTAATTTATGTTCAGGATAGTTTGAAAAAAGAAAGTTTGGAAATTTATATGAAGCAAGTATGGTAATTTACTGTGTGACCAATCAAAATAATTTCTCATGGTCACAAGCGGGGGACTGTTACCATATAGGCATATAGATATTGTTTTATACCATCATTAATGTAATGTGATTTTAACCATAGTATATATTATGTATGTGTATATAAAAATAGGAATAGCTTAATAATTAGGACATCAGAGTTTAATGTTTAGACATCGTAGTATAGCTTTTGGGTTTACTAAATAATATGAATGACCACTTTGTAACATATCAAATGCAACTGAATTAATTTAGGAGACAAAATGTCTAAGGCATACTATTAAGCAGATACAGTAGAGTGTTGTTACCCTCCCCAGATATATCTATATTTATTAATTAAGCAATATTATATAGACACTATGGGCCAGACTCCAGCCATCTGGTTTCCTTTCTGGACAATGTAGACTGCTAGTAGATCATCCAAGTTACATTGCAGGACAGACAGGACACTATTGTATTTTGACAACAGGAGTGTAAAATAGATTGATGCACAGGGAGAGCCCAGAAACAGGAAATCTCGCAATGGAGATTACCACTAGCGTCCAGACAAGCAGGAGACCCTGTCACCATTAGCATCCATAAATTCAATAACGTCATGAGAACAGGGAACTTCAATCCATGTATTTGGGATATAAGGAGAGAGATAGAGTAGACATTCACTCTCACAGACACACACGAACAGTCAGCAAGAAACCTATTCAGTGAGTCAGGAGGAGAGATGTGAGACACAAGCAGGAAAGAGAACGGAACCAAAAGCAATGGGCTGGAGTGAGAGACTAACAGTAAATATGGTAGTTATGAATGTTCGTTTATGGGTATAGGTATAAGTTATGTCAGTATTGTAGCAGTCTGTCTGTCAATTGTTTAATGTAATTATATGTAATATAAGCAAGGAGGTGTATATACATATATATATAATAGCATATACAACAATCACTGTGTTAATCTATTCTGTATGGTTTGTTTTGCCTATAAATAAAATCCTCCAATTGGAGCTAAAATTACAAGTCTCGAACTCTCATATTTGGGGAATCAAATTATGACAAGGACTCTGCATATTGTATTGTAAAGTCTATTAGAATATAATTGCAGATGTCAAATATATATGTTATTATATCAATACCAGATATAATAAATATATTTTATATAATATTTCAATCTCAATAACCATTATTGGGATAAGAGAGATATATGACCCCTAAAATAAAACTCTACAACACGCAGATGGTTACCATGGTACCACTGTAAACAATTCAGCGTCTCTGATAGAAAAATATAAACGGCTGCATCGTATAACAAAACCAAAACCAAACAATGATAAGAAAAGAGAAAAATAAGAGAAATAACAACCACTAGTGACAGGAACATATATCTGCAGTAAAACATGCCAAATAAGCTGCATGACTGCAAGTATTGTGCCAAACATTATTAATCATATCAGGCATATAGAGCGGTGCACATTCTATAAAACAATATGATCACAAGGAAGTAGAGGAGGCCAGAGCCAAATGCAAAAGCCTACAGAGTGATCTCCTGTGCCCTAATCCTAGGGAGGAGAAGGAGCAGAGACTGCACTTTGCCACCACATATTCTGTGGCTTTGAAGGTGATCAAAGACTCCATCATGAAACACTGGCACATCTTGCGTACAGACCCGGTGATGGGAAATGTGTGTCAGAGTCCTCCTCTGTTTTGTTTTAAATGCAGCCAAAACCTTAAACAACAATTGACCTTCTCTGATATTAGTCCTAAAGTGGACCAGACGAAGAATTGGTTATCTAGGGCTGCTGGCTCGCATAAATGCTCAGGTTGTGTGAATTGTCGACACATTATTCACACGGACTCCTTTACACACCCAGATACAGGCAAAAGATACATGTTAAAACACTCCATGGACTGTGAGACGAAATATGTTGTCTACATCATCAAGTGCCCATGCAACAAGTTGTACGTGGGCAAAACTATGCGCATGTTAAAAGAAAGAATTGGTGCTCATAGATTGTCCATTAATAAGGCTTATTAAGATCGAAGCCAGCATCGAAGACATTTTGTCAACAGTGGGCACTCTATTAGAGACTTTGCGTTCATGCCATTGGAGCATGTGCCCCCCCTGATGAGAGGTGGGGACAGGCATGGACTACTCATGAAAAAAGAATGTTACTGGAACCATGAGCTAAACAGCATGCGCCCTTTGGGTTTGAATGAAGAATTCTCGTTTTCCCCATTTATATAGTTCTGACTGTATTACTGTACTGTTTTATAGAATGTGCACCGCTCTATATGCCTGATGTGAGTAATAATGTTTGGCACAATACTTGCAGTCATGCAGCTTATTTGGCATGTTTTACTGCAGATATATGTTCCTGTCACTAGTGGTTGTTATTTCTCTTATTTTTCTCTTTTTTTATCATTGTTTGGTTTTGGTTTTGTTATACGTTGCAGCCGTTTATATTTTTCTATCAGAGACGCTGAATTGTTTACAGTGGTACCATGGTAACCATCTCCGTGTGCTATGACGATTTCCGGGACATGGGAACCTCAGATGAGTCCCCCGCCTGTGTGCTCTGCATTTCTGTTCCACAACGCGTGTGGTACTTCCGGTAATGCATGGCGCCGTGATAGGAATGCGGAGATGGACGGGAGTAACCTGCTGGATGGTGCGGCATGTCCGGGGTGATTATTGATGACACACAGGTGAGTGAATCATTTACAACATATATATGTGAGCTCTAGCCATCAGTACTGTGATGCCCCCTCTTGAGAAAGGTGCTCCCTAGCACCGAAACGGCCGTCGAGGAGCCAGTAATGTATTTTACCTGTATCTGCCTGTTGGGTGTCTAAATGCCTTGCCTCATGTGCTCTACTTTGGATGCGAGCTGGGCTTAATAAATGTGCTATTTTTTGAATTGATGATTTCTACTTGATTGGTGCGGGTCCTCCTGGAGTCCTTTTGGATTGCATTAAGGAATCTACCTATATATATATATATATATATATATATATATATATATATATATATATATATATATATATATATATATATATATATTATATATATATATATATATATACTCTACTCACTACAGGATATATTTCAAGGATGGGGAGAAATGGAAATGGAAAGTTACAATTATTTAATAATTCATTAATGGGTAGATTTTCCACATGATGTTGGAGATAGAAATGATTATAACACATTTTGATATTTGTTTTATGTACTACTAGAATGTAGATGGAACTAAGTCTTGATAATTATATACAAATCTACATCTTATACCCAGTACACATGGTTCGAGGTCTATTTTTCTATTTGATTTTGCCTATATCTGATTTGAACCCGATGCATGGCCCCAAGGCATCAAAACTGAATAGAAAAGTATACTGTGCAGGCTAGACTATTTGCAGTATTCAATCCCAGACGCTAATTCCGATGGGAGCAGCATGAAGAGGCATCTCGGCAGTAAGGACCTGACTTTAAAAGCAGTTGGGTCTGTTTTGCTGCAAATGGCCGTGGATTGTTGAGATCACGGCCGTATCTTGATGATCCTTTTTGTCGTTCGCCAGGCAGGGCACTGAATCCCACCTGCTGAACAACAGTTGAGCAGGCCAAGAATGGGCCAGGGCCACAACTGTCAGGACATCCCAACAGTCATGACCCAGGATTGAATACCCCCCTATATAGTACAGTATAGTATAGTACGATTCGATCCCAATCAAATCGGGATCGAATAGCAAGGCAATCGCACCGTGGGGGTTATTTTGGTTCACTCTTTCTGACAAATTCCTTTTTAGATGGACAAAATATGTGCACTGCAGGGGGGCAGATGCAAAATGTGTAAAATGAGAGAATTCGATTTGGGTGAGTTATTTTGTTTCTGTGCAGGGTAAATACTGACTGCTTTATTTTTACACTGCAAAATAGATCTCACTTTGAAGTAAAACCCCACCCAAATCTAATTCTCTCTGCACAAGTTACATCTTCCCCCCCTGCAGTGCACACGGTTTTGTCCATCTAAGAAGGAACTTGTCAGAAAGAGTGAACCAGAATAACCCCCAATGTGTACACCGTGTGATACTGCAAATCTTTATCAATTATCTCTTTAAAGGTCTGCAATAAACAGTATTTTTTTTTTATTATAAACCAGGTCCATTTGTTCAAATGTTAGGTTAAATGGATATTAATTATTTTCTCTTAATCAAATTATGGAAAAAGTTTAGTAGAAAAACCTTTGTAACTATTAATATGTTTATATTTCCTAACTAGCCAAACTAACTTTCAAAATGTTTCCAGTTATTACATATTAATGAGTTGGATGTACCTATCAAAATATAAAAATAATTAGCAGTTTAGTAGCTCTTCCAACACACCCATGAGGTGGCTTCCCAGTGTCATGTTTTATTTTCGGGGTGGTGCCAGTAACCCTGATACCTATCTTTTCTTTTTCTTCATTTTTACGATTACTTTTCTATTGCAAGATGAGTTCTTCTGTGGGGTACACAGTATTTTTTTTGTCTTTCCACCTCCAATAGTTATTTTATTTAATTGATTTATGGTTATTTTAATCAGTTGTTTAGGTAATTGAATTAAGTATGATAATTTATGTCAGTAATTATAGTGCATTAAATTTTCATCCAAACCCATCTAGAGAAAAGCCCAGAACAGACTCCCTGGATTAAAGTACTGCCCAGCATACACCAATGGAGGTCTAACCAGGACCCCAACCCCCTAGTACAGTATGTCTTAAAAATCCATCCACTGGCAGGCTCAGAAGAGGCTTTGTGGGTCAAAGTTCTGGCCATCAAACACCAACAAGAGGTCCAACTGGGACAGTAGCCACCAAAAAGCTTGCCAGGATCCAATTGGACCTCCTTGAATTTAGTTTATCACAATTAATGCAGCGGTGTCCCAATGCATAACTGGACAGACAGACAAATAAACAAGCAAACAAGTAAACAACAAACTTTATTTTTAAACCCTGCCAGTATTTTAAATTGAATAATGAAGGATATGTGTAACTGTAAATAAATTCTAAAGATCCTAGTGATCATTACAGCAAGCCACAAACACAGATCAATGCTTCTTGCTGTGCCTTGGTTTTATTCTACAGGCTTTTAAACGTAATTAAATTGTAAGTGCAAACCTTTATTAAACCTGTTTGTTTTAAAATGTTACGCACTATGTCCTCCTGTTATTCACTCTACTAAGTGGTTAATGCAAAAATTTTGCATGAAAATAAAATACAATTGTTTTTTATAGAGAGATTGGTGGTTTGGGTACTCTTTACCTAGAAGGGCGCCCATCGAGGCCATCGCGGGCATTGAATGCACTAAAAAATTGGGTGCGATGCGACCGATGCGATGCCCGCGATTTCCCATAGGGAACAATGTTAAATGTCTCAATTGACCCGATTTTCCTGTTCAATGCCTCAATTGACCCGATTTTTCCATAGGAAACAATGTTAAATGGCCCACAGAGGCCAAATAGGCACCCTCAAGTGTGAAATGGCCCACACAATTTTTAACGCCACCCCACGATCAACGTGAACCCGAAGCGTGGCGAGCGCAGCGAGCCCGCGAGGGGACGTGGATACCTGTGAAGCCCGCGAAGGGACGCGTTTACCTGTGAAGGTATCCACGTCCCCTCGCGGGGCTTGCTGCGCTCGCCACGCTTCGGGCTCGGTGGCTCGCTGCGCTCGCCACACTATTCTATTCTCAACTCCACGCCGACGTGGATAGTGGGGGTATGAAAAGGTCGTAGGACGCGTACCGCCGCCCCTCGCCACGCTTCGGGTTCACGTTGATCGTGGGGTGGCGTTAACAATTGTGGGGTGGCTATTTGGCCTCTGTGGGCCATTTAACATTGTTTCCTATGGAAAAATCGGGTCAATTGAGGCATTGAACAGGAAAATCGGGTCAATTGAGACATTTAACATTGTTCCCTATGGGAAATCGCGGGCATCGCGTCGGTCGCATCGCACCTGATTTTTTAGTGCATTCAATGCCCTCAATGCCCGCGATTTTTTACCTGCGATGCCCACGATTAAAATCGTGGGCACCGTGCTAGGTAAAGAGTACCGTGGTTTGTAGTAGGATAAAAGAAGAACCAGTAAATTTGTAGCCAAGTCGAGTTGCCGAGCAAAACAGTTCCTCTAGGGCCAAAAGTCAATTTAACCTGGATTTTTAAACAACAATACAATATGCAATTATAAATGAATAATTCATACCTCATTTATGGATTTTGGTTAATGGTGAAGGGAAAAGGGGGGATTATAATATTCACATGGGCCACCTAGTAGGTTTTATTTATTTTTCCTTAAATTTTAGACATACCTCAAGAGGAGCCCTTCCCCTCTTATAATAAAAAGGGGTCTGGGTCTCTGAGCAAAGAGACAGGGAAGGATGTTTCAGGGTCTATGTACAGAAGCCTCTGCTGTATTCCCCATTACTGGCTGCACTTGAGGTCCAGAACGTAAGCAGCCTTTCTTCATTCTGCCTTTGTATGACCCACCTCTTAGTCCCCAGCCGCAGCCTTGCAAGCAGGGATGTGGCACGGGTGGCTGGTTCTCTGTTATGTAGTGAGGTCCATGTACGCTCATCCTGCAGATGCACGGAGCTCTGGGGCTTTGCTGCCTGACGGGATGCGGTGTCAGCATCTGGACTTCAACTGTGGTTGTGTATCATGTGCCCACATCTTGCAACAAAGCTTAGCTGCAAGATGTCTATGTAGCTGTGCAGGCTTTGTTTTAGGTGTGAGGAAATGTACCAATTCTGCTAGTGTTATTAGCATGTAGAATCCATGTTTTTCATACACTGAGTGTATCCGGGGCAGTGGGAAAATGAGGGGTGGAGCTTACTGTGGCAAAGTTATTTTTTTTTACCTTGATTTTTAAACAAACAAAACAATGAGCAATTGTAAATTAAGAATTCATCAGAAGCTGGGAACTTCATTATTAGAAAGGTTCCTCATCTATCCATTTTGGTTAAGTATGAAGGGAGAAAAAGGGATTGTCACCAAAAATCACCTTCTACAAATAATATATGATGATTATAGTTCTATTTTTTCCTCATGTTATGCAATGCATGGGGACATGCATAATTCCAGCGGGGTTGTGTGTGACACCCCAACACAGTAAGTAACGTCAGTTTGTAAACAAGCAATACAATGTGCAATTGTAAATTAACAATTGTCAGAAGGGGAGAAAGTAATCTTTCAAATCTTACCTTATTATCGATTTTGATGACGTATGAAGGGAGAAAAAGGGAGAGTCATGAAAAATCACCCTTTAGAAATAATACAGTATATATGATATGTAAATATGTCTAGCATTGGAGGAGGAGAGTGATTTGTAACTAATGTGAGATCCCTACTCATCAAGATTTGATCCACAACTTATGACTTATATTTTCTATATTTATGGTGAAACCTTATTAAACCCCTACACGTGGTGGAAAAACTGTTATTTGGAAACCTTGGAGGTGCTGAACATCTTTGTTCCCCTTTGCTTGCTACAGTATAACTAGATTTTAGAATCTGTTAATATAGAGCACTTTCTTTCTATGGAATATGCTAGCACATAAAAGAGGATGGTAATATTTACAATTAGTTACAGAGACCTTAACAAAAGAGAAATTTTATAATTATCACTACTTTGATTATTCATATTTTTAATGTTTTATCAACATTCTGAACACAAAGGTTTGGCTACATGTCACCTCAAATGTTCAGAGTTGATGGAAAACCACCTTTACAATGCTGTTTAAAGTAAAACATGCATAAGCAGAATTATATTGTGACCTATTCTACAGAGAGTAGTCACACGAAAGTCTTTAATCCACAATTTAATTTAGTTATCCAATAGAACTGTCATGCCCAAGCGTTGGGGTTGGCTTGGGTAGGCATATGAGATGGAAGGTGGAACAGCAGGAGCGTTGATAATATATTGAGGCAAGATGCTGCTTTTACTCATGGAATGAGCAGAGTGGTGTGCACTGTAGCCGAGAAGTGAGTGGATAGCGCATCGACACAGGATTTTTCCTGATGGCATTGCAAAATCCCGGTGAGGGCACATAGTGGCGGGACTCAGAAGTGGCAGAATTTGAAGAGGGACACTTTTTTAAGTGTTTTTTTTCAAATTCTGCCACCGCTGAGCCCCACAACCACCAGCTCTCCTTCACAGCGCAGTACTCCACCACTGCCCCCCCTCTTTCAGCACCCGGGATTTTGCATTTCCACTACCAAAAAAACTGGGTTGATGCGCCAGGTTATTTTTCCTAGTGGAAAAGGAGGGCTGGCACCCACTGCAGCCAGCCCTCCTTCACAGAGCTGCACTCCACTGCCGCCCGGAGGTTTCTGACGAGTCTGAATACTTTGTATTGTTGTATAAAGATAATTGATTGTGATGTTCATAAATTGAATTTTTCTGTTATGTTTAAGAAAACTTATTGGTTTTATAGAGAGGTGATTTGTAGTCAAATGTATGTCATTTGCATTGTATTGTGTTATTCAGTAATACTATCAAGTATATATACTGCAATTTATACTACTTACAGTATACTGTTCTCTTGTTTATCACTTGTGTCTTATTTCAGTCTTATACTCTTGTTTCATGTTTCTTTTGTTTTGTTTTTATTTATTTTTCAATATCAATGCTCACCATTTTGTCTTTATTGTATATACAGTTTTAAGAGGAGTTTTAATCTCTGGAGGAGCAACTTATAAAGTGTTAACTCTTACCACATTGGTGATTACATTTATTAATTAACAACTAACTTGTAAGAAATTATAGTATGTGTGTTTTCTGTGAACATTGGAGTAAGATATATGTATATATATATATATATATATATATATATATATATATATATATATATATAGATACAGAAGTACCAACACACTCGCCATTCCTAGGAATGGGGTGCAAACAGCACCCACATCCCAGGGTGGGGTGCGGTGGCCTGTGACCACACACTAGTAAATACAAACACAGGGGGCCCAGCACTCACTACAACAAACTAACTCACCTTAACATTCAAATAATCAATAAATAAATAATGGGGTTTTAGTTCATGAATTGATCAATGCATTTAAGCTTGCAGCCCATCGCCAAGGGACCCCATTTCACTGCAAGTCCTACACTAACTGGTTTTCTTGGGAACCTGGCACCTGCTTACACATCATAGCTAAAATGAACATGTGTTTTTTCTCTGGGTTAATGCTCAACTGCCAAGTAACATGGCTTTTATAAGGTGAGACAATCCCAAACACAGCACCTGAATTAGTATTAAAGGGGCAGCTGTCACAGGTTTCAGGTAAATGAGCTTATCAAGGGTGCATGAGAAAGCTATGATCACAGTAACAGAGGTTAATTAAAAATCAACCCAAATATATAGATACAGAAGTACCAACACACTCGCCATTCCTAGGAATGGGGTGCAAACAGCACCCACATCCCAGGGTGGGGTGCGGTGGCCTGTGACCACACACTAGTAAATACAAACACAGGGGGCCCAGCACTCACTACAACAAACTAACTCACCTTAACATTCAAATAATCAATAAATAAATAATGGGGTTTTAGTTCATGAATTGATCAATGCATTTAAGCTTGCAGCCCATCGCCAAGGGACCCCATTTCACTGCAAGTCCTACACTAACTGGTTTTCTTGGGAACCTGGCACCTGCTTACACATCATAGCTAAAATGAACATGTGTTTTTTCTCTGGGTTAATGCTCAACTGCCAAGTAACATGGCTTTTATAAGGTGAGACAATCCCAAACACAGCACCTGAATTAGTATTAAAGGGGCAGCTGTTATGTTTAAGAAAACTTATTGGTTTTATAGAGAGGTAATTTGTAGTCAAATGTATGTCATTTGCATTGTATTGTGTTATTCAGTAATACTATCAAGTATATATACTGCAATTTATACTACTTACAGTATACTGTTCTCTTGTTTATCACTTGTGTCTTATTTCAGTCTTATACTCTTGTTTCATGTTTCTTTTGTTTTGTTTTTATTTATTTTTCAATATCAATGCTCACCATTTTGTCTTTATTGTATATACAGTTTTAAGAGGAGTTTTAATCTCTGGAGGAGCAACTTATAAAGTGTTAACTCTTACCACATTGGTGATTACATTTATTAATTAACAACTAACTTGTAAGAAATTATAGTATGTGTGTTTTCTGTGAACATTGGAGTAAGATATATATATATATATATATATGTATGTAATATATTGGAGGGGTGCTGGCACTCGATTCCTAAGGTGCTGATCTGCCCGGTGCCCTCGGATGGGACCTGCCGCTGTAGGACCCGAAATGAATGCAGGAGGGGATCGCGGCACTCGGGACTGACGTGCAAAGAATCGACTAGAGCCAAATAATTTGGTTGACGTTTCAGCCTTTTTAATCAAGGCTTTTTCAAAACAGCTTACATATATATATATATATATATATATATATATATATATATATATATATATATATTTGCCATATCATTCTCTGTTAATATGTTTAATTTGACATATCTTAATAGTTTACACTTCATGTAAATTGTTGCTTTTGTTTATGTTTAGAAGGGAATAATGCACTGTAGTACAATTTAGAAAATCATAAGGGTTAGTAATTAAGATTGATATAAATTATTTGGATTTAATAAACATCCAAGTAACCTCTATGGGGGACTGTTGTCATGTATAGTATGATAGATATATCATATATATCCAAAGCGTAGGTATTCGGCACTCCAGAATATTGAAAAGATGCTGCGGTGCCTTCCAAGATGAATAATATAGACAATAGCACCCACCGTTAATCCCCAACTGGCGATGAGATGAACAGGCGGCACTCCACGGGCTTTGCAATAAGTTCAATTTATATTAGTGCATGAAAAAAAGGGGACAAAGTTTCAAGACCAGCAAAGCCCGTGGAGTGCCGCCTATTCATCTCATCACCCGTTGGGGGTTAACGGTGGGTGCTATTGTATATATATATATATATATATATATATATATATATATATATATATATATATGCATCATAATATGTGCATAAATTAGGAGTTTCTATGACTAATCTTCTGATGATATGATACAATTGATTTGTTTTAGTTGTAAACTGTAGCAGTTTAATGTCTTAAGGGGCAATAATGTTACTAGCTATGTTTTGCTAGTAAAATCATTGTGCTTTTAAATTTTGGCAAAAATAATTGAATGCTTCATAAATAAACCCATTGGCCTTTTGTGGCCTTCAATAAAGTTACATTTATAAAGATCTAAAGTATTATGTTAAGGATAGTTGCTGTAGGAAAATTTCCCTATATTAACTGTAAACAATTTTGGTATCAATGACATAATAAATCAATCAATAAATAATACATTTTTTAATGTATTGCTTCTTAAATTGAATATACTTTTAGTTATGTAAAATAAAAATATAGACTAAATTGCAATTTTGAATGTACTTTATTAGGTGCGCTTATATAATATAAGAATACTTCAAAGCATACAAATTTCACAATTAAGTGGCAAATTTCAGTAAGGAATTCAATAACAAATTGATGGGCATCGCTGTCAGTTTGGAATATGAAATTACAGCCTTTACTACAGTAAGCTTTGTTTTTTTCCCCATCCATCCATCAGCAATTCCCATAATCAAAACAAAAGCCAACTCTAGAATAATGTGTTAACATCTGTGAATGATGTGCAGACATATAAGGAGTCTCATTGCAAAAAATGATTCTCAGATATTGAGGTGGGGTAAGGCAGAAATGACTTAGTAATGTAAGGCTGCAGAGAGGACAGGTGGTAGTCCACAGTGGCATAACTAGAAATGTTGCACACTACTGCCAAAAAGTTTCTGGCACCCCTATACATTAATTATAATTTTTTTGCCTACATGCTCGTTGCCAGGGATTTTATGTTCGTTACCAGTGGTTATGTGCTTGTAGGAATGCCAGCATTGCCAGGTACAGTATATATGCTGGACTTTCCTGGCACATGTTTGGACTTCTAGCATTCATATCCTCCAAGTTGGCATACATTTTGGAGGGTACCATATATACTCGAGTATAAGCCTACTTTTTCAGAACATTTTTTATGCTGAAAAAGCCACCCTCGGCTTATACTCGAGTGAGGGTCCCACTTGAGTCAATAAGTTTTCCTAGTTTTTCTGTTGTAAAATTAGGTTCCTCGGCTTATATTTGGGTCGACTTATACTCGAGTATATACGGTAATTTGGAGTAGATTCCACATGGATTGACAAACCAAATGGAATCTGCATAGACCATGTGGATGTGCCTATGCTGTTCCAGCTCCCCCAACCCACTGCTTAGACTGAGATGACATTGCTAAACCACTGATCCTCCATCAATGTACAAAACACTGAATACAGTACAAAATGAGTACTATTTTGCCTGAGCTTATATCTGGGCTGAATATCCACATTTCAGATACTCAACCTCAGTAGTGTAACATGGTGAGTGTCAAATATGAATTAACCATCAACACTTTCACAAAGCCACATAACATTATGCTTCTCAATTCTTGTCTGTTTCTTTTTTTAATTCTGAAGAATGTTATTTTTTTTTCATAAAAAGGTAAATACTGTATGTTTCTTTTTCATTGTAAACCAAATGTTATAATTCCTTTATGTTGTCTTTAATTTTACAAAGCAAATGCAAATATCAGTCAAAAAGCACCACAAGATCCATTGCTTTGGTGGTTAGGTAGTTTGTTGTTGAGTAAGATTTATTCAGTTTCGGTAATGTAGCAGCAACAAGTATCGCACATTTTCAAATCCTAAATATCTTTCCTACTCTGTAGCAAGATGACCATCTCATCCCTACACAAGTCGCACCATCTGTGGGGAACTGAGCTTGCCATCCAGCCAGACAAAGAAGCCACTTAGTACAATTAAAGGCCAGGAGTATGCAGTATCCGTATCTTGGCAAAATAAATTAGCCCTCTGCTGCAACTGATGGCTAGAAGGATGTTGCTGATTACTTTTGCCCTTAAAAAAAAACTACATATTTGTGGTTTATTTAATTTTGGTATTTTATTGCAGGATTTATCAAATTACAGCCATGGATCAGTATGTGGTAATAAACATGGAAAAAAACCTCAGTGTGTAATTACATTTACCTGCTAAATTATGTACTTTTGAAGATCCAGTGGACAATCCAGAGTCATCTACTGTTATTTGAGAAGAGGAAGACTTGGTGATATTTGAATGGTATCCAATTATGACTGCGAGTCTGGTCGTATCACTACTAATCCTCTTCAAAGAGTACCACAAGCAAGTGATCCAGTGGGTAAGATGGATCACTGAAATTTAATTAAATGACACTTAAGCACACCAACACAATGAAAGACTTTACCAAATGACACTTAAGCACGCCAACACAATGAAAGACTTCACCAAAGGAGTAGTCATTGAAATAATGGACAACCCTAAATAAATAAGAATTAATGAACTAAATAAGAATGCGTTGTTCTTAACTTTACAAATATCTGTATATATGAGTGTCAACACAACATCCCTTACTGTTAACATCCCTTCTTATACAGTACACACCAGAAGTGTCCTCCCCAAATGGTCTCCAGATGATCCTTCCCTTTCTAAAAGCAAGAAAAAAATGTAACATCTCAATATGTTTAGTTCTACATTTATATGATTTTTCAGCAGGTAAGGAAAATTATTACATGCAGAATGCATATAAATTTTTATTATGGCTCTCCACAACAAAATACATTTCCATTTTTGACACATTTATGACCCATGTGGTTCCTAGGTATGTATTGAAGCAACAAAATTATAGTACACATACTTTTAGCATTATGTTAAGTAATAAGCACAAAGCAGTCTAAAAATATTTCAGAAGCAATACAAATAAAAATGCATTTATTCACTTGAACATGTTTAAATTAATCTTATGCAATAGGATATTTATAACTGATGTTGCATTATTTGCATTGATTTATGTTAATATATTTTATTATTATCATAATGATTAAATTTTCAAGGGTTATAATAATGTCATATACATAATAACAATGCAAACACTATGTGAATGTTTTTGGCCAAAATTCACGAGTGTAAAGTTATGTATTGGGGTGGGTTTGCCATTGGTTTCCTAAACTGATGGCTAGTAAATTTGGGGTTTATATATTTGTTATGGTGTGCCACTGAATTGTTATCTTTCCCATCAGTTTGCCCTTTAGTAAATCTGTGGATTAGAGAAAAGCCATAAATTCACTGACAAACTGTCAAAAATGTCTTATTGATGTAAACTTAGCTCATACTGTTATTAGATGAAATATACTAAGATAGGAGTTGTATTTCACATGTGATGTTGCTATGGGAAACCAATCAGATTCTATCCATTATCATCTAGAACAGTGGTTGCCAACCTTTTTTATCTCCCGTACCCCTTGATTAGACTTTTAATTTATGAGTACCCCCTCATCTCAATTTGAAATATCCACAGTACTTACAAGTGTAGTGGAAGTGAGCAGTATGCGTGTACTAATGCCTGTCCTTATATTAAGGAGTAGTGGAGAAGTAGTATGCAATCAGGAATCCTCTGTATCTGGCCGCTGGCTGTGTACTGTCATCGGTGTTCCCACTAATGCCTGTAGGATTAATGCCACTGCTTTCTCGACACCTGACATTGGGCAGATGATTGCTGATGTTTGAGGGCAGCGAAGGTAGCACCTAGTGGATTGCTGGTCCGGCAAAAGCACAAGGAGACACTAATGACGCTGCAGACAGAACCAAAAGTGACACAACGTGGTTCGTCTTCATGGCAAAGGGAGTGTTCTGCCGCCATCCAAAGACTTTTCCTTCTTCCGCCATTACCAACGTTATTTTCAAGTACCCCCAACTGGTCTGCAGAGTACCCTAAGGGGTACTAGTACCCCAGGTTGGGAACCACTGATCTAGAAGGTGCTTAATAAATAAGAAGTAGATTCTGATTGTTTGCCCATAGCAACATTCCATGTGAACTAGAACTCTTACTAAATTTCTACCATTCTGTCAGCTTTGGATACCATTGTATTCTGGGTATTTGTGAGGTATGTACTGTTCATTGCTGCTCTGGTAGGTGCTGCAGTTAATATGCCATTTAGAATTAGAATTAGGTCACATCGAAATCTCAACATGGTAATTCTACATTATGTAATGGCAGTTCAACTGCTCATGAGTACCTGTGCTCTAAGACTGAGAGTTGTGGAGTAAAATTACACTTAATGAAAACTGCAATGCATTTACTTATGAAGAAAAACATAAATAAATGAAAAATAAGTGTACAGTACTTGACCAACATAAGTAGCCAGCATCTGGGTCATAACGTGTGTTGGTAACCACTTGAATGCAAGAGTAACTACAGTAGCATGTGGTGTATGTGAGAAATCACAAACCAGTGAATTAAAGTATAACAAGGAGTAATTCAGAGGTCGCTTCTAGTAACAACCAACTCCTAGTGCCAGAGTTATAGTTACAATTCTAAAAATAGATTAAGTGTTAATGCAGAAAATACAAGTTTTTATGTTTGCAAGAGACTGGGGTCATCACACAGGTCAAAATCAGTCTCTTTAACTGCAGCATCCAGTAGTGATTAGGCTACACGAGGTCAGGGTCAGGCGCTACATTTAACATTGGCCATTGGGGACAATTACATTTAAAAATATATACTGTATGTATATATATATATATATATATATATATATATATATATATATATATATATATATATATATATATTGAACGAATCACTCGGCACTCAGGCTTGAAGTAGTCAACTTGGACGGTGCCTCTGTATTCCGGCTGGAAGAAATATATACCACAAGCGTTCCAGGCACTCATCCGGAGTATCAACGGAAGATGATGAAATAAATCAGCCCAATACAGTGGGTGCTTTGCCAACGTTTCGGGCCATGGACCCTTTATCAAGACATGAGAAAATACAAGTTTTTATGTTTGCAAGAGACTGGGGTCATCACACAGGTCAAAATCAGTCTCTTTAACTGCAGCATCCAGTAGTGATTAGGCTACACGAGGTCAGGGTCAGGCGCTACATTTAACATTGGCCATTGGGGACAATTACATTTAAAAATATATACTGTATATATATATATATATATATATATATATATATATATATATATATATATATATATATATATATATATATAGATTCGGGTGGGGTAGCACTCCAGTACAATTGGAAAGAAAGACGGTGCCTTCCAAACGGAGATCCCCGTGCAGGAGCTCCAAAGGTATGTCAGGACAGGCGGCACTCGTATAAAAGGCACATTACAAGCAAGTAGTGCAACGTTTCGATGTCTTTATTGTTCACATCGTCCTCAGGCTATAACAAATGTACAGTCAGCGGAACTCACCTAAATACCCCCACCGTGATGTAAGCACGTTCAGGTGTGCAGGCTCCACGGCGGGAGGAGGACGCCCAAATAGTGACGTCATTCCCTCACCTGCCGGTGCCGTAGCAACCAAGAACGCTACAATACAATTAAAAAACTTTATTAAAAACAAAGACAAAGGTAATAAACACAATGCATCAAAATAGTAACATTTGCAAAAATAGATGCTTATAAGCAATACATTGTATGAAGTGCATAAATGAATACAAAATAGGCAATACATTGTAAGAAAGCATGTAACAATATCAAAAATGTCATGCATAAATCACAAAAAGGAATGCAGACCTAAATGTTCATTTAGGCCGCCTGGCGCAATCGTATTTAAACGAAAGATCCATTTGGATTCAGTTTGCAGAAGTTTACGTGATCGGTTCCCACCACGTATGCTGGCGGGTACATGATCGATGATCATATATCGTAAAGTGGATGGATTATGTCCCGCCAGCATAAAGTGCCGGGCCACCGGCTGATCACTGTTTTTTGTGGCAATGGCCTCACGTATCGCATGGCGATGTGCGGCCATGCGAATACGCAAGTTACAGTCGGTCTTGCCGACGTAACTTAGACCACACGGACAAGTTATTAAATATACAATGTGTGTGGTGGTACAAGTGACCCGGTGTCTGATCAAGAAACGCTTACCGCTGAATGGATGCCTAAAACTGTCACCCACTACAAGTGAGCGGCAGGTTATGCAATTCAGACAGCGGAAACATCCCCTTTTCAGAGCTAAAAAAGATGTTGAAGAATTAGCTTCATTGCCACTCCTGGAAAGATCAGCATGCACTACCCAGTCGCGAATATTGCGACCACGGGTGTAACATGGCATGATCCTGGTGGCATGCAAGCCAAGGTCAGGGTCAGTCTGGACAATCGGCCACAATTTTTTACACACACCCCCGATGTCTGAACTGGCTGTACTAAAGTGGTTGACCCAAGGTAGTTTAAGGGTACCTGCTTCTTTGATTTTTTTATTATTTAGCAGCTGATGACGGGGGATGGCCAAAGCCCTGCGCTTGGCTTGATTTAATAGCTCAGCAGCATAACCTCGTTCTAAAAATTTCTCTGCCATTTTGTCAATTTGTATGACAGCTTCATGGTCAGAGCTACAAATACGGCGGGCCCTAAGGTATTGAGAATAGGGAAACCCGTGCTTCAGGGGTCTAGGATGAAAACTGGCTGCGTGTAAAACAGTATTTATGTCAGTCATTTTTTGAAAAAGAGTGGTGTGGAAACCATCATGATCACGGGTTACTGCAACATCAAGATAATTAACAGTATGCTCATCAATACAGTACGTTAGTTTTATGGGACTGGTGGATTTATTATGTGAGTCGATAAACATCTCAAATGCATCCCTGCCACCGGACCATAGCAGGAATACATCATCGATGTATCGAACAAAGAATTTTACATGACCAGCTGCTAAAGGGTTGAGAAAAAATATCTCTTGTTCTGCATGCATCATGTAGGCATTAGCGTACGATGGGGCCACATTGGACCCCATCGCACAGCCCGATGTTTGCAGATAAAAAGATTTATCGAAGATAAAATAATTGCAAGTCAGAATCATGCGTAACAAATCACAGATCAATGTCACATCCGGCCCTGTGTATTTAGGGTGATGTGTGATCAGCTGTAACACCGCACCAATGCCATCATCATTAGGGATAACGGTGTATAAACTGCTGATATCGATGCTACATAACAAACAATCGGAAGGAATATCGTTGATGGCTGCCAGTTTGTTAAGAAAAGAAGTAGTATCAATGAGATGAAACTGATAGTCAGTAATACAAGGTTGTAACAGAGTATCTATGTACACAGCACAATTCTGGAATAGAGACCCACGAGCAGCGATAATTGGGCGCCCAGGGGGGTGCTCCAAATTTTTATGGACTTTTGGCAAAGTATATATGAGGGGTACCACCGGACAAGCAGGGACCAGGGCATTCGCCAAATCCTGTTCAATAAGTCCATCATTTACCGCTGCTGTGAGTCTCTGCTGCAGAGCATCTTTAAACATACTAGTAGGGTCATGATGCAATTTACGATATACAGCAGGGTCTGATAACTGTCTTAATATCTCATCCCTATAATCACCCACGTCCTGTATAACGATCGCCCCGCCTTTGTCGGCGGGACGTATTACAATATCAGAATAAGCAGATAAATTATGTAATGCAGACATTTCTTTATTAGGCAAATTAGAATGAGGTCTATTAGATGAACCAATAGTCACTTTTTTATGAACATCAGAGTCCAGCATGCGAGAAAAAGTTCGAATAGACATGTTATTGGACATAGGTTCAAAAGTAGAACGTTGTTGCAACTTACGGAGTTGAGGAGGAATCACGCTCTCCTGTTGGACGGATGGGGAACGGTGGAAATGTTCGTGGAGCCGCAACTGACGATTGAGACGATATTTCTCCACTTCCCAGTTAAATGGATTAAAGTGACACGTGGGAACGAACGAAAGTCCGCGACCAAGGACCTTCGCTTCATCAGTTGTAAGTGTCCTTGATGATAAATTAATCACCGGTTCCTGGGTAGGGGCGGTCTCCCCCGTTTGCCACGTACGCGCCCGCGTTCGTTGACCACCTCTTCGCGTATGGTGCCTGCGGCGATGCCCCGTCTGGTGCGGGGACGGGCACCTAAAGGGACGGCCGAAGATACAGTGGACTGTGAAGCTGGAACATCATTAAAGTCAGAGTCACTGGTAGAAGTGGCATAATGGGCTTTGTAGTTATCACGGCCCTGACGGCGGACACGGGTGCCGGCTCTATGAGAGCCTCTGATAGGTTCACTCTTGCCACCGCTGGTCCACATGTAGACCTGATTGCGCTCGTAGTCGGCACGGACCTTTGCCAACTTCTGCTTCTTAAAGGCTAGTAGATCATGTCGATATGCGGTGACTTGTGTATTAAGGCGAGTGAGCCAATCAACAGACTCATCTTGAATAAATGCAGGTTTATGTTCAGATTCCAGGGTTGACAAATTCTCTCGTATCACGACCAATTCCCTGGTAGCCTCCTCGATCACGAGGAGCATAAGGTCGTAGCTGCACTTGTTCAGCACAGAGATCCATTTTCTACAAAAGTTAGTGTTGAACCGGCCAATATTGGCCGGTTCAACACTAACTTTTGTAGAAAATGGAGGCTACCAGGGAATTGGTCGTGATACGAGAGAATTTGTCAACCCTGGAATCTGAACATAAACCTGCATTTATTCAAGATGAGTCTGTTGATTGGCTCACTCGCCTTAATACACAAGTCACCGCATATCGACATGATCTACTAGCCTTTAAGAAGCAGAAGTTGGCAAAGGTCCGTGCCGACTACGAGCGCAATCAGGTCTACATGTGGACCAGCGGTGGCAAGAGTGAACCTATCAGAGGCTCTCATAGAGCCGGCACCCGTGTCCGCCGTCAGGGCCGTGATAACTACAAAGCCCATTATGCCACTTCTACCAGTGACTCTGACTTTAATGATGTTCCAGCTTCACAGTCCACTGTATCTTCGGCCGTCCCTTTAGGTGCCCGTCCCCGCACCAGACGGGGCATCGCCGCAGGCACCATACGCGAAGAGGTGGTCAACGAACGCGGGCGCGTACGTGGCAAACGGGGGAGACCGCCCCTACCCAGGAACCGGTGATTAATTTATCATCAAGGACACTTACAACTGATGAAGCGAAGGTCCTTGGTCGCGGACTTTCGTTCGTTCCCACGTGTCACTTTAATCCATTTAACTGGGAAGTGGAGAAATATCGTCTCAATCGTCAGTTGCGGCTCCACGAACATTTCCACCGTTCCCCATCCGTCCAACAGGAGAGCGTGATTCCTCCTCAACTCCGTAAGTTGCAACAACGTTCTACTTTTGAACCTATGTCCAATAACATGTCTATTCGAACTTTTTCTCGCATGCTGGACTCTGATGTTCATAAAAAAGTGACTATTGGTTCATCTAATAGACCTCATTCTAATTTGCCTAATAAAGAAATGTCTGCATTACGTAATTTATCTGCTTATTCTGATATTGTAATACGTCCCGCCGACAAAGGCGGGGCGATCGTTATACAGGACGTGGGTGATTATAGGGATGAGATATTAAGACAGTTATCAGACCCTGCTGTATATCGTAAATTGCATCATGACCCTACTAGTATGTTTAAAGATGCTCTGCAGCAGAGACTCACAGCAGCGGTAAATGATGGACTTATTGAACAGGATTTGGCGAATGCCCTGGTCCCTGCTTGTCCGGTGGTACCCCTCATATATACTTTGCCAAAAGTCCATAAAAATTTGGAGCACCCCCCTGGGCGCCCAATTATCGCTGCTCGTGGGTCTCTATTCCAGAATTGTGCTGTGTACATAGATACTCTGTTACAACCTTGTATTACTGACTATCAGTTTCATCTCATTGATACTACTTCTTTTCTTAACAAACTGGCAGCCATCAACGATATTCCTTCCGATTGTTTGTTATGTAGCATCGATATCAGCAGTTTATACACCGTTATCCCTAATGATGATGGCATTGGTGCGGTGTTACAGCTGATCACACATCACCCTAAATACACAGGGCCGGATGTGACATTGATCTGTGATTTGTTACGCATGATTCTGACTTGCAATTATTTTATCTTCGATAAATCTTTTTATCTGCAAACATCGGGCTGTGCGATGGGGTCCAATGTGGCCCCATCGTACGCTAATGCCTACATGATGCATGCAGAACAAGAGATATTTTTTCTCAACCCTTTAGCAGCTGGTCATGTAAAATTCTTTGTTCGATACATCGATGATGTATTCCTGCTATGGTCCGGTGGCAGGGATGCATTTGAGATGTTTATCGACTCACATAATAAATCCACCAGTCCCATAAAACTAACGTACTGTATTGATGAGCATACTGTTAATTATCTTGATGTTGCAGTAACCCGTGATCATGATGGTTTCCACACCACTCTTTTTCAAAAAATGACTGACAGAAATACTGTTTTACACGCAGCCAGTTTTCATCCTAGACCCCTGAAGCACGGGTTACCCTATTCTCAATACCTTAGGGCCCGCCGTATTTGTAGCTCTGACCATGAAGCTGTCATACAAATTGACAAAATGGCAGAGAAATTTTTAGAACGAGGTTATGCTGCTGAGCTATTAAATCAAGCCAAGCGCAGGGCTTTGGCCATCCCCCGTCATCAGCTGCTAAATAATAAAAAAATCAAAGAAGCAGGTACCCTTAAACTACCTTGGGTCAACCACTTTAGTACAGCCAGTTCAGACATCGGGGGTGTGTGTAAAAAATTGTGGCCGATTGTCCAGACTGACCCTGACCTTGGCTTGCATGCCACCAGGATCATGCCATGTTACACCCGTGGTCGCAATATTCGCGACTGGGTAGTGCATGCTGATCTTTCCAGGAGTGGCAATGAAGCTAATTCTTCAACATATTTTTTAGCTCTGAAAAGGGGATGTTTCCGCTGTCTGAATTGCATAACCTGCCGCTCACTTGTAGTGGGTGACAGTTTTAGGCATCCATTCAGCGGTAAGCGTTTCTTGATCAGACACCGGGTCACTTGTACCACCACACACATTGTATATTTAATAACTTGTCCGTGTGGTCTAAGTTACGTCGGCAAGACCGACTGTAACTTGCGTATTCGCATGGCCGCACATCGCCATGCGATACGTGAGGCCATTGCCACAAAAAACAGTGATCAGCCGGTGGCCCGGCACTTTATGCTGGCGGGACATAATCCATCCACTTTACGATATATGATCATCGATCATGTACCCGCCACCATACGTGGTGGGAACCGATCACGTAAACTTCTGCAAACTGAATCCAAATGGATCTTTCGTTTAAATACGATTGCGCCAGGCGGCCTAAATGAACATTTAGGTCTGCATTCCTTTTTGTGATTTATGCATGACATTTTTGATATTGTTACATGCTTTCTTACAATGTATTGCCTATTTTGTATTCATTTATGCACTTCATACAATGTATTGCTTATAAGCATCTATTTTTGCAAATGTTACTATTTTGATGCATTGTGTTTATTACCTTTGTCTTTGTTTTTAATAAAGTTTTTTAATTGTATTGTAGCGTTCTTGGTTGCTACGGCACCGGCAGGTGAGGGAATGACGTCACTATTTGGGCGTCCTCCTCCCGCCGTGGAGCCTGCACACCTGAACGTGCTTACATCACGGTGGGGGTATTTAGGTGAGTTCCGCTGACTGTACATTTGTTATAGCCTGAGGACGATGTGAACAATAAAGACATCGAAACGTTGCACTACTTGCTTGTAATGTGCCTTTTATACGAGTGCCGCCTGTCCTGACATATATATATATATATATATATATATATCAAGTAAATTCTTGTCTCTTTTGATTAATCCTACATGGTGAATATATTAAAGCAGAGTACAGTATATGCTTTTTTCTTAAAAAGAAGGGTAACATTAGAAAAATCAGCAATTTAAATTTAACTTGTAAAATGTTTAGAAACTTTTCTCAGAATTTTTTTCATGCAGCATGTTTACATACTGTAATTGTATGAAAATATAACTATTATAATACTTTAGGTGTTCAATTATTAGATAAATTACAAAGAGAAAATAGGACAATCCTCATTTCAGTTGCCTAATATGTTTTTTGTTGAACTTACAACCAAGGTATTGATAAATAACTTTATCTTATTCGCCTTTCAAATCACAGAGCTGGGTAGGACCTGGGTCTAGTGCTTTCACATTAAACTGAGGTCACCCATTATACAGCGGGCGACCTGGGTTTAACCCTTTTTATCATTGCCGCTTTGGTCGGGTTAAAAGAACTTGCACCCTTATACATTTGGCCAAAAATGTAATTTTAGTGATTGAGCAATTACTTTTTTTTTATTTAAGGAGAAAGACAATTAAACTCATGGCCAGATCCAACGTGGGGGCCACAGATGTGGTCTTCAGGAGTCCGCACACTCTGCCCCCTCACACCGATGGTACAGAGCATAGCATGATTCTACTGTGTCGCTGATTTTTCCACTACACAGCCGCTACTAGCGATGCCCACTGGGGTGCTGCTTAAGTCACTATCAGCCTGTCGCGGGATGTCACTGTCAGCAGCACAGTCTCTTGGATTTCTGTGATGTTCAGGAGCTAAGAATTAGGCGGCACCATTTCACTCTTCTTCTTTGAGCTGTGTAGTCTCTACCGCTACGCCCTGTGGTGCAGGCAGCATGTACAGCATTTAGGTGCATGGAGTCCCCACCTAGTACCTATGTACTAATGCTTTTTGTTAAAACAAACTTATGTTATTATTATTACTAAATATATAATATACTATATATTATACAAATATTTATAGCACTTTGGCTGCTGTGCTGCAGATGGAATGACAGTGTGCCAATTTACTGTGTTGTTCTTTATATTATGCAAGATATTTGGAACATTAGGGTACATTTTGTAAAGTGTGATTTGATTTTTTTTTTTTGGAATACAATCACAATGATGATTGATAAATCATACTTTATTTTTTTATAACCACCATTATATCATATGGAAAATATTTTATTGATAGGGCCCCACACAAGTTTGTTGGGTACTTGTTTCCTAGCACGGTGCCCCTGATATTCAGTCGTACGGCATCGCATGCCATATGCCGGCATGCGATTCGATTTTAAATTGTATAAGCAAGCACCCTAATGAGTGCTTACAATGTTAAATGCACCCCCACTCCACCCCCACTATCAGTGCCAACCCAAAGCGTGGCGAGCGCAGCGAGCCTGCGAGGGGCGGCGGTACGCGTCCTCCGACCTTTTCATACCCCCACTATCCACGTCGGCACGGTGTTGATTTTATATAGTGTGGCGATTACATAGCCGTTTGCTCTTACAAAGTACAGTATATAATTTATAGAAAGTTACAGTGAAAAAAACCCTCTATTATAGTTCAAGCATTTCTAATACTTAACCCCTTCACGACATTTGACGTATATATACGTCATGGCCGGGATGTACTTCCCGACACATGACGTATATATACGTCATGACTTTAAACTGTCACTGCGTCTCGAGACGCAGTGACAGAGGGACGATGTCTGCTGTCCCTGACAGCAGACATGTCCCTGCATGCCCAGGGGGGGCTGCGATGTCGCCCCCCCGTCGGCGATCGCTGTGATTGGCTGTTCAGTGTGAACAGCCATTCACAGCGTTTTCCTGTGTTACCAGCGAATCGGACGCTTGGTAACACAGGTGTCAATCACCGCCGGGCGTCAGGGGGCATGAGGGGGTCATCGGTGACGATGACACCTCACCCCACCCTCACCCCACCTGCCCCCAAGGCTGTGATTGGTCCGTGACTGCGCTGCAGACGCCATTCCGGTCTGGAGTAGCGTGCAGAACGGTCACCGTGCCTGTCTGCCGTTATACTGACCTGATCCTTGCTCATACTTACCTGATCCTTGCAAATACCTTACCTGATTACCTGATCACTGCTTGTAGCGTGCTGGACGCTTCCTGGATCTGACTTCTTGGGACTTCCTGCTGCTGCTGCAGTGTGATAGAGAGATAGAGAGATAGAGAGAGAGAGATAGAGAGAGATAGAGAGATAGTGACAGAGAGAGCTATATTTTGTGTCTGCTACCCCCCCTTTTTGGGGGTGCAGGGGTTTTTTATATATAAATAACTGTCGCTGCTGCTGCAGTGTCATAGTGATAGATAGTGATAGATAGTGAGAGATAGTGATAGATAGTAATAGATAGTGAGAGATAGAGAGATTTGTGTCTGCTACCCCCCCTTTTTTGGGGGTGCAGGTTTTTTTTTATATATATAACTGTCAGTGCTGCTGCTGCAGTGTCATAGTGATAGATAGTGATAGATAGTGAGAGATAGAGAGATAGAGAGAGATAGTGACAGAGAGTGATAGAGAGTGTATATTTTGTGTCTGCTACCCCCCCTTTTTGGGGGTGCAGGTTTTTTTTTATACATATAACTGTCAGTGCTGCTGCTGCAGTGTGATAGATAGTGATAGATAGTGATAGATAGTGAGAGATAGAGAGAGATAGTGACAGAGAGTGATAGAGAGTGTATATTTTGTGTCTGCTACCCCTGCCTTTTGTGCTGATCACTATATCTGAGGTGATCAGCAACTTTTTGGGGGTGCAGAGGTTTTTTTTTTTTATATATACCTGTCAGTTGCTGCCAGTTGCACCAAAGGTTGTGCACCTGCTGCCCCTCACTGGTAATCAGTGTCGCATCACTGATCACCTTTTTTTTTTTTTTTGTGGGTGCTGTGTGGTCTTTTTTTAATTTTTTTTTTACACACACTGTGATTTTGTGGGTGTCCTGTGGCCACTGTGCGCTGATCAGTGACGTACATCACTGATCAGCTTTTTTCGGCACAGGGTTGATCTATTTTTTTTTTTTTTATCAAATTCCTGTTGCCTTTGAGCGCTGTTCAGTGACAGACGTTACTGACCAACATCTGTGCTCAATTTTTGGCGCAGGACCTTTTTTTTTTTTTTTTTAACCCCTTCAATTTTTTTTTTTAACCCCTTCAATTTTTTTTTTTTTTTAACCCCTTCATTTTTTTTTTTTTTTGTATAAAGTATTTTTTTTGTTCTGCACTACATACACACAACACACTACATACCTCCCGGGTTGAAATAAAGTTTGTACCCCCCCCTACACTATACACGTGTTGAAACATTTCACTACCAGTAACACAAAAATAAAAATGTCATCCCAAATGTCATCCCAGTCATCCAGAAGAATGTATTCAGTGGAGGAGGCATATGCCATGCTTGCCTCTGATTCTGACACAGCCAGTGAGGCAAGCGGGGAATTTGAAGGATTCGTCTTAAGCTCCTCTTCCTCCTCTGGTGATGAGGGACCCCCTCAAAGACGCCCCCGTAGAGCAGCTGAGACCCCCCCCCCAATAATTGATCTCGTATGGACCCCACCACCAGACAATTTTGAGCCCCAGGTTCCTGAGTTTTTGGCCATGCCAGGAATCCAATTTGATTCCACAGGTCTCAGAGAAATTGACTTTTTCAAATTATTTTTCTCTGTTGATTTTATAAATTTAATGGTGGACCAAACTAATTTATATGCCCAGCAGTTTATTGCTCAAAACCCCACGTCATCATTTGCTAGGTGGACCCCTGTAGATGCAGTAGAGATGATGGCGTTTTGGGGTCTGGTGTTTCATATGGGCATAGTAAAAAAGCCACAAATTAGGCAATATTGGAGTACAGATGTTCTGTACAGCACCCCATTTTACCGTATGGCCATGACCCGGACTCGTTTTGAGGCAATCCATAAATTTATACATTACACCGATAATGCACAGTGCCCACCCAGAGATGATCCCACCTTTGACCGGCTATTCAAAGTCAGGCCGGTCATTGATTATTTCAGTGCCAAATTTGCAGAGCTATACATCCCTGAAAAATTTATTTGTATTGACGAGTCCCTTATACATTTTAAAGGAAGGGTTAAATTCCGCCAGTACCTTCCCAGTAAGAGGGCAAGGTATGGCATAAAAATGTATAAGCTGTGTGAAAGCACCACAGGGTACACCCACAGGTTTAGGGTATATGAAGGGAAGGATTCAAGAATTGAACCGCCAGAATGCCCCCCCTCCCTCGTAGGTGTTAGTGGCAAAATTGTCTGGGATTTAGTGCACCCCTTCCTGGATAAGGGTTATCACCTCTATGTGGATAACTTTTACACCAGCATCCCCCTGTTTAAGGCCCTTGGTTCAAGAGGTACAGCAGCTTGCGGTACTGTGCGCAAGAACCAAAGAGGCCTCCCCAAAACACACATTGCCCAAGTAATGAGAAGGGGTGAAAGCAGGGGAATATGCACCGAAAATATGTTGTTGGTCAAATATAAGGACAAGAGGGATGTCCTTATACTGACAACAATTCATGGAGACAGTACCACCTCCATCCCTGTACGAGGTACCAGTACCCACACCTCCAAACCAAATTGTATCCTAGATTACAATAAGTACATGGGCGGAGTGGATCTTTCAGATCAGGTACTGAAGCCGTACAGTGCCCTGCGGAAAACAAATATCTGGTACAAGAAGGTGGCCGTGTATATCATCCAGATGGCACTGTATAACGCTTACGTGCTATTCCGTTCTACCGGCCAGAGGGGGACATTTATGCACTTTCAAGAGGAAGTCATAAAGGGCCTAATATTTGGGAACCAGCAGGCAGAGGGCCCCAGTACTTCTAGTACTGGCCCCCGTATTGTACCAGGGCAGCATTTTCCCAACGAAATCCCCTCCACTGCAAGAAAGGGAAGGACACAAAAAAGGTGCAAAGTTTGCTATAAAAAGGGAATAAGAAAGGAAACTATTTTCCACTGTGAAACTTGCCCCGACAAACCCGGCCTATGTATAAAGGAGTGTTTCAAAATATACCACACATCGATGGATTACTAGGTTCATCATTTCACCGTGCATCGGGGGTCTTGCTAATGCCACATAGCACCCACCATTCATTCCACCAGAATCTGAGCTGCAAAATCCAAAAATCACTCCTTCCCTTCTGAGTCCTTCCATGCACCCAACTGGTATTTTTTGGTCACATGTGAGGCATTGCCGTACTCTGGAGAAATGGGGGCACAGATTTTGGGGTGCTTTGTCTCCTTCATTCCTTGTGAAAATGAAAAATTTTGAGCCAGAACTGCATTTTTGTGTAAAAAAATGTAATTTTTCATTGTCACAGCCCAGTTGTACCAAAATTGGTGAAACCCCTGGGGGTTTGAAATGTACACTATACCCCTAGATGAATTCCCTGAGGGGTGTAGTTTGCAAAATGGGGTCACTTGTGGGGGGGTTCCACTGTATTGGTAATGCAACATAGCACCCACCATTCATTCCACCAAAATCTGTGCTGCCAAATCCAAAAATCACTCCTTCCCTTCTGAGTCCTGCCATGCACCCAACTGGTATTTTTTGGTCACATGTGAGGCATTGCCGTACTCGGGAGAAATTAGGGCACAGATTTTGGGGTGCTATGTCTCCTTCATTCCTTGTGAAAATGAAAAATTTTGAGCCAGAACTGCATTTTTGTGTAAAAAAATGTAATTTTTCATTTTCACAGCCCAGTTGTACCAAAATTGGTGAAACCCCTGGGGGTTTGAAATGTACACTATACCCCTAGATGAATTCCCTGAGGGGTGTAGTTTGCAAAATGGGGTCACTTGTGGGGGGGTTCCACTGTATTGGTAATGCAACATAGCACCCACCATTCATTCCACCAAAATCTGTGCTGCCAAATCCAAAAATCACTCCTTCCCTTCTGAGTCCTGCCATGCGCCCCACTGGTATTTTTTGGTCACATGTGAGGCATTGCCGTACTCGGGAGAAATTGGGGCACAGATTTTGGGGTGCTTTGTCTCCTTCATTCCTTGTGAAAATGAAAAATTTTGAGCCAGAACTGCATTTTTGTGTAAAAAAATGTAATTTTTCATTTTCACTGCCCAGTTGTATCAAAATTGGTGAAACCCCTGGGGGTTTGAAATGTACACTATACCCCTAGATGAATTCCCTGAGGGGTGTACTTTGCAAAATGGGGTGACTTGTGGGGGGGTTCCACTCTATTGGTGCTTTGGGAGTCTTGCTAATGCAACATGGCACCCACCATTCATTCCACCAAAATCTGTGCTGCCAAATCCAAAAATCACTCCTTCCCTTCTGAGTCCTGCCATGCGCCCCACTGGTATTTTTTGGTCACATGTGAGGCATTGCCGTACTCGGGAGAAATTGGGGCACAGATTTTGGGGTGCTTTGTCTCCTTCATTCCTTGTGAAAATGAAAAATTTTGAGCCAGAACTGCATGTTTGTGTAAAAAAATGTAATTTTCCATTTTCACATCCCAGTTGTACCAAAATTGGTGAAACCCCTGGGGGTTTGAAATGTACACTATACCCCTAGATGAATTCCCTGAGGGGTGTACTTTGCAAAATGGGGTGACTTGTGGGGGGGTTCCACTGTATTGGTGCTTTGGTAGTCTTGCTAATGCAACATGGCACCCACCATTCATTCCACCAAAATCTGTGCTGCCAAATCCAAAAATCACTCCTTCCCTTCTGAGTCCTGCCATGCGCCCCACTGGTATTTTTTGGTCACATGTGAGGCATTGCCGTACTCGGGAGAAATTGGGGCACAGATTTTGGGGTGCTTTGTCTCCTTCATTCCTTGTGAAAATGAAAAATTTTGAGCCAGAACTGCATGTTTGTGTAAAAAAATGTAATTTTCCATTTTCACATCCCAGTTGTACCAAAATTGGTGAAACCCCTGGGGGTTTGAAATGTACACTATACCCCTAGATGAATTCCCTGAGGGGTGTACTTTGCAAAATGGGGTGACTTGTGGGGGGGTTCCACTGTATTGGTGCTTTGGGAGTCTTGCTAATGCAACATGGCACCCACCATTCATTCCACCAAAATCTGTGCTGCCAAATCCAAAAATCACTCCTTCCCTTCTGAGTCCTGCCATGCGCCCCACTGGTATTTTTTGGTCACATGTGAGGCATTGCCGTACTCGGGAGAAATTGGGGCACAGATTTTGGGGTGCTTTGTCTCCTTCATTCCTTGTGAAAATGAAAAATTTTGAGCCAGAACTGCATGTTTGTGTAAAAAAATGTAATTTTCCATTTTCACATCCCAGTTGTACCAAAATTGGTGAAACCCCTGGGGGTTTGAAATGTACACTATACCCCTAGATGAATTCCCTGAGGGGTGTACTTTGCAAAATGGGGTGACTTGTGGGGGGGTTCCACTGTATTGGTGCTTTGGGAGTCTTGCTAATGCAACATGGCACCCAGCCATTCATTCCACCAAAATCTGTGCTGCCAAATCCAAAAATCACTCCTTCCCTTCTGAGTCCTGCCATGCGCCCCACTGGTATTTTTTGGTCACATGTGAGGCATTGCCGTACTCGGGAGAAATTGGGGCACAGATTTTGGGGTGCTTTGTCTCCTTCATTCCTTGTGAAAATGAAAAATTTTGAGCCAGAACTGCATGTTTGTGTAAAAAAATGTAATTTTCCATTTTCACATCCCAGTTGTACCAAAATTGGTGAAACCCCTGGGGGTTTGAAATGTACACTATACCCCTAGATGAATTCCCTGAGGGGTGTACTTTGCAAAATGGGGTGACTTGTGGGGGGGTTCCACTGTATTGGTGCTTTGGGAGTCTTGCTAATGCAACATGGCACCCACCATTCATTCCACCAAAATCTGTGCTGCCAAATCCAAAAATCACTCCTTCCCTTCTGAGTCCTGCCATGCGCCCCACTGGTATTTTTTGGTCACATGTGAGGCATTGCCGTACTCGGGAGAAATTGGGGCACAGATTTTGGGGTGCTTTGTCTCCTTCATTCCTTGTGAAAATGAAAAATTTTGAGCCAGAACTGCATGTTTGTGTAAAAAAATGTAATTTTCCATTTTCACATCCCAGTTGTACCAAAATTGGTGAAACCCCTGGGGGTTTGAAATGTACACTATACCCCTAGATGAATTCCCTGAGGGGTGTACTTTGCAAAATGGGGTGACTTGTGGGGGGGTTCCACTGTATTGGTGCAACATAGCACCCACCATTCATTCCACCAAAATCTGTGCTGCAAAATCCAAAAATCACTCCTTCCCTTCTGAGTCCTGCCATGCACCCAACTGGTATTTTTTGGTCACATGTGAGGCATTGCCGTACTCGGGAGAAATTGGGGCACAGATTTTGGGGTGCTTTGTCTCCTTCATTCCTTGTGAAAATAAAAAATTTTGAGCCATAACTGCATGTTTGTGTAAAAAAATGTAATTTTCCATTTTCACATCCCAGTTGTATCAAAATTGGTGAAACCCCTGGGGGTTTGAAATGTACACTATACCCCTAGATGAATTCCCTGAGGGGTGTACTTTGCAAAATGGGGTGACTTGTGGGGGGGTTCCACTGTATTGGTGCTTTGGGAGTCTTGCTAATGCAACATGGCACCCACCATTCATTCCACCAAAATCTGTGCTGCCAAATCCAAAAATCACTCCTTCCCTTCTGAGTCCTGCTATGCGCCCCACTGGTATTTTTTGGTCACATGTGAGGCATTGCCGTACTCGGGAGAAATTGGGGCACAGATTTTGGGGTGCTTTGTCTCCTTCATTCCTTGTGAAAATGAAAAATTTTGAGCCAGAACTGCATGTTTGTGTAAAAAAATGTAATTTTCCATTTTCACATCCCAGTTGTACCAAAATTGGTGAAACCCCTGGGGGTTTGAAATGTACACTATACCCCTAGATGAATTCCCTGAGGGGTGTACTTTGCAAAATGGGGTGACTTGTGGGGGGGTTCCACTGTATTGGTGCTTTGGTAGTCTTGCTAATGCAACATGGCACCCACCATTCATTCCACCAAAATCTGTGCTGCCAAATCCAAAAATCACTCCTTCCCTTCTGAGTCCTGCCATGCGCCCCACTGGTATTTTTTGGTCACATGTGAGGCATTGCCGTACTCGGGAGAAATTGGGGCACAGATTTTGGGGTGCTTTGTCTCCTTCATTCCTTGTGAAAATGAAAAATTTTGAGCCAGAACTGCATGTTTGTGTAAAAAAATGTAATTTTCCATTTTCACATCCCAGTTGTACCAAAATTGGTGAAACCCCTGGGGGTTTGAAATGTACACTATACCCCTAGATGAATTCCCTGAGGGGTGTACTTTGCAAAATGGGGTGACTTGTGGGGGGGTTCCACTGTATTGGTGCTTTGGGAGTCTTGCTAATGCAACATGGCACCCACCATTCATTCCACCAAAATCTGTGCTGCCAAATCCAAAAATCACTCCTTCCCTTCTGAGTCCTGCCATGCGCCCCACTGGTATTTTTTGGTCACATGTGAGGCATTGCCGTACTCGGGAGAAATTGGGGCACAGATTTTGGGGTGCTTTGTCTCCTTCATTCCTTGTGAAAATGAAAAATTTTGAGCCAGAACTGCATGTTTGTGTAAAAAAATGTAATTTTCCATTTTCACATCCCAGTTGTACCAAAATTGGTGAAACCCCTGGGGGTTTGAAATGTACACTATACCCCTAGATGAATTCCCTGAGGGGTGTACTTTGCAAAATGGGGTGACTTGTGGGGGGGTTCCACTGTATTGGTGCTTTGGGAGTCTTGCTAATGCAACATGGCACCCACCATTCATTCCACCAAAATCTGTGCTGCCAAATCCAAAAATCACTCCTTCCCTTCTGAGTCCTGCCATGCGCCCCACTGGTATTTTTTGGTCACATGTGAGGCATTGCCGTACTCGGGAGAAATTGGGGCACAGATTTTGGGGTGCTTTGTCTCCTTCATTCCTTGTGAAAATGAAAAATTTTGAGCCAGAACTGCATGTTTGTGTAAAAAAATGTAATTTTCCATTTTCACATCCCAGTTGTACCAAAATTGGTGAAACCCCTGGGGGTTTGAAATGTACACTATACCCCTAGATGAATTCCCTGAGGGGTGTACTTTGCAAAATGGGGTGACTTGTGGGGGGGTTCCACTGTATTGGTGCTTTGGGAGTCTTGCTAATGCAACATGGCACCCACCATTCATTCCACCAAAATCTGTGCTGCCAAATCCAAAAATCACTCCTTCCCTTCTGAGTCCTGCCATGCGCCCCACTGGTATTTTTTGGTCACATGTGAGGCATTGCCGTACTCGGGAGAAATTGGGGCACAGATTTTGGGGTGCTTTGTCTCCTTCATTCCTTGTGAAAATGAAAAATTTTGAGCCAGAACTGCATGTTTGTGTAAAAAAATGTAATTTTCCATTTTCACATCCCAGTTGTACCAAAATTGGTGAAACCCCTGGGGGTTTGAAATGTACACTATACCCCTAGATGAATTCCCTGAGGGGTGTACTTTGCAAAATGGGGTGACTTGTGGGGGGGTTCCACTGTATTGGTGCAACATAGCACCCACCATTCATTCCACCAAAATCTGTGCTGCAAAATCCAAAAATCACTCCTTCCCTTCTGAGTCCTGCCATGCACCCAACTGGTATTTTTTGGTCACATGTGAGGCATTGCCGTACTCGGGAGAAATTGGGGCACAGATTTTGGGGTGCTTTGTCTCCTTCATTCCTTGTGAAAATAAAAAATTTTGAGCCATAACTGCATGTTTGTGTAAAAAAATGTAATTTTCCATTTTCACATCCCAGTTGTATCAAAATTGGTGAAACCCCTGGGGGTTTGAAATGTACACTATACCCCTAGATGAATTCCCTGAGGGGTGTACTTTGCAAAATGGGGTGACTTGTGGGGGGGTTCCACTGTATTGGTGCTTTGGGAGTCTTGCTAATGCAACATGGCACCCACCATTCATTCCACCAAAATCTGTGCTGCCAAATCCAAAAATCACTCCTTCCCTTCTGAGTCCTGCTATGCGCCCCACTGGTATTTTTTGGTCACATGTGAGGCATTGCCGTACTCGGGAGAAATTGGGGCACAGATTTTGGGGTGCTTTGTCTCCTTCATTCCTTGTGAAAATGAAAAATTTTGAGCCAGAACTGCATGTTTGTGTAAAAAAATGTAATTTTCCATTTTCACATCCCAGTTGTACCAAAATTGGTGAAACCCCTGGGGGTTTGAAATGTACACTATACCCCTAGATGAATTCCCTGAGGGGTGTAGATTGCAAAATGGGGTGACTTGTGGGGAAGGTTCCTAACTTTTAGCACTTATGGTGCCTAGAAACCTACATGGTGCCTAAAAAAAAATCTCATAAAAAGGAGGCTCCAAAATCAAGTAGGTGCTCCTTCTATTATGAAGCCTGTGGTTTGGTCAACGTGCACACTAGGGCCACATATAGGATATTTTTGAAAACACAAGAATTGGGGGAATCAATTTTTAGTCACATTTCTCTAGTAAAATGTACTGTGTTCCTTAGAAAAATGTATTAAAATTGCAAATCTGCAAAAAAAAAGAAATTTTGAAATTTCACCTACACTTTGTTTTAATTCCTGTGAAACACCTAAAGGGTTAACAAACTTCCAAAATGCTGTTTTGAATACTGTGAGGGGTGCAGTTTTTGAAATGGCATCAATTATGGGGGTGTCTCACATACAAGTCCCTCAAAGTCACATCAGAACTGAACTGGTCCCTAAAAAAATCAGTGTTTGAAATTTTCTTGAAAATTTGAGAATTTGCTAGTCATATTTGAAGCCTCCTAGTGTCCAAAAAAATGAAAAGGGGGTTGAAATAATGATGGCAACATAAAGTAGACATATGGTCTATGTTAGTTATTAACTATTTTGAGTGGTATGATTATTTGTCTCACAAGCAGAAAATTTAACATTTTGCATATTGCTAAATTTTCCATTTTTTCACGATATTTTGGTATTTTTCACAAAAAAACACAGACTGTATCGACCAAAATTTACCACTAACTTGAAGTACAATGTGTCACGAGAAAACAATCTCAAAATCACTGGGATAAGTAAAAGCAAAAAAAAGTTATCCCCACTTAAGTGAGACATGTCAGATTTGAAAAAAAGGGCTCTGTCATGAAGGCACAAACTGGCTCTGTCATGAAGGGGTTAAAAATATTACTATAGTTTCTGTTTAAGCAGCTTCAAGCTCCCAGTAATTAAAATGTATAACTGAGGTGTTTTATAAATTGCAATCTTACCTCCCACTTGGTATTAATATTATCATCATTAGGGGTGGACACATTTTCACAATATGATGGATCCACAGACTCAAAAAAAAAGATGTTTTCTGAATATAATTCCTTTGCCATTGCTGGATGTTTGCTGGTTGAGAAGCATTGTTACACTATGTGATGTGATAGACACGTTTCCATGGAATACATATGGATGACAAATGCTGAGGATGCCTGCAGTCGGAATACTATTGCTGGCATCTTATAGGAGGGGATCCTGAAAGGGGTCTGGTAAGTTTACCTACACTCTCCGTGTCCCCCCAACCCTAACCTTTCCTTCTCCGCATCATAACCTAAACCCTCCCAACTAGCGCCTAACCATATCCTTCCAACCCCATAGCCTAACGCTAACCCTCCGTCGCTGCAGCCTAACACTAAGCCTCCCTGCTAGTTCATAACCATATCCTTCCTAGCCTGCAGCCAGGCCATAATGCTTCCTCCACACAGCCTAACCTTTACCTCTACCTAACTCGTAGCCTAACCCTAAGTCTCCAACTAGTGCCTGAAACTTAACCCTTCCCACCTTCCAATGGCCTATTGCTTCTATTTGCCACTTACAGGTTTTTCCAACAGCACAACCACCTGTAGCAGGAACTGCTTGTAAACTGAGGCTGTTTGAAGTGGCCAGTAAGGGACACACAAACGGAGTGACATTGAATCACTCAACTGAAGCAGTGCCCTCACCTGTCTGTCACTAAATGCAGATACACACCCAGAGGATGCATCGAACCACTGATCTAGAAGGTGCTTAATAAATAAGAAGTAGATTCTGATTGTTTGCCCATAGCAACATTCCATGTGAACTAGAACTCTTACTAAATTTCTACCATTCTGTCAGCTTTGTATACCATTGTATTCTGGGTATTTGTGAGGTATGTACTGTTCATTGCTGCTCTGGTAGGTGCTGCAGTTAATATGCCATTTAGAATTAGAATTAGGTCACATCGAAATCTCAACATGGTAATTCTACATTATGTAATGGCAGTTCAACTGCTCATGAGTACCTGTGCTCTAAGACTGAGAGTTGTGGAGTAAAATTACACTTAATGAAAACTGCAATGCATTTACTTATGAAGAAAAACATAAATAAATGAAAAATAAGTGTACAGTACTTGACCAACATAAGTAGCCAGCATCTGGGTCATAACGTGTGTTGGTAACCACTTGAATGCAAGAGTAACTACAGTAGCATGTGGTGTATGTGAGAAATCACAAACCAGTGAATTAAAGTATAACAAGGAGTAATTCAGAGGTCGCTTCTAGTAACAACCAACTCCTAGTGCCAGAGTTATAGTTACAATTCTAAAAATAGATTAAGTGTTAATGCAGAAAATACAAGTTTTTATGTTTGCAAGAGACTGGGGTCATCACACAGGTCAAAATCAGTCTCTTTAACTGCAGCATCCAGTAGTGATTAGGCTACACGAGGTCAGGGTCAGGCGCTACATTTAACATTGGCCATTGGGGACAATTACATTTAAAAATATATACTGTATGTATATATATATATATATATATATATATATATATATATATATATATATATATATATATATATATATATATATATATCAAGTAAATTCTTGTCTCTTTTGATTAATCCTACATGGTGAATATATTAAAGCAGAGTACAGTATATGCTTTTTTCTTAAAAAGAAGGGTAACATTAGAAAAATCAGCAATTTAAATTTAACTTGTAAAATGTTTAGAAACTTTTCTCAGAATTTTTTTCATGCAGCATGTTTACATACTGTAATTGTATGAAAATATATCTATTATAATACTTTAGGTGTTCAATTATTAGAGAAATTACAAAGAGAAAATAGGACAATCCTCATTTCAGTTGCCTAATATGTTTTTTGTTTTTTGTTGAACTTACAACCAAGGTATTGATAAATAACTTTATCTTATTCGCCTTTCAAATCACAGAGCTGGGTAGGACCTGGGTCTAGTGCTTTCACATTAAACTGAGGTCACCCATTATACAGCGGGCGACCTGGGTTTAACCCTTTTTATCATTGCCGCTTTGGTCGGGTTAAAAGAACTTGCACCCTTATACATTTGGCCAAAAATGTAATTTTAGTGATTGAGCAATTACTTTTTTTTTATTTAAGGAGAAAGACAATTAAACTCATGGCCAGATCCAACGTGGGGGCCACAGATGTGGTCTTCAGGAGTCCGCACACTCTGCCCCCTCACACCGATGGTACAGAGCATAGCATGATTCTACTGTGTCGCTGATTTTTCCACTACACAGCCGCTACTAGCGATGCCCACTGGGGTGCTGCTTAAGTCACTATCAGCCTGTCGCGGGATGTCACTGTCAGCAGCACAGTCTCTTGGATTTCTGTGATGTTCAGGAGCTAAGAATTAGGCGGCACCATTTCACTCTTCTTCTTTGAGCTGTGTAGTCTCTACCGCTACGCCCTGTGGTGCAGGCAGCATGTACAGCATTTAGGTGCATGGAGTCCCCACCTAGTACCTATGTACTAATGCTTTTTGTTAAAACAAACTTATGTTATTATTATTACTAAATATATAATATACTATATATTATACAAATATTTATAGCACTTTGGCTGCTGTGCTGCAGATGGAATGACAGTGTGCCAATTTACTGTGTTGTTCTTTATATTATGCAAGATATTTGGAACATTAGGGTACATTTTGTAAAGTGTGATTTGATTTTTTTTTTTTGGAATACAATCACAATGATGATTGATAAATCATACTTTATTTTTTTATAACCACCATTATATCATATGGAAAATATTTTATTGATAGGGCCCCACACAAGTTTGTTGGGTACTTGTTTCCTAGCACGGTGCCCCTGATATTCAGTCGTACGGCATCGCATGCCATATGCCGGCATGCGATTCGATTTTAAATTGTATAAGCAAGCACCCTAATGAGTGCTTACAATGTTAAATGCACCCCCACTCCACCCCCACTATCAGTGCCAACCCAAAGCGTGGCGAGCGCAGCGAGCCTGCGAGGGGCGGCGGTACGCGTCCTCCGACCTTTTCATACCCCCACTATCCACGTCGGCACGGTGTTGATTTTATATAGTGTGGCGATTACATAGCCGTTTGCTCTTACAAAGTACAGTATATAATTTATAGAAAGTTACAGTGAAAAAAACCCTCTATTATAGTTCAAGCATTTCTAATACTTAAAAATATTACTATAGTTTCTGTTTAAGCAGCTTCAAGCTCCCAGTAATTAAAATGTATAACTGAGGTGTTTTATAAATTGCAATCTTACCTCCCACTTGGTATTAATATTATCATCATTAGGGGTGGACACATTTTCACAATATGATGGATCCACAGACTCAAAAAAAAGATGTTTTCTGAATATAATTCCTTTGCCATTGCTGGATGTTTGCTGGTTGAGAAGCATTGTTACACTATGTGATGTGATAGACACGTTTCCATGGAATACATATGGATGACAAATGCTGAGGATGCCTGCAGTCGGAATACTATTGCTGGCATCTTATAGGAGGGGATCCTGAAAGGGGTCTGGTAAGTTTACCTACACTCTCCGTGTCCCCCCAACCCTAACCTTTCCTTCTCCGCATCATAACCTAAACCCTCCCAACTAGCGCCTAACCATATCCTTCCAACCCCATAGCCTAACGCTAACCCTCCGTCGCTGCAGCCTAACACTAAGCCTCCCTGCTAGTTCATAACCATATCCTTCCTAGCCTGCAGCCAGGCCATAATGCTTCCTCCACACAGCCTAACCTTTACCTCTACCTAACTCGCAGCCTAACCCTAAGTCTCCAACTAGTGCCTGAAACTTAACCCTTCCCACCTTCCAATGGCCTATTGCTTCTATTTGCCACTTACAGGTTTTTCCAACAGCACAACCACCTGTAGCAGGAACTGCTTGTAAACTGAGGCTGTTTGAAGTGGCCAGTAAGGGACACACAAACGGAGTGACATTGAATCACTCAACTGAAGCAGTGCCCTCACCTGTCTGTCACTAAATGCAGATACACACCCAGAGGATGCATCGAACCAGCCCTGGATACAAGTATGACTCAAGCCTTCCAAGGACGCACAGACAGGCACATCCCAAAAAAGGAAAACACAATAGCTACATGCCTAAAAAGTACCATGGGCCAAAAATTTTCATGACAACCCAACATACTAATCATTGTGCACAATACCACACCTACTGTATGAGCTGAGTTCTCAAGCTGGACAACTGACACCTAGAGGTTTCTTTACAAAGAAGCATGATTAGAAAACCCAGTACTACTTATTGTGTTTACAGTAAGCCTGATATTTATAATGGCAATACCTTTACTAGCCATGCCTTGCTAATAAAGTATTGCCCTTTTAAACATCAGACATAAACATGATCCAAAGGTCTGTTTCTTCAGAGACTACATCTTCAGATACTACAGGTCACAAAACCATGCAGTGGGTTGGTTTGTACTACAGATGCCCACTGCTGCATTTACATATTCTTGCACAGCAGCTGCATCCAAATTCGCAGCTGCTGTGCATTTTGTATCTATCTCCTATGTACAATGTAAAAGCACAATGGTACTGCAGCTGTGATGGTATGTGGAGCTCAGCGAGCACAAACTTATTATGAATGTGATTTCACATTACATGGGGCAAATAATCTATTCCCTCTACATTGCTCAGCGTAATTAAAGTGCTGTAATGGTACAATTATTTACACCATAAATTGTAAACCATCTTTTTCCTGTAACATTTTGGAGAATAAGCTTCCTATACTGAATGGCTCATTTGTAATTGTTATGTTTTTGCTGTTTGTTAGCTACTGTGATGATCTGATACATATTGCACAAGGTGGCAGATTCTAGAAAGTTTGCTTTCTGTCTGCAACACCATATAATTTTCAAATGCAATAAAAACCATTCATGTCACTATTATCTCCCCCCCCCCCCCCCCTATTTGATATTTGCATAATCTGATTGACTCTCAAGCTGGTCTTTCATTAAGCAATGCAGTAGGATCAAGTGCAAAGAAAATTTACAACTCTAAATTGTCACGGAATAATGGACTACAGACTCTCGGCTTTCAGGCTGCCTTGAATTATAGATGCTGCAATTTATTCAGAACATAACTAACATAAAATCTGAAGAATAACTGCAGTTTCGCCATAAATAACTGTGAATGGTTTGAGAACTCCATTGGTATACTGCTTAGGAATGACTACTGATTTATTAACAGAAAACTATTTATATTATCATCAGCTTGACATACATAAGCTTCTATAGCACAGTTTGTTAATATTTGTCTGCAAAACAAAACGATGTGACATGACAATATTGTAAAACACAGCAGTTAATGTGTTTGTATTGGTTATCAGTCTTAAGGATGTGAGGAAATTATGGAAATCGCAGTCACATGTAAAAATGATGGGAAGCCCTACTGAATGTGAGGTGGTAGTATGTAACTCTGGACAGATCAGAGGAGCACTGCAGTGGTGAGAGATTGGGATCCTTTGTACATAGAGATTTTATTCTGCTCTAAATAAATTCAATGACAAATTAATTTCCACTTTGCTAATGTCTTAAAGCAGTGTTTCTGAATTTCATTCTTCAGAGACTCTATTTTACAGATCTCTACAGTATCCGAAATAAAATACAAAACACCAGCTATTGATCTTTTAAAGTATGTGAGCCAGTAATGATTATTGATGACAATATACAGTACCTGTGTAACAACTAAGAGATCTGGAAAACATGCAGTGTTAACATGCAAACACTGATGTAGAGCACAAGGGATTCAATGCCCAGTTTAGAAACTAAAGATGTGTGCGGACCCTCGTGTTTTGGTTCTACGCCTTTACTTTGTTTTGATTTTGGCAAAACCACAGTGAAATGTTTTTTGAATTGGACTACTTTAAAAATGTGTAAAAATAGAAAATAATTTCAATTGTACCTGTTTTTGCATGAAAGAAAACATAGCAGGACCACAACTTGCAAATCAGGGGTCTGATTCCAGTTCACTTGCAAAAGCAAATTGTAATGGACAAAACCATGTGCACTGCAGGTGGAGAAGGGGGGAGGGGCAGATGTAACATGTGCAGAGAGAGTTAGACTTGGGTGCGGGGTGTAGTTCAAACTGATATCTATATTGCAGTGTAAAAATAAGACAGCAAGTATTTTTCCTGCACAGAAACAAAATAACTCACTCAAATCTAACTCTCTCAGCACATGTTACATCTGCCCTACTGCAGTGCACATGGTTTTGTCCATTAGAGAGAGAATTTACTTTTGGTAGTGAACTAGAATCAGGCCCAAAGTCCATGCACTAAGCCATTCCCTGTGTGTGATGTATGGCATTAGAGCAATTTTATTAGTTTTGGGGTAGTAACTTTTCTATTCTTGTTAGAATGTATGTTTTCTGTAAGATTGTAAATACTGTTTAGATTTGTGGTGTCATTTACACATAGTTGCCTACCCTCCTGCATTCTGCAGGAGACTCCTTGAAATAACAGCAATCTCCCTCTCTCCCTCATTAGTCTAGCAATCTTCCTCATTTCACCTACCCCACATTACACTGTTACATCATAGTTACCTCCCATCCTGCATTCTGAAGGAGACTCCCTGATATAGCAGCAATCTCCCTCTCTCCCTCATTAGTCTAGCAATCTCCCTCATGTCACCTAGCCCACATTACACTGTTACATTTTGGGGGAAAAAGGAATGAGAGACAGATACATTTACATTGAATCATCAGCAGCATTTCCCAGCACTTTACCAAGTATATTATCTCTTACTAACTGCTTTGGGGCTCATCTACATTTGGATATCAGTCATTTTAAAAGATTCATCTCAAATGTTGCAGTACACACACACACGCTTCTAGGTGCCACGTTCACAATCTCTTTTCACAATCTCTCCATATATGGAACTAGACACGCCCTGTGGGTGGAGCATGACACACCCCCTCAATGGGGTGGGGCACAAAATTCTATAATCTCCCTGAGACTAAAAGTAGACAAGTATGCCTTTACACCTTTATTTCCAATGTAGCTTCTTTCGTAGATTCAAAAGAAGTGCTATGACAGTACCCTCCAGTAATGGGTTACTCTTGCTCTTCTATTAACTAATTTATATTTGTTTTATTTTTAACATCAGGAGTAAAGCTAATTTAGTTGAACTCAACTGCCACTCACCAAATGAATGTACTGACAGGGAAATGCCAAACTGTTACCTTTACTACAGTATGTTGTTGTTTTTTTTTTTTTTTTAAGAAAAAATTTAGATTTTGGTTGACACCAGCAAAAAATTATTTTTTACATTTGTTGTTTTTGGGGTGTAGCGGATGGGAACACCTCTACAACCACTTAGTTCTGTAATATATGCTGCCATTCTGAAATACAGACTCTTGAGAAAAAAATGATTTCAATTGAATTATTGTATACTAAAATAATTGCAATTATTGAGTTTTTTTATTATTATGTTTTTATAACCTGGAAAGTGGTCTTTTTGTGCATGCTGCTCTCTCAGCACAGCGATAATATATAATACAGTGAAAAACAACTAAAATTACCTTTAATAAACACACAGCTTTGGTGCACTATATAGCATTTGTGACAGTGTAGAAAGAAACAGTTACCTAGGTAACTGGAGGAGCGCCTGTATGAATTGTTACTGCCAGCAGCTGTCAAAAAAGGGGTTGTCAGTCCCTATAGAAAATACAATGGTTAGGATGGGGGGAGACAGCGCTTACATTGATGACAAAATAAGGTAAATTGTAAAAAGCAATTTAATAATACAATACACATACAAATAGATAAAATGTAATAAAAGGCACACAGAGGTGGGGGAAGGGAAGGGGAAATTGAAAGCTGCAACCACTTGATGAATTCACCTTTTGAAAGTCCACAGTTCAGTGTGTGACTAGGAGATGAAAAGGAGAGGATTGACCTCTATGCCTGGCCAAAGCGGTGTCTCGCTGGTACTTCCTCCAATTTGGTGTTGGGGGTATCAGTCCTCCCAGTTGGAATATCAGAAGTGAGATGGAGTATCCGCAGAGTAACCCCGGGTGGGTGTTTAGATAGGCTGGCTTGCCTTCCAATAGATGGTAACCTCACTCCGGTCAAATTGGCTGTAGGTGAAGGCAAAACTGGGTCTCCTGTCAACTTAGTAGGTGGTTGGTGATAGTGGCTGGATGGCAGCAGGGGTGGGTGGGCAATCAAGGTGCCTAGGCCAACGCGTTTCGCCTAGGCACCTTGATTGCCCACCCACCCCTGCTGCCATCCAGCCACTATCACCAACCACCTACTAAGTTGACAGGAGACCCAGTTTTGCCTTCACCTACAGCCAATTTGACCGGAGTGAGGTTACCATCTATTGGAAGGCAAGCCAGCCTATCTAAACACCCACCCGGGGTTACTCTGCGGATACTCCATCTCACTTCTGATATTCCAACTGGGAGGACTGATACCCCCAACACCAAATTGGAGGAAGTACCAGCGAGACACCGCTTTGGCCAGGCATAGAGGTCAATCCTCTCCTTTTCATCTCCTAGTCACACACTGAACTGTGGACTTTCAAAAGGTGAATTCATCAAGTGGTTGCAGCTTTCAATTTCCCCTTCCCTTCCCCCACCTCTGTGTGCCTTTTATTACATTTTATCTATTTGTATGTGTATTGTATTATTAATTTGTGACAGTGTGCCTGACAAACAAACAAACAAACAAACAAACAAACAAACAAACGTGTACTTCACTTACTACTACAATTCTCTCTGTCCTCCTAATGGTGTCTTAGTATCATCCCAATTGCATTTTTTAAGACCACCTACTGCACACACTCTCTTTTAGTGCCATCTTAACAGCATTATTTTCCCCCAGGCAAAGCAGTGCAGTGGGGCCTTTACCGCCACAACTGCTCTCACAGGAATAAAAACATTTATTCTTTCCTGTCTTTGGTTTAGTACATCACAACAGTGGTTTTACTCTCGTATGCTCCTCACTGATCACGTTGGGGGTGATGGCATCATTCAGTGTGACCACAAGAGAATGAGGACATGGGGAGGAGGGATGGCGGCCAATGCTGGCCAGTGCTAACCGTATTGATGTATATAACATTTATTTGTCGTAAATAACATTTACTTGCTTGTGGGGCCCCTGAGCAGTAGCCCACCATGCCCTCTTCCTACACTGTCCTGTTAAAATGGTGCCTGATCAAATGGAAGGAACTGTTACATACAATACAATTCAAAATGTGCTAGATCCAAAATATATGGTGAAATGTTTTTTCCCCGTTTTGAGATCACAAATTGATAGGAAGACCTGACTCAGAACTCTGATCTACTAGGAAATCCCAGAACTGGGTGGTTTGTGATTTCTGCAAACTGAATGCACACATCTGCAGTTTATATTCCAACTTAATTCACCTTTTTAATGTTATAACATAATTTGTAGGTGTATATAATAATCTGTTAATGAATAAATAAATTAATAAATAAATAAATAATACAATTTTAAAACCTAAATGGACTCACTAGTGCATTTACATGGATATGCATTTACTTAATGCAAAAAGTGAGGAGCAGTCACACTAAGCAATATTAGGATTGGATTTTATTAGCTTCCTGTTCTATAATTAATAGTTTTAATAATCATTTAGCATTCTCTTGAGTTATGATATACTAAGAAAATGGTATAAATGCTTTATAAACACCTTCTGGGGCTGATTTATTTTACCAGAGCTAATATTATAGCTTTGATCATTTCCTGTGAAGCTTAACATATGATAGTATAATTTTCACTGCATGGAAAATGTAGGAAATTGAATTGACTTAAATATGACATATGGAGGAGGAACATCGCAGCTGGTTACTACATTGGCTGTGACCTTGAAGTGTAGCAACTAAGTTTGCTTAATTCTTATGTCCGCTACCTGTTACTTCAAACAAAACACCTTCAATTTATCTCATACAGCAACATAAGGCAATGAATACTACTGTATATACCAAGAAAATTATTCCGGGGCTAAAAAAAGATTATGTTTATAAAGTTCAAGTGTACAAATAAAGAACTTATTCTGCTAGCTCCACATAAATAAGTTAACTTAGTAACTATGAGCCTACTTATAAGTCCCAATGATTACTTTGTGTATGATAATTTGATATATTGATATGTACGCTAACTTGTATATCCACAGGTGGCTCAGCGGGTCAGCTGTAGTAGGTGGTATTCAATTGTTTTTCCCAGCATTTCAGCTCGCTATACCCGGGAAGTGAGCTGAAATCTATGAATTCATGACTACACCAGATAATAATGAGCGCGATATGCGCAAAAAAAAACAAAAACAGATCAATTGAATATCGGTTAAGATCTCCCGTCACTTTAGACTGGAGATCTGGTGCAATATAACAATTGAATACCATCCAATGAGTTTAAAATGTTTATTATAACATTTGCTTATATAGTGCCAGCAACGTCCATAGCTCTTTATAATTGTGAACAAAACAAGTCTGGCTAATAACAGTCAGACAAAGGGGGCCCTGTTCGCATGCTTTCAATTTATGGAATTATAAATAATTATAAACATACATATTGTGTTTTTTGTAACTATTTTCACATGCTGAACTGACTGTACTGACACTTCCTTGCCTTAAACCTGCTTCCCAAGGGGTCCGGATTCTCATTGACTAAAATTAGACTAAAATGTTAGTCAAGATCCGCTGACTAAATCTTGACTAAGATGAAAAAAAAAAATATTTACTAAAATGTGACATTTAATTTAGTCAAATTTTAAGAAAGTGACTAAAGACTAAATTGAAAATCCTAGCCAAAATGAACACCTTAATACCGCCTTTCTAACACCACATCACCACCCTGTCACTTCCCCCCAACCACCGGCACTCAGACTGTGGTTGCATTTTCTGATTGTGACTGCAGTTTGAGGACTTGCAGGACATGCAGAATAGCGAAAATAGCTAGTCGGTGCCGCCATCTTGGTTGAGGGCAAAAGGGTCATTGGGTCAGCCAGGGTAGATCCTGTCCCACTGAACTGACTAGCCAATTGCAGCTATTCTCCTGGTACTTATGGGAGCTGCCTAGACAATCCAGCATCAGTGCAAAAAGTCTTCCTTGCTGCTTATTTCAGGAGACTCCTGGCTCATTCCAGATCATTATTGTCCTAGTCCAGTTTGGTTGCCATTCCGGTTCTGGGATCATCATTTAGTACCGCAGCCTTTCCTGTTCAACACGATCCATGTATATGGTTCTCCCTGCTCAAATCCGCTGGATTCCACTCTCACGTCCTTCCCGAGTCCAGTTCCATCACCATCAATTCTTCTCTGTATGATTGTGCAAGCTACATTCTATGTCTTTCAGTATCCTCAAATGGATGCTTCCGCCTTCAAGCCATCTTTACTTCTTCACAGGTTCTAGTCCGCTCAACATAAATATCATTCTTCTCCAGTACCAGGTATCCTGCTCACTATAGCCATTATTATACAGAGACAATACATTCTCCAATACCATGCATGAACTCCTTGCCCTCATTTTTCATTTAAAAGACTTTCCTCAAAGACTTTATTTGAGATCATCCCATTTAGTTCTCACCTCTCCTCAAAGACGTATTTGAGAATATTTCCATTTCAGTTTCCAGACTCCTCCTCCAGAGACGTTATCTTGTTTGTTTACCATTTATGAAACCCTCTAATATTAAACCAGCTTGTTTCAGCCCTAAAACCTCTGGTTCCTGAGCACCACACAAACCCTCCCAGTCCTCCGCCTGTGACAGTATGTTTATTTGGTGTAGAGCTCATAACACTTTCAATAACTTATGTTATTGTATAACCCACATTTTCTTCCCTCCATCCACTTACAACTAGTGTATATGCCATAATAATTCATGTTATTGTTATGATATAAAAAATAAATGGATCTTTTATTAATTACTTCATTATGACACTGCAAAGCAGAATTAAATGTTACTTTTTTGTCTTAAATATATAAGGGGAAAAAAGGAATGGTGAGTTTTTAAAATTATATCCTTAGTTTATTCTGGGGGGAAAACTCCAGTTATGGGTACATGGATGTATTATTACCTTGCTGTTTGTCAAACCTTACAGTGACAGTTTAAGTAATTTACTAAAAATACATTTAATTTGTGCTTCCAGCTGGTGTTACATAGCTGGCATCTCTAAAGTAATATAGATGCAGCACAGGAGGTACTTGTATCAATGAGATTAGATATTAATCATATCATGATAAATTAGGAGTAACACAGGAATTAATGTAACTGTATAATGCCAACACAGAGTGCATAAAAATTAAACTACAGTATAAAATTTGTTTTTTTCCTCAAACATACACAGCAGTTCCTCTCTGTGTACTGTATGGGTGGTCATGGAAATTGAATGTGATATGCTAAGGTGCTGAACATGTTGTGCCCCAGAGTATAAAAAGTAAAGTAGCCATCTACACAGATAGGGACAGCAACCTGACTGCTGCATTCTGTGCAATTGCTTGCTGTGTATTGGCATGAACTGTAGAAGTAATGCAAAAGGGATACAGTCATTAGGTCTACAGCAACTAGGTCGACAAGCATTGGGTCGACACCACTAGGTCGACAGGCAACAAGGTCAACATGGGTCTAGGTCGATATGGGTCAAGGTCAACATGTGTCTAGGTAGACACAAGCATTAGGTCGACGTGGGCAAGGCCGACAGTCAAAAGGTCGACATGCTGTTTTTAACTGTTTTTTTGAAGCGACATGTGCAGACAGGAAGTATTTCATACCTTACCATCCACTAGGGCGTGGTGGGAGAATAAAATAGTGTGCCCGAAGCATTGCGAGTGACGGGAGCGATGCAAGGGTATGCGGTGCACTTCAAACTGTGTCCATGTCGACTGTGTTGACATTCTGGTCAAAAAACAGTGAACACCCCCATGTCAACCTTTTGACTGTCGACCTTGCCCATGTCGACCTAATGCTTGTGTCAACCTAAGGTACTGTCGACCTAGACCCATGTCAACCTAGACACATGTCGACTTAGACACATGTCGACCTTGCTGCCTGTCGTTCTAGTGGTGTTGACAAAATGCTTGTCGACCTAACAACCCACACCCATGCAAAGGTAACATCAATTATTGCTGGCAACCATGGGACACCAACCAGACAGACTACAGTGCATCCGGAAAGTATCCAAAGTGGTTCACTTTTTTCACATTTTGTTATGTTAAAGCCTTATTCCAAAATGAAATAAATTATTGTTTCCCCCTCAAAATTCTACACACAAAACTAAATAATGTCAAAGTGAAAAAAGTTTTGGGAGATTTTTGATAATTTATTAAAAATAAAAAAATCACAGGTACTGTACTTTAGTATTAAAAGCCTTTGCTCAAAATCTTTGTTGATGCACCTTTGACAGCTATTACAACCTCAAGTCTTTTTGAATATGATGCCACAAGCTTGGCACACCTATCGTTGAACATTTTTGCCCATTCCTCTTTGCAGCACCTCTCAAGCACCATCGGGTTTGATGGGAAGTGTTGGCGCACAGCCATTTTTTAGATATCTCCAGAGATATTCAATCGGATTCAAGTCTGGAATCTGTCTGGAATCTGGCTGGGCCCTCAAGGACATTCACAGAGTTGTCCTGAAGCCTCTCCTTTAATATCTTGGCTGTGTGCTTAGGGTCGGGGTCCCATTGAAAGTTTTCCCCAGTCTGAGGTCAAGAGCACTCTGGCACAGGTTTTCATCCAGGACGTCTCTGTACATTGCGGTATTCATCTTTCCCTCTATCCTGACTAGTCTATTCTACTGAAAAACATCCCCACAGCATGATGACCCCACCATGCTTCAATGTAGGGATCGTATTGGCCTGGTAATAAGCGGTGCCTGTTTTTTTTTCCAAACATGGTGCTTGGCATTCACACCAAAGAGTTCAATCTTTGTCTTATCAGACCAGAGAATTTTGCTATGTATGATCTGACAGTCCTTCTGGTGCATTTTGGCAAATCCCAGCTAAGCTGCCATGTGCTTTTTACTAAAGAGTTGCTAATGTCTGGCCACTCTACCATACAGACCTGATTGGTGGATTACTGCAGAGAGGGTTGCCCTTCTGAAAGTTTCTCCTCTCTCCACTGCTTGGATTGCAGAGTGACCATTGGGTTCTTGGTCACCCCCCTGACTAGGACCCTTCTCTCCAAAATACTCATATTACACAGCCTGTCAGCTCTAAGAAGAGTCCTGGTGGTTCCAATCTTATTTTATTTATGGATGATGGAGGCCACTGTGCTCACTGGGGCCTTTAAAGCAGCAATATTGTTCTGTACCCTTCCCCAGAAGTGTGCCTCGAGACAATCCTGTCTCAGAGGTCTACAGACAATTCCTTTGACTATATGCTTGGTTTGTGATCTTACTTGCAGTGTTAAGTGTGGAACCTTATACTGTATTTACAGGTGTTCGCCTTTCCAAATCATGTCCAATCACCTAAAACAGGTGGACTCCAATTAAGCTTAAGCAACATCTCAAGGATGATCAGTGGAAACAGGAGGTCAATTTTACTTCATGGCAAAGGCTGTGAATACTTATGTACTGTACATGTGAATTCTTTTTTTTTTTTCTTTTTTTCTAAATTTGCAAAAATCGAAAAAAAAAATTCACATTGTCATTATGGGTTATTTTGTGTAGAATTTTGAACAAAAAAAATGAATGAATTTATTCCATTTTAGATTAAACATAAAAATAAGGAACAAGGGAAGCACTGTGAATAGTTTCCATATGCACTGTATGCCTTGCATAAATACACACACACATATGTACATACTAAGGCTTAAAGGAATAGGACATTTTAATTGTGGCTATATGGTGTCATGATTTAGGGTTTGAAACATACCTATCTTGACTCCAAGTGCTTTGCCAAACTGGCACAAAGACTGTCATCTTCTGTGCTGCGCTCCTGTTCCTGATCAATGCCATGTGCGCTCAGCCAGTGCTGGGCATGTGCTATCAGTGCCTTCTGCAATGCCTGAAGGGACATCTTCAGCCTGGTTGGTGCAGCATCTGGCACAGGCTTCCCGCTTCTGTGTAGGCCACAAGTCACCTTATGGAAGTCAGTCACTGGCATGGGTGCCACCATCTTGGATTCTGGCACATGGCCCTGTCGTCCAATCCCCATCAACCACTTCTGACATCATCCTACAACAGCCAATCAGCTACATGCTCTGCCTATATACACACAGAGCTTGGATCCAGAAGTCAGTACAATGTTGTCCTTTGTGAAGCAGCTCCCAAAGCTCTCTTAGTGCATCTTTTACAGCATCTGCAGCATTCCACTCTGCCTGCAAACCTGACTCCCTCCAGTGTCCAGTTCTGGATATTGCATCCTTCATCAGAGTAACTGTGTTACCAGATCATCTTCAATACCTACTATTCAATCTGATTGCCAGTGGTTCCTGTATTGCCTCATTCTCACTACTGCTGTCAAGTCACCATTCAGAGAGCCAACATTAATATCTACACTAAGGCCCTTATTCTGATTGAGTCGGATGGCTCCGCGTGCTGTCGGACGGCCGATGTTTGGTATTTGCGCATGTGCAGAAGCGTATGTGTGCATGTGCGAACGTCTCGCACGTTCAAACACGGCGTGAGGTCCGTGCAGAAAATTATCATATGAAACCATCTGAGCAGGGGGTGTAGAGGGGCGTGAAAGGCTGTTTGGGCTCATTATGATATGCGTACACCCGCGTTTCATGGGTGTTCCAATAAAAATGCTGGGCGTAGGTATGGTAATGTGGCCATGACGCACATGTGGACGGACATAGCCGGATGTCAGCTGCCCACCCATATCCATGCTTTGATAGGGAAAAATGTCCAAGTGGTCCGGAGAACTCGGTGCTGCCTGGTTGGTGACCATCGGAGGATGGGGGAGGTTCCCACAGATGGAGGAGGTTTTCACATGAAACATCCACTCAAGGTCCGTACACTCGGCGTCTTACCACATTCGGGCGGTGTGAGCGATCCGTAAGGAATACGCATCCGTCCAAATCAACTAGAATAAGGGCCTAAATGCAGATATCTGCTGTTGCCGTTATCATAATCAGTGAACCTCTCCAGTGACAACCATAGTAACACCCCAGTGCATAATTACCCGCAATGTCTTCTTCTAGCAGTCCTCATTATTGTTCAGCCCCAGTCTGAGCCTATCCGTACTTACCTGTTACCTCCCATCTCATATTTATCTCCTGGCTCATATTTATCTTCAAAGACTTCATCTTCCTCCTGTTTATTAAGGAACCAAGCATCCATTATACTCCAGCCCTGGACCAGAGTCACCCTTCAGACATGACATATACTGTAGATGGATCATAAAGATTTATGGTAATATGTTTTTTGATGTTATTATGATGTACTGTACATTTTTGTTAGTAAGATGAAGCAAATTGACATCTTGAGAAAGATCTACTGACCAAAAACGCATTGATGCTACTGGAGAGGAGTGAACAGCCATCACCCCCTGGATATATGTATTGGACTCTTTTTGTTTTTGTTTTTAATGTATTGTTTTACATGGGAAGTGTCTGAAACTTTTGAGGCCCTTGATGGGGCATCTGTATTTTATGGATTATCTGGATTAAAGCTACCCTACAATAATATTAGTGCTAAGAGAACATCTACACATTGGGCATATATTTTCTTTATATGTATTCTGGACGATGGGATGAGAGTGTCCAAGGTCCCATTTCTATAAAGAAACCTTGATGAGTGGATTACCTGACACACAAGTGTGAGTTGGGGTACGCCCGTTTGTTTGAGTTTATAATAATATTATAAAAACTATTAAGGGGTGACTGAGGTTCACCACAATTATTGTAAAAAAACCTCCACCCTACAATTAAAAGTCCATTCTCTGATACATGGTGTATTAATCTTTTGCCGAGAATAACAGGAAAACTGAACTAAAAAGTGAGACACACAAAAACAGGGGACACATAAAGAAACCTTTTTGAGCTTGAACACCACAAAAACTACCGTGAGTTGGGGTATGCCCACATTATAAAGATACCTTTATGCACTTATCACATTTATGCCTTTGGTGAGTGAGGTACGCTGTTTCAGCCTCTCACATACTGTATTAAATAACACATTGTGCACTACGAATCTACACGTGTTTTGTATTTTTTTCTCTCTTTCCTGAGCCTATTTGAGAAGATACGGTCACAATATATATTCAAGAGAGAGATATCACAGAGCACCACTAAAAGATACCTTTATGAGCTTCGTGCCGACTTACGTAAACGTGAGTTTGGTACGCACAATTAATTTCACTTCATTGAAGAGCACTTATAGTTTTTAATATAAGGACAATAAGTGAAATAACCACACATATTCTAAAAAAGTTTCTTTATTTCTGTATTTCATTGATCCCGGATATTCACCTTGACTTGAAATTGGGTACTGGGAATGGACCCCGACATCACCTAAGAGACTGTGTCAAAAAGGAGGATTACAACCTAAATAGCTTTTGAGTATACTTTGCGCCTCACTGTCTATAAGTTCCATTCTTTTTATTCGTATGGTAATTAAGTGTGGATGACACTTTAGGAGCTGTAACATTAGGGCTGCATTGCGCCATATACGATCCACGTGTCTTTATTTACATTCTTGACTCTTGAACACATTTATTTTATAAAACAGTTTCCTAAGCATTCCTATACATGGCTGCTATTTACATAGCAATATAGAAATTTGAGTTGAATATAGATGTCAGTCCATCGAGTATAACCTATTTAACTAGTCTATGTCATGACATCTGTAAATGATTTTCTTTATGGCCAAGAATTTATCCAGTTTATGTTTAAACTCATTTACTGTAAGCTTTGTTACGACATTTTCTGGTAAAGAGTTCCAGATCTTAACTGCTCTTATGGTGAAGAGATCCCTTCTTAATTCTCTATGGAATTTCTCTTCGAGTCTCAGTGCATGCTCTCGTGTCCTTAGTACATTCTTGTTACTGAATAAGTCTTCTCCTAGTTCCTTATGATTTCCAATTCTGTATTTGAACATACTAATCATATCTCCCCTCAACCTCTATTTTTCCAGTGTATACATATTCAGCCTGTATATTATTTTATTAGTTGCCCTTCTCTGAACCTGTTCCAGTTCATTTATGTATTTTTAAAGGTGAGGTGCCCAGAACTGAACACATAACTCTAAGTGTGGCCTCGCCAATGACTGATAAAGGGGCACTATCACACTGGGATCGCTCGAGTCTATTCCCCTTTTAATGCATGCCTGTTTGCTTTTGCTGCAGCACTTGAGAAGTGTGCACTATTAATCTACCGGTCATCTATGATGACCCTAAATCCATTTCCACTGCAGAGCTCCCCATATTAACTTTAATATTAATTTATAACATTTAAATTATAACTAGCATGTTCATTTTTCCTTCCATAATGAATAACTTTCACTTAATCACTTAATTTTTAAACATAAGTCATTGTCATATTTTGAGCATTAGTTGTTCTTTTGCACAGTAACATAGAATGCACACAGTGAACAACAAGTAATACAGCTGCAAAAGAAAATATTTACATTAGAATTCATATTCTTTTTTGTAAATAAATGATGAGTTTTCAACTTTACAATCTCTAGTGGGATTGCAACAGACTTAACTTTTGAAAAGTACAACACATGAGAAAACAATTGTAAAAACAACTGAGGTACTGTAGTTATTAATAAATGATGATTCACATGTATTCAGCTATTATATGTTCCTCTACAGTGTGGTTGTTAAAATTATATTTGCAATAAAAAAATGTACCTTAAGCAAGCTATGAAAAACATATTCGAATATAAAAGCAACATATACTATGCTGTCAGTGATGTGGAAATATTATATTGTAAAGGAAAGATTCAATCTGGATGGAACGTAATATGAGGGATATACCAAAACTTTGCGGATGTGCAGTGCATACAGTATATAGAGTTGACACAATCTGGTCTCTTGTAGACAAGGAGTTCTATCAGACAAAATTGCTGCTGTGTGGGTATAGGTATAGGTTAATGTATATGCAAGGTGGACCATAGGCAGTTAGAAAAGGAGTTAGGCATCTCATTAGGATCAATCCACTTGATACCCCATGAAAAGCTTGGCCTGAGCATAGTCTCTTCATACTGAGTATCATTTCATCTGACTCAAGAGCAGGGTGAGATTCAAGTGACTTGGTGCCACAACAAGCTAGCCAGGTTGGATAACATTCTCTCAAACTTTGTCTGGGAAATCAGAAGTGAAAACCAAGACCAAGCATCAATTGGTCCAGTGGGCCTCTATTGGAGGTGCATTGCCGCAGAAGTTTCATAGTGAGAACAATGTGACCAAGCAGATGATGGCTGTTTGTTCACCCAAAACTGGTAAGGTATCTACCATACCACTGGTGCAGCAGTGTACCATCACTCAGGACTAGTGCACCAACCAAGAATCAAGCCCAAGATGCATGGGATTCATTTTATCCAGCATGTAAAACACATAGCTGCTTCAGAATGATCCAGCTGCTTCCCGAAGTGGTGTGAGTGCATGCAACATTGAATAGACTCCTCTGGTGAAAAAAATAATGTTCACTTTGTGTGTATAGATATGCTCAGCCTCATTGAACCCATGACTATTGAAGGGTGCAGCTGTTTTGCCATGATTAGCTTGCCCATAGGATTTCATGTGCATTGTACAATCACAGATGCAATTATTTGTGCTCAGGCACAAATAGTCACCACTGTGATAGTTGCAACGCATCGCACCACGATAAGGGTGTCACATCTGTAAGAATATTACTTTTTGTGCATCTGGAAACTTATTGCCACTCAATCAAAACCTCCAAATACTGTACATAATATTGATTACTAGTTATAGTTTAAGAGTTAAGGAGATAAGGAACATAATAAAAAGGCTTGGAGAAACCCATCTTTAGCAGTTATCACGTTGACAGTGACAATGACAAGATCCATAATGTTGACACCAAAAGGTCAACATTCATGAATTTTTAATGATTCAAATGTCAACATCATGAACATTGACACCTGGAAAATGTGAAAATGTTGACATTTATATTAGATACTTCGTTTTTGGATTGCCATTAGGGTTTAGGCTTACTGTTAGGATTAGAATAAGAGTAAAGATACATTTTCATCATTTCAACACTGTATTTTAAGGATATCAGAGAGTGATGTTTGGTGAGGACCACAAAGTGTACAGTATTTTCTTCCTGAAGAAGAACATATTTACTTGTTCTCAGACATACTAAAGCTTATGCTATTTTCTACAATTGAGGCTTGCTTTATACAGTATAGAACAGTTACAGTTTTAACATACTGTATTTTGACCAATGCAATACAAATAATACATTTGACAAAAGTGAGATATGTAACAAGCCATGGATGATTGTGGTAATTGTGGATTCTTTGTATGAGAAAGATGTCTCTCTGTGAGGCTATGGAAGCTAGCCTAGAAAAGCAACATGTGTTGTTCAAATTACATTAAATGCAATATATACTTGGGCGTTTTTATATAATAAACAATGTGTTTGGGTCTCTTTTATTAAGAGAAAATTAACCACAATATATTACTATATTCCAAACTTGAAGAAAATATAAATACTATAAAAATATAAAAATATTATAAAAATATAATGTAAGTCTTGCTAAAAGGAAAAGTCTTTAAAGAACTGAAGATCAAAAGTGTTCACAATGTGGAAAGTCAGTCTGCTTCTGATTCAAAATGATTGTAGTATTCTTATGTATTTATGAAACATGCTACAGTTTACAGTTACATACTGTTTCATATTTAAAACATTTTACTTTCATTCAGAACACATATTGTCAATGCTGTAATGTCGGAACTTCATTGTAAATGTGTTTTATTTTGAATCCTGGTAATATCGTATTGAGCCTGAATTATTGTATTCATCCTAATGGTTTCTATTCTCTCTCTCTCTCTCTTTCTCTCTCCCCTCTGTCTCTCTCTCTCTCTCTCTCTCTCTCTCTCTCTCTCTCTCTCTCTCTCTCTCTCTCCCCCTTCTCTCTCTCTCTATATATATATATATATATATTTAGATATATATATATCAATATATATAGATATATATAAATATATATATATCTATATATATATAGATATATATATATCTATATATATATAGATATATATATATATATATATATATATATATATATACTGTAGCTGTTGAACATGCAGGCCAGATGGCCAGATGGGCCATTGCATTATAGTGGACTCAAGACCAGTCATTATTCAACATAAAATCCCACTGCACTTTGGCAATTCCAGTAATCTGTGGCTTTTCCTTCCATTAGTCTTTCATCTCGAGGTTGGCTGGCATAGCATGTAATGAAGATAAAGGGCAGCCATCTGGCTACTTTGCTCCCATGTCACAGTAACACAGAGTGAAGTTACAGATGATTTTGGATCATTTCCTCATAGATTGTTTTTGGCATGTTTTGCACACGACATGCCAACACTGTAGTTCAACAATCTTTGGCAATAGAGCCAGTTAAACTAAGCTTCCATTTACAAATGATTTTCCCTTTCACACTTAATATTTAATCTATGTTGGATAAAGAGAAAAAGGGATTTTATTTTGCTATTTGGGCTATAATAAATCAAGAAAGAAGATAATAATGTCATCATTAATAAATTGGTGAATGCAAATTTTGGGCAATTTAATTGAATAAATCCGGCATCAGTACGGTACAAAATTGTTACACCATCAGTCAGGTGGGTCAAAATTACCCTGAAATATTTATCCCCACATTTCTTTTATTTTTCAAAGATTTGTAAATCCAGTATATTTTAGCTAAAAAGACTCAAATGTATATATGTGAAATAAAAGACCTTAGAAGTCATTTTAGGAACTTTATTTTACTATTATGAAACACTATGAAAATAATTATCAAAAATAGACATGCTGGGTGACATTCTATGGGATGAGATTTTATTTTTTTGTGTTTTTTTTTCGCAAAAACGGACGAAATCGCATGTTTTTCCATTTTCGCATATTTAATGAGCTGCGAAAATGTGAAAAAAAGTGCGATTTTGGCCAACAAATTGGACATTCTGGAAATGCGATGGCTGTTTTTCGCAGCACATCGCATCCAGATGTTTTCACATTGAAAAGTATACAAATCGCATATTTAATGTATGCAATTTGTATAAATGTGTCTAAAATTCGCCCAAAAATCAGACCAGGTTCTGATGGGCGAATTAGCCAGAACCCTGCACAGATCATTGAGATCTGTGCAGGGTTCTGGTGGAAAAAAAGGGTTAAACAGTTTTAAAAAAAAAACTGCGCGGGGTCCCCTGCCAGAGCATAACCAGCCCCAGGCTCATTGAGCCGGTGCTGGAGACATAAAATCACGGTCCCCGACAAATAGGGGTCCCCTTGATTTAATGAAACCAGCACCAGGCTCAAGGTCCGGCGCTGGTTCCCAAAATACGGGGGACAAAATGACTAGGGGTCCCCCGCATTTCAAGAACCAGCACAAAACCCAACCAGCCAGCAGGGTAATGCCACAGCCGGGGGACACTTATTATATAAGGTCCCGTGGCCAATGCATTATCCCCCTGGCTGGTCAGCATGGGCAGGGGTCCTGGGTAAGTGGGGACCCCCCCAAAGAAGGGGTCCCCCCCTCCAGGACTTACCAGCCCATGCTGAAAGTCCGGGGCTGTCCCCGATGCCCCTGGGCGGTGGGCATCGGGCTGATGAAAAGTGTAAAAAAAGAATAAAAACTATTGTCTTATACTGTAGAACTATGAGTCCCAGCAAGCCTACCCCGCATTCTGGGACTTGGAGAACCACAAGTCCCAGCATGCGTGGCATTAAAGGGCACGCTGGCACTTGTAGTTCCACAGTACAAGAAATAGTTAAATAAAACACACACTGACACCCAGAAAAATAAACGTTTGATACATCCACAGCCCACACATACTAATACTTACCTACCTTGAGCCCGTGGGTCGGTCCCTGGATCTTGGGTCCGGGGTCCTGGCTCCTGGGCTGAAGAGTCCGGTTCCGGGGCCTTGGTCCTGGTTCCGGGGCTGGTCCGGGGTCCGGGGCTCCAGGGCTGAAGATTCCGGGGTCCTGGATCCGTAGTAATCCAAAGGGGTACCTGAGGAAGGAAATCCTACTCACCTGGTCCCCGGCGACGACCCCGGCATCTTCAGCTCCAGACGCGCTGCTCCCGGCTGGTACCCGCTCACGGACTGGAGAGACGCAGAGATTTTCATCTTCCGCGCCTCTCCTCAGACTGATTCTATTGGCCGCCTAGCGGCCAATCAGGAGCCGACTTTCTCGGCAAATGTGCGATTTCCTGCAAATGTGTGATTTTCCGACCTGAAAATCACACATTTTCAGGACTAAAGAAATCGCATCAAATCGCACCTATTCGCACTATTTGGGCCGTTTTCCGCATCTCATTAAATATGCAAAAAACGGCCCAATCTTGCGATTTTCAAAAGTGCGATTAGGTGCGGTAAAAGACATGCAGATTTTACCGCAACACATAGAATGTCACCCGCTTAGTCTCACTTTTATTAAACTAGATGAAAGTAAATCTTTGACATCAATTTTACATTTTGGTGTAAGTGAATTTGAGATCTTTGGGAAATAAGTGCAAAGCCTTACACTAATCATTTTCTTGCAGTATCAGCACACTTGCTGCAGTATGGAACAATATGTTCGGGGGGAACAATACATCTATCTCCCTACACAGTCACACGTCAACTAAGTATATATTTTGATTTATAATTTATTTTATGCATGTACCACACATGACATTGCTTAGGTATAGATCCTCAACACAGATGTTTCTTCCTCACCACTAATGAAGACACACTGTTAGATATTAGAGATTGCTTTAAGTGGGTAGAAAAGACAAGAGGTTTCTGGCCCCAGACAATGATGCCCACTGGTACAAAACAAAGGTTTCTGAAGTACAGCTTACAATACTGTATGCTGATTCCTAAATTTAAACACTTTATAACTGTCTTTTAAGCTTCATTATATGGCTTTCCAGATTATGGTTTCTTCATAATGCTATTTTTAGTTTTCTACTTTTACTGATTGCAAAGTTCCATAACCTGACAGGTCAACTATGCACTAGCAGAAGGCGAGCTAATTTTTTTTTACAACACTAATATTCTAATTTCTCTTATGCCATTATACAATGATTGCAAATTTGCATAGTCTTAATAGTTAGAACAGTTTAGGTATTTCAGTGTTCCTAGGACTTTCAGTGTTTAATGAAAAATCTACTCCACAGATTAATTAAAGGGTTTCTTTTGCCAAAAATAAAATCTGTGAATATACTGTAGCAGTAGACAATAATGTATAGATGGAGCCACGCTTATCCATAAGACTCTTGGCGCGCCATTCCCTGATGTGTTCCGAGAACGGGGTGCATGTATGTGAGAGATGCACAACCTAAAATCTTCCACAATTTATCTCCGGTTGAACAGAAAGCTCTGAAAAATTTGGCACAGGACACCTCCATCGTAATCAGACCAGCGGATAAAGGTGGAGGCATCGTGATACAGGACATCACCAAATACATAGAAGAATATGATAGCCAGTTGGGAGATAAAGATACATATGAGAAATTGGATGCAAACCCGATGGCTAGATATAAAAAGGATTAAAAAAATTGGATGAGATATTACAACACGCAACCGACAATAAATTATTGACCGAAAAATAACTAAAGACATTAACTCAACCATTCCCAATCACTCCTGTTCTATACACGATTCCAAAAATTCACAAAAATTGGGAAAAAAACGCCCGGAAGACCCATAATCTCCGCAAGGGGATCACTTTACCAACCACATGTGACAAGTCAAGATTTGTATTTGAACGATACTACCACTCTTTTAAATATTCTCCAGAATTTAGAGCCACTACCGGATGATGTGATGTTATGCACTTTAGATGTAAAAAGTCTGTACACTGTAATCCCACACAATACAGGATTACATGCAATCAAAGATTTTTTAGTCCAAATTTAATTTACATTCTTAGACAAGTCTCTATTTGTAGCATTATTGGAAAAAACCCTCACTAGAAATTATTTTCTATTCAATGGGGAGTACTACCGTCAACGCCACGGGTGCACTATGGGATCGAACGTCGCCCCGGCATTTGCCAACATCTTCATGTTTGTGCAAAAACGCAATTTCTTCTTTGATGCCCCAGAGTCTGTGAGGCACATAAGATTATATTAATGCTACTTAGATGACTTGTTACTAATTTGGTCAGGAGGCGAAACAGCCCTATAAGCCCTATTACAAAGAAATGACAACATGAATACCCCTATCAAATTGACAGCCCAGTACAGTATGGAAGCAGTAAACTTTCTCGATGTTACATTGACTGTATCAAATCATCAAATTGCAACGTCTATTTACCAAAAACCAACAGACCGCAATACACTGTTGGCCTCTAGCAGCTTCCATCCTCCAGCCCTGAAAAAGAGCTTGGCACGGTCACAGATGATGCGATCAGCAAGGATTACCAGCAACCAAGAATCACTAAGCTTTGAACTGAGTTGTGATGAAATTTGAAGAACGAGGATATAAAAAATATATATTACTACAACAAAAGAAGGAGATCCTACAAATGCCCAGGTCCCAACTTTTAAAACCAAAACCACAGAAATCAAAGCAAAAAAGAATTTCATTGGTATCAGAATTTACAGTTGCAACAGCGATACTCCTAAGGGGGCGACAAAAGCCCTATGGCCCATCATTAGAAGTGACCCTGACCTTCCAGGATTGAGACCTTTGGATCCAATGGTCAGCTACAAGCGGGGCCGAAATCTTAAAGACATCCTGGTAAAAAATGACATATCTGGAATATGCAATCAAACCAGCAACATCCAAAGAAAAGCACCAGGATGCTACAGATGTGCATCATGTGCAACGTGTAATTTCCTACAAAGAGGATCAATATTTAAACATCCACATACCAACAAACAATTCCAAATAAAACATGTGGTTACCTGCACTAGCCGGTTCATCGTATATATGATATGGTGTCCATGCAATCTACACTACATTGGTCAAACAACAAGAATGTTTGAAGAAAGAATAGCCATGCACCGGTCATCAATTAAAGTAGCATTATTGGAAAAACCGATGGACCAGCCGGTCACTAGGCATTTCAGAAAAGCTAACCATACCATGGAGGACGTGCAATATGAAAATATAGACCACATCCAGCTCCCCTCTCGTGGGGGCGACAGGGCTAAAACCCTGATTCAGTGTGAAACAAGATGGCTTTAACTGCTAGATACAGTGTCACCAAATGGGTTAAATGAGAAACTTTTATTTATTGCTGTTTATAAATATATGAGAAGCCATGTCAGCAGACCCATTAATAGCATGTTGCACATTGTAGATTTTACGAAAGTCATGATAATAATATACTAATTCCAATGCTGTGTTTTTAACATGTTTTATACATGTTTTTTTAGATATCTAATAGATATTCGTTTTTATGCACGTTTTTTACACTATTGGAGATAGTTCAACATTCTCCCTTAAAACAATGCACTAATTTCATGCACTTTATGTATTTCACTCTATTAGATTCAGCTGCTGCAGGAGAGACCCTATGACTACTGGACGCTCTACTACGTTCAGAGAGAGCTTTCTGCTTAGACTACAAACCCCATGAGGCCCTGCACTGTGACACAGGGGAAGGTGACGCAATCCATGGGCGCCCCACCCCGGCAGAATAGCGTGCACGCCACTGAATTCTGCTGTCATTCACTAGAGAGACACACACACACCCTTATTCTTTTGATTGTGTATCCTGATGAAAAAGCCTGTTAGGCTTTGAAACATCGATTGCACCTATGTTATCACAATAAATCTTTGGATGATTTTGAAAAGTCCGTGGAGTGCCAGCCTGTGTTCCTACTAGGAATCATCTGTCTACTATTTATACTTTTGGATATATATATATATATATATATATATATATATATAGCAAGGAAGGGAGAGAACCGTCACTCAGGACTTACTTCTGCTGCAGGGAAAAAGGTTCTTGCTCCGTTGCCGTAGGTCAGAGAGCTGCATGGGATGCAGCAGACAATTATAGGGCTGGGGGAGACAAAGGCACTCAGAGACTTATCTTATGTAGCAAACTGTGGACCAATTTTAATCCAGAAAGGTGCTGAGCCTTTCTACGTTTCGGGGGTCAAGCCCCCGTCGTCAGGACATTGTCCTGACGACGGGGGCTTGACCCCCGAAACGTAGACAGGCTCAGCACCTTTCTGGATTAAAATTGGTCCACAGTTTGCTACATAAGATAAGTCTCCAAGTGCCTTTGTCTCCCCCAGCCCTATATATATATATATATATATATATATATATATATATATATATATATATATATATATATATATATATATATATATATATAGAACAGACTCTTGCTTCGTACCACCAATTATTAGGTTACTATGTTTGGGCTGCTGGACTTACAAGGACCTCTGTTGGACGGGGGAGAGAGAGAATGTGGACAACAATAGTAAGTTGGCGCCCTTGTTGAGACCCTTAGTAACTGGGTTTATACAGCCTTTTAACAGATTTCAAAGTAAAATGTAACGTCCAAAGTTTATCAATATTTATTAAAATGTCTCTTTTGCCACACAGCAGTTGTGGTTGTTTCAGATCATAAAAGTTCAATGATGCAATTCACAGTTCTCAGAGTAGCAAAACACAATGTTTCCAACACGTTTCGTCCCTGCAAGGGACTTCATCAGGGGTTCGCAACTGAAAAAATTCTCATTGAAGGGATTAGTCCCAAACCAGACATTTATTTTAGTAGTAGGTCCTTTTGGATTTCTGGAAAGCACTATTATTTTGGAACCTTCTCTCACAATGGAGGATTGGTGTTTGGGTCTTCCTGAAATTGTTAGTAGTAGGATTCGCATATAATTCAGCGAACAGCTGAAACTTTATGGATTGAGAGTTTCTGGGGTTACTCCAAATATAACATCCTATAGTAAATAAGTCCCAAACGTGGGAGTATTGCTCATAGATGACACCTGCCCTTATGTACTTGAATATGGGTGTGTCCTATATGGGGTCAAGGATTATTCATGATGTGGTTCTCACACTCAGGTGGATAGTACCTTTGTAAGGTCTTATATATAAGGTTTTATATATATATATATATATATATATATATATAACCAATGCACTTGATAATTCCCAGAAATGGGGTGCAAACTGCACTTGCCATTATTCCTTGGTTCTGGTGCAGTGGCCTGTGACCACATGCTCAAATAAATAAACAGGGGTTCAACACTTACCATAATAAACTAACTCACAAATAATCAAATAATGGGGATTTAGCTAATGAATTGAGAAATGCATTTAAGCTTGCAGCCCATCGCCAAGTGACACCATTTCACTGCAAGTCCTACACTAACAACCAGTCCTTTAAAGAACCTGGCAACTGTTGACACATTATAGCTAAAGTGAACATGTGCTTGTTTCCTGGTGTAAAGCTCATCTGCCAAACAACTTATGGCTTTTAAAGGTGAGACGATCACCAACACAACTCCTGAATTGGCACTAAGATGGCAACTGCCACAGGTTTAGTATAAATGAGTTAACCTGGAGTACATGAGAATGCTATGATCATAGAATGGTGAATAAAAAATTAACCCACTAACCCAATTTTTTAGACTCTATCTACTTGCTACATTTGGAAAAACAGCTAAGCCGTGTTTAATATGTTGTGACAAATTGAGAAAAAAAAACAAGATGTATGTGGACACATCTGTATATATATAGAGGAAAACACCTCACTCGTCATTGTCAGGTTGGGGTGCAATAGCCTGTGACCACATGCTCAAATAATTAAAGAAATAGGGTTCTCAACACTCACTGTATTAAACTTACTCACCTTAGTACTCAAATAATACATTTTTTGTAATATGGTGAATAGGTTTATTATGGTCACAAGCCACTGCACCCCTAATTTGCACAGCAGTGATCATGGCTGAATCGTGCCCAATGCAGTATGACCATGCATATATATATATATATATATATACAGTAAGTTAGCGATCGTCTTTATCAAGTACCATGTACATTAGGGGGCTCTTAGCAATAAGTAATTTTCAAAAAGTTACAATTTTGCTGCTCCAACCCTAATCCTGTTCCAATCAACAAAAAAACGGGCCGTGCAAAATTTCAGCTCAGTCGGACGACTGCAGGGTGACCTTCAAACACCTTCAAGTCGGAACATAGTATACACAATGATTAATTCTGTTTAAATGTACTATTCTATGTGTAACATTCTTTTGGGTGTGGTATGTTTCACCGACAGTCGGGATCCCAACAGTCATTATCCTGACGTCGGGATCCCGACTGGCCGGTGTCAGACACGGTGGCGAGCTAAGCTCGCCACCTATTCTATTCTCCCTCTATGGGGGTCGTGGACCCCCATGAGGGAAAATAGTCGACGGTCGTCGGGAACCCGGGCCGTCTGTGTTTTAACAGTCGGGATCCCGACGTCAGGTCAATGACTGTCGGGATCCTGACTGTCGGGAGCCCGTCCTATTTTACAGGTGAAATAGAAGTCTAAGAGGGCCCAGTAATGCCCCGCATGCTGGGACTTGAGGTTCACCAAGTCCCAGAATGCAGGGAGGCCTTTTGTGACCTGTAGTTCTCCTGTCAAAAGCAATGTTTATTCATTCTAATTTTCACACTTTAATTATTGGCCCGGCCCCACAGCTCAGGGGGCCAAGGACAGCCATGGGCTTCAGTCCTGAATGGGTGAAGCCTGGGAGGGTAGACCAGCCAGGCTCATCATGTTTTGGTTGGGGACCTTGTACAATGAGTGTCCCCTGGGCTGTGGCAAATGTGACATGTGTGATTTGATGTGATTTTAAATCTGTCCCAAAAATCCCACCCTATTACATTTAGCCCCTATTTGGTAAAAATATAAGTATACAAAGCACTTAACATTATAAAAATGGAGGGGCTATAAACATGATTTTCCAACTTTGTCAGTGTTACAAACACAACAGGGGAAGATATATATATCATAAAGCCACAACAAAATGAACAAGTAAGCACAAGTTATTACAAATAAAATAACTTTTATTTACAAATGTGGAGGATGATGAAAAATAGGGTTTTGCCCTATACCTGCGTTCTGCCCCCAGCTTTGCAAATTGCCTTCTCCATTATATTTATTGTCACTTATCCTTCTAATACTTAGAATATGTCTGACATTTTTTTTTCTTTTAAGAGAAAATTATATAAAGATGAAAAAAATTAAAAACAAATAATAATTTCTTGGTGAAAATATAAAAATTTCAGGGTCGATGAAGGTCGCCTTGCAGTTGTCTAATTGAGCTAAAACTTAGCATAAATAGTTTTTTTGTTAATTGGAACAAGATAGGGGGTGGAAGCTCAACTTTTTGAAAAATAAGGGCCACCCTAATTACATTGTAATGTATACATTATATATGGATGTGATATTAATCTAGGATAACATGTTTTATGTACAGAGCTATTATATATAACAAATGTACATCGTTTTATTACATGTTATTTTATAACATTTTCTATCTGTATTCATAGTGGTGACATTGATGTCTTGTTTGGTAATTTTTATAAAATGTTATAGGAGTATTTGAGCATGAGAAAGCATTCCCTAATTATTTCAATAATAGTGGACCACGGGATATGGATTTTGATGTTGCTGTGTACATATGGTATTTACGTACTGTATTCCTAAGGGGCATAGGTTTCCTGTGTGATAGATGAGATTTGTATTTTTCAAGAAGGAAAATCTAGGGGTCAATTGTTAGTTGTTTGTCAATATGTCTTCCTTGGTAAATGATCTGTGACTCACAAGAATAGAAATGCAGCATTATAACTGTGTATTTATTTCCATATCAAAGTAATCAGGGATTGTTTCATAGGTCTGTTTTGCAGAGGAGTTATAGAACAGAGAACATATGGTAAAAACAGTAAATCATTAAAAATATTTTTTATTCAGACAACACAGTTATTAAGCCCAATAATACAGCACATATGCACTGAAACAAAGGTGCTCTATTTTGTAGAACAGTACCCCAATTTATAAGACTATAGGAAAAGTGAATTAAACCTGGTGACAATGTCAGAAATAGGAGTGAGATGGCATCAGGGAGATAAACTGTGTTTTGATTTTCTGTACCCTGCTCACTCACTGATAGCCTCTAAAATTCTGTTAGTGAAATTCAGTGGTTCCTGCTGCTTGAATCGAGATGGGATATAGAGTATTTTGTCATAGGTACTTAATATTAGAGTACATGTACTCTCTTTGTGGGTTGAGATAATGTTTTAATAGGAAAGGATTAGGGGGGATAACGTGTTATAGACTGTGGGTTGAGTTCATAATTTGTGAAATGTGGAAGGTTGGGGGGGGGGGGCATAATTGTGACAAGGAAAGGATTGAGGGGTATAATGTGTAACAATGGTAGGGTTAGGGGTATAATGCATGACAAGGGGAGGGTTAGGTAAATGTCTGGCTAAAAAACACAACAAGAAATATTAAGCATTTGCTAATCTTAATGGCTTGGTAAATGTCCTTAATAGTCAAATTGTTTCAATAGTCTGCTACAGTGTGTGTGTGTTTGTGTGTGTGTGCACTGTAGTACTATATCCCATTTGAGAAAGTAGATATTATGGATTGAGTATAGCTTTTAGTGGAAAAACTGAAGCCATGGGTACAGCCTGGTCACTGAACATGGGGTTGAAGCCATGTCAGATTGGCTTGATACCTGCTTGCAGGACTGGCTGTATCCAGAATATAGTCATGGCCTTTCCTATGATGTCATCTCTAATTGCACAGACTTTGGCTCTACCTCTGCAGTTAACGATTCCTTGGTCGAACGACTTAGGCAACCTATTCAAAATGCCCTTTAACCTAGTTTGCCCAGTCCAACTTGGTTATCTACCCAGTTTGGTTTTCAAGGTCACTGAACCTGAGTTAACCTTTTCACACTTAGCTGCGACCCTGATTATCTCGCCAATAACCCTTATTTTTACAATGGTGTAAAAGGGAAATGACTGGTAAGCATATAGCCAATTTTCTGAAGCTATGCAAGATATTCTATGGCATTACATATGTCAAATTCTGTTCTTCCATAAGAAAGATCCATGCTACATTGAGGGCATAATGTACTTAGCCTTGGAATGTGATAAAATGGAGAGAGCTAAATTACCAACCAATCTGCTTCTAACGATAATGTTAAGTGATATGTTTGAAAAATTACAGTCAGGAGCTGGGTGGTTGGTAGCTTATCAATCTCCACATTATCACTTTTCATGTGTAATTACATCTGGTCCTAAATCTGTAACAGTCTGGTAATATTTCTAATTATAACAAACTGGTTCCTTATGATTATACTTTTATCATACAGTATTTATATTGCAGTGTACTGGTATACCACCTCTTTCAAATTAAAATGTATAGTTTGTGTCAGAAACTTACTGACTCCAGATCAGTCAAATAAGAAAACAATCAAATGCCTTAAGGTCTGTTTTGTTCAGAATCCCCATTGCAAAATCACTCACCAGCACACATTTTAAAGACTGGAATTCAAGTTCATGAGAAAATTTTAAATATACTAATTTGGATACTTTGCTAAAGTGCTCAAGTTGGAGAAATATTTGGCCTAATTCAGCCCTGATCGCAGGACAAATTTGTTCTCCAAATGGGCAAAACCATGAGCACTGCAAATGGGGCAAATACATTGTGCAGAGAGAGTACTGCAGGAGTGTCACCATGTGTGCTGTATAATTCCATGTGTGCTGTATCAGTCCAGGGGTTCCGCCATCTGTGCTGTATAATTCCATGTGTGCTGTATCAGGTCAGGGGTGCCACCATCTGTGCCGTATAATTCGTAGGGTGAGCCAAGTCTTCCGTATAATTCATGGGGTGCTGCCAAGTGTGCTGTATCAGTCATGGGGTGATACTAAGTGTGCGGTATCAGTCCAGGGGTGATACTAAATGTGCTGTCTCAGTACAGGGGTGATGCTAGGTATGCAGTATCAGCCTAGGGGTGATGCTAAGTGTGTCATGTCAGTCCAGGAGTGATGCTAGGTGTGCCATATCAGAATAGTCGTGATGCTAAGTCTGTTGTGTCACTCCAGGGGTAATGCTAAGTGTGTGATATAACTCCAGGTGTGCTACTAATGCTGCTTTCAGACCGCTTAACTGGCTTTGACCCTGTATTTGAAAATGTTTCCAAAAACGGGTCTGCCAGGTAAAACCCCTTTCACACCGCATCTCTTAAATGATATATTAGCGTTTAAGTGGCGTTTTTTTGACAATGGCAGACCCATTTTTGGAGGCTTTCCAAATACAGGAGCAATGCCAGAGCGGTCGTCAGTGTGCACCCCCCCGCCCGCGGGTTAACACACACACACAACCCGCCCCCCTTCCCCCAATGTGATTAAGAACCCCCCCCCCCCCGTGCAGCCGGTACCTCCTGCGACGCGTTGAGGATCCCGGCAGTATGGATGGATGCATTGCACTTGTAAAAAAAGTGTCTTTCGGAAAATGGCTGCCCCATAGGAAAACTTGTTTAAAAAACTGTCTTTCGTATGGGGGCAGCCATTTTCCGAAAGTCACTTTTCTTATAAGAAAAGTGACTTTCGGAAAATGGCTGCCCCCCATACGAAAGACAGTTTTTAAACAGGTTTAAAACAGGTTTTCCTATGGGGCAGCCATTTTCCAAAAGACACTTTTTTTACAAGTGCATCCATCCATACTGCCGGGATCCTCAACGCGTCGCATGAGGTACCGGCTGCACGGGGGGGTGTTGTTAGCCCTGGGGGGGATGTTAACCGGCGCGTGGCAGGGGGGATGTTAACCGGCACTCGGGGGGGGGGGGCGGGGGGCTCCAGGGGGTGAAGCGCAGTGAATATTTAATGAGCACTCATTAAATATTCATTGCGCTGGGTCCGCTCATTGGCTGGGTCACAAATACCGTTTCAGACTAGATTTTGATGCCAAAATACCGGGTCTGAAATGGGTAGGATCCTCCATTTTAACCGTTTAAAAAAAACCTGCTTATTTAAAACGGTAAAGTGGTTCTGCACCTTTCAGACCACACAGATTACCATTTTAAAACGGTTAAAAATTGGCAAAATACCGTTTTTTAAGTGCGGTCTGAAAGGGGCATGAGTTTGCCATATCAGTCCAGTTTTTGTGCCGCCCACTTGTGTCCCTTTGCATAGTCATCCAGCTACCTCGGTGCAACCTTTTCCCCTAAAAACAATATTGTGAGGTTTGAGGTGTTCAGAATAGACTTGAAATGAGTGGAAATTAATGACATTAAGGTTAATAATAGCATAGGAGCAAAAAAAAATCTGTGATTTTAGCAATTTTTATGCTTTTTAAAAAAGAATATCAGAACCCAAAAAATTAAAATGGCGGAGTTTTGGAACAGATCCAGATCCAAAACACTGCCCGAGATACAGACCAAAATGCGTTTTACGAAACACAAAAAGTGCCCAATGCACACCCCAAGTGTATACCACATGGCAACTGCATCTCTGGTACCATCAGGACTCTCCCCTAGTTGAAGAATACAGTGGTTGTGCAGAATGTACTTTTAACCAATGCTTGTACTGCTGGGAATAAAAATGCCCAAGAATTTAAAAGTAACTTGAATGGAAAAATATACATACTGTAATAAAATATTCTGTTAGTAAATCATTGGGGAAGGGCTAATTCATCTTATAATAAGATAGGAGAAATGTCAAGATAGAATTGTACATGTAATGATTTTCACCTGTATTTTATTTAACTGTGTTTAATAATGTCTAAATTAGTCATTGGTATTTATATATATATATAAATATACTGGTAGGTTAATTGGCTCCTAACAAATTAACCCTAGAATATCTGTGTGTGCATGTACATGTGGTAGGGAATATAGATTGTAAGCTCCACTGGGACAGGGACTTACAGTATGTGAATGTTCAAATATTCTCTGTAAAGCGCTGCGGAATATGTGTGCGCTATGTAAGAAACTGTTGATAAATAAATAAATAATAAAACATATTTTAGGGGGAAAAAAACAATAGAACAGTAGTCTAAAATATCCTTTTGTTCACATTACAATGCAATGAAAAACATGTGACCTTGTAATTGTTACTAACCTAAGGTCACTACAGCAGGAAATAGAGGATTAAAATTACTGTCGGTAAAATCTAATTAAAAAAATAAAATAAAATATATATATATATATATATATATATTTTTTTTTTTATTAGATTTTACCGACAGTAATTTTAATCCTCTATTTCCTGCTGTAGTGACCTTAGGTTAGTAACAATTACAAGGTCACATGTTTTTCATTGCATTGTAATGTGAACAAAAGGATATTTTAGACTACTGTTCTATTGTTTTTTTCCCCCTAAAATATGTTTTATTATTTATTTATCAACAGTTTCTTACATAGCGCACACATATTCCGCAGCGCTTTACAGAGAATATTTGAACATTCACATACTGTAAGTCCCTGTCCCAGTGGAGCTTACAATCTATATTCCCTACCACATGTACATGCACACACAGATATTCTAGGGTTAATTTGTTAGGAGCCAATTAACCTACCAGTATATTTTTGGATTGTGGGAGGGAACCGGAGTACCCGGAGGAAACCCACGCAAGTACGGGGAGAATATACAAACGCTGCACAGATTTATTAATGGCTTTGTAGCATAGAACACAATAAAATGCAATAGCAAAAATCTTCAATAAAAAGATTCAACAACAAAAAAAATGCAATAGCAATTGAGGTACAAAATATAGCAGAAGAGACAAGTGTACAAGTAATTGAGACAAGTTAACTCAATAATAAGACAAGGCACTGAGCGAGATCCTCTGGTAGGGGGACCACCCTATTTTGGTGGGTCATTAGCCACACGTCTTGTAAGAAACTGTACCAAGTCATATTTGAAAAGCATTTAATTAATAAAGTTTTGGTTGGAGTGGGAAGGATTGAGATGTAACTCTCCCAGAGTTCGAAAAAAGCCAGCCTTGGAAAGGGAAGCCTCAATCCAATCCATTCTAAACAAGAAAAACAAATTTTCCTTGAATAAAGAAAATGGAGGAGTATCTGAATGATTCCAAACATAGAATATTTTTTTTTAGCTGCTGAGCATAACATTAACAATATTTTACTGCAACCTCTCGATATACGTCGACCTTGAGGTAGATTACCTAGGACCACCCACTCAGGAGTGAAGGGACATAATTAACAAGATTATCAAGGGCAAAGCTATAAACTTTCAGCTAAAAAGACCTGACTTTAGGACATGTCCATAAACAGTGGAAAATATTGGCATTGTCCGCTTGGCATCTAAGACACTTACTCCATGCGGAGGATCCCATCAAGTAAGCCCTATGAGGACTGACATAGGTTCTGTGAAATACTTTAAAACATAACTCTCCATAACAACTTGCAGGTATCCTACGATAAGATTTATATAATTTATTTAAAAGGTTCTATTGTTATTTTTAAATAGTCCTGAAGTTGTCCAATATTCACTGAAGACCATTTCTAAATAGAATAATACATTTTGCTTATTTATAATTTTATGACATTATATTAGGCTAGAAAAACAAGTAAGTCTGGAAAAGGTTGTTTAGAGACCTTAAATCCTTTAAACAAATGGATACAATCTAATTGTCTCATCTGTTCAGTGGTATTATGGTTTTCCATCAACACAGTGCTGTTGAACTAGTAGACTCCCCGAGTCACAGATAAGCTTTAAAGAGAAGATAACTTTTATTAGTTATGGGCAATAAAACTGGAGTTTCTACAGCCTACTGTCAGGAAGAAGCCTTATGCCATGGATCCAGTCAGGCAGAACACAAATCGAAATACTGTCTGAAGGGCAAGGTAATGAAGGAATGAAAAGTACAAAGCCTCCACAATAAAATTATATAGCTTTGCAAGGAAATTAAAAAATAAAGAATAACAGCTAAAATAAGATTAGTTCCATATAAAAATGTAATAGAAATGTGTCACCATGACACATACAAAACAAGTGACAACATAAAGTGTGTGCTTATATTGCATACCAGAACTTGATACAGACTTGAACTATATTAAATGACAAAATAATCACTTTAAAATAAATATATGTTTGTCTACAATACCAGATGTGTTTAGTAATATTATAGTGACCGCTGACCTGTTGTAGTGACTCCAAAAAACTGTTTCATAATGCCTTTAATTAGAATGTATAATGAACAAAATTTCATGCATCAATGCTTAAGTTAAAATCACTAAGCTATGGTCAAAATTGCTGTCAGATCTTCTGAAAATAAATATACATTAAACTTTTAATTTTCAGAATTATGCAATACCCAACCATGGCTTAGTATCAAAGAGCTTTTTCTGTACATGCAGAGTTCCAGATGGGCCATAGCAGCACCAGTAGCAGCAGATTCTGGGCTTGTTTCCTTGAAGTATGCAATTAAAGGGAGAAAATACATTAGGTGAGTGGCCTGGCTGAGGCACCCAACTAATGCTGGCCATACATCAGATCAACTTTCTCCAACCATCCAACTGACCAACCATCCAACTTGTCTGTCCAACTAAAACAATACCTTACACACCTAACCAACTTTTTTCATCAGACCAGGGAACCAAACAACTTTTTATCAGACCAGCCAACTTCTGTCCAACCTGTGATGTCACAGAAGTAGGCAGACAGGTTCTGTCTACTTTTTTTTTTACATTTATTTTAATAAAAGTGTTTTAATTCCAGTTCTATATAAAACACAGCCAGTCAAAAGTGAAAGTAAATTAAATTCTCTGCCAGGCAATCCCATCAAAGTTACACATATCCATTGAAATTCTTAAGTGCAAATTTGTAACAAACTTCCTCAGTATTACAACATAAGCTCAATATAGACTAGATAAGTTTTAACAAGATATTGCTCATTTCAGCCCTCCTGAGCAATATTCTTTTTCAACTCTTTTAGTGTGTATGCTTAATATTGTTAATGGTGCACACTCTTGCGCATCATTAACAATCCACCTTCCCCCGATCGGCTGGACATGCAGGTCAATTTTGACTATGGGCCTCATTCAGATTGACACACTCGTAGGCGAATTCACAATTATCTACATAATGAAACCATTGCACGTGCGCAACATATGCAATGCGCATGTGCAAGGAGCCACCAACCTATTCGCAAGCAACCTACCGAGCGATGATTATTTTTGCGAATGATTGAAGGAAAAGTAGGCGTGATGTGGGCGTTTGTATGGGCGCGTCCAGATTAAGGAACAAAACTGGGCATATACCTGGGCATACACATGGGCGTTGACTACAAGTGCTGGGGTTTGGCTTTGCATGTGTACAAGAGTACTTGTACGCCTCAATCTCAAAAACATTTGAAAGGAAAAAGCAGGTTTTAAGTTTTGCAGGCCATCCTTTTCCCGACTCAACATTTGCAACCCCAATCAACATGCACTAAATGGCTAAATCAATCTCACCTGCACACCATCTACACCCATACATCCCTCAATTAGGCAATTAACTCACCACAACTACTCAATGCATACCCACGGCAAACACATTTGTGCACTGCAAATCAACTTGTCATGTGAACTTGAAGCTATACAAATTTGCAAACAATAACACACAACTCAAAACATTATAAAGTATTCTTATGTACCATCACACCAGCATATTAAACTGTAAACAACTATGTTTTGCTTGTTGGCCCTTTGAACATTAGTCGGCATGTGTCAACTCACATATTTTAATTGTTAGGGAAATTGAGTATTGTTTTCAATTAACTAAATTCATTGAGGACCATCATGCCATTAATTTATGTTTGGGTAACGTGTGTTGTGTGCGTTTTGTTATTTGGTGTGTATACAATCTGGACCAGAGCATGCTCGCTCGCACACACTGTTGCCTGTGTTTACGAAAATAGGGATGGGTGTGTGAACTGTTTAATATGGGTGCACTGTCAGTACACTCCCCTTTTGTTGTATTTGCGAGCAAAAGATGTTGCAACCACAATAGGCGTGATTGTGCCGAATGTGTGCGTGTGTAAAGGATCTAGGAGTCCAAATAGACAGCAAACTAGGATGTAGTGCCCATTGTAATGTAGCTACAAAAAAGGCCAACAAAATTCTGGCATGTATTAAGAGGGGAATGGAAACTAGGGACTCAAGGGTAATTATGCCACTATATAAAGCATTGGTGAGACCTCACCTAGAGTACGGAGTACAGTTCTGGGCCCCAAACTATAAAAAGGACATCATAGAATTAGAAAAAGTCCAAAGGTGAGCAACAAAGCTTATTAGGGAAATGGAGAATTTAAGCTACGGGGAGAGATTAAGCAATTTGGGACTATTTACATTAGAAAAGAGACGTTTAAGGGGGGACATGCTCAACATGTACAAGTATATCAAGGGCCAATATAAGGAACTGTCACACACCCTCTTTTCCACTAGAAAGGAATCTAGGACGCGAGGGCATGAGTATAGATTAGAAGAAAAAAGATTTCATTCAGCTAGTAGAAAGAATTTCTTTACGGTCAGAACAGTCAAACTCTGGAACTCTCTTCCCAGAGAGGTGGTAACGGCTGGCTCATTAAATGCGTTCAAGGCAAAGTTGGACAAACATTTACTGGAGAAAAACATCCATGGGTACAAATAAGAAATATAATTTGTCTGTAAAATACCAGAACCTACCAAATCAGCAATGAATATCTATACCAGGTTGAACTAGATGGACGCAAGTCTTTTTTCAGCCTTACCTACTATGTAACTATGTAACTATATATTAATCTTGTAAGGCTGCTTGCGAATGTGCATGCTAGAGAATGAATCTTAATAAGGCCCTATGTTTCACCAATGACCTGCATTTGGAGCCACTGTGGGTGACATCATTAAAATATCATTTTAAAGCTATTGTTCATTGTGTATGCACCATAGCATTCATAGCGGAGTGATGGCGCTGGTCGTCTAGTATGTGTGAGCCTATAAAGTGGATAATTTTTCCACATTATACATAAAATATTCTTTATTCTAAAAACAGTAGTATTTTTACTACTGTTAAAATAAACAAAGCATTTTTCAATGCCTGAACTCTGGAGCTGATTAAGGTTGATTATTTAGTAAGTGTACCGCTGCTATCCATGACTATATTGTAGCGGAGACCGTCTAGCCACCGCCTTTGGAGGGAACCATGCAAGCAACTACACAGAGTTTTCCAGAGTGCCGGACCTCAGGGAAATTTATATATAAATATATGGGAACTGCAGCACTTTGTAATTTGCTACAAAACAGAAGCTACTGTTTAATTTTTACACCATCTAATATTGCAAAGAATAGTCAGAGACTGATGCAAAAGAAAAAACTCTTTTCTCTATTCTGTGGTGGAAATCTCTGCCTGATGACAGGGTGACTCCCAAATTATTACAGCCAATAAAAGTTTTTTTAAGCTAAAATTAACAAGTCAGAACATAATATACAACCAGGGATAGCTATTATAAACCTAGGTTGAATTAGATGGACACAAGTCTTTATTCAGCCTTATCTACTATGTACAGTAACTACAGTATGTAAGTCTCTGAGTGCTGCCATATCTGTGCATCTGGGATTTTTTCCCTTGGAGGGCACCAAAGCACATATCATTTTTGTGATCATCTAGAGCAGTGGTAGCCAACCCTAGCCCTCGAGAGCTACCAATATTTCACATTTTCCAGACAACCTAGCTGCTGCACAGCTGCACTCATTAATCACTAACACATTTTAAAAGATCCACAGATGGAGCTAATTAGCTCACTTTTGATTCTGTGAGGAGACCTGCAAAACATGCACTGTTGGTAGCTCTCGAGGACTAGGGTTGGCTACCCCAGATCTAGAGTGTAGGACATCAGTTTGCTTCTAACTATAAACATATGATTACAAAGTTTATTCTGTCTTTTTTTTTTAGTTCACAGCATTGATGGGCAGGGTGGGACTGCTATGGTTAATAGTTAATGGGGGAGGCTGTGTATTGATAACAGTTGCCAGGAGTAGAGTAAGTCTGGTTTGGAGGGGCTCATATAGTATAGGGTGGGGAGGGGGCCAGGTGAATTGATTGCTGGTGCATTAATAAAAAAAATAGGTTGCTTGAGGGAAGAGGGGTTATCATCATTACTGACTTTTAAACCTGGGGATTGGGGATGTGTGGTTGCGGGTGCCAGTGGCCTCTGTGCAGGGAATATATGCAGCTTAGCGAACAGGTCTGAATAAGGAAAAATAAATAAATAAAAATGGAGCAGCGCTGATATTACAATGTAACAATATTTTATTACACACGATAATAAGAACAATAATATAACATTTAAAATGAACCATATGGTATAAAATAAATTTGAATGGACCCAATTGTATAGTCACCAGTTTCAAAGGTATTGAGACCTGCTCTGATCCTGAGGGGTATGGGATAGTCCATATTGGCCACTTGGTGGTATCCTGAAGCTGTTAATGGACTACAACCGATGGCATGGATGGAATTAGCCTGATCGGGAGTCCCACTGCTGCGAGTGGTCAGATATCCAACGGTGTTTGTGGCTTGAGACTTCCAAGATTGTGGGCATCCGATCAGAAGATTGGGCAGGTAGGACAGTCCTTTGATGCAAAAGGGGGGGGGGAGTCCTTGAACCAGTGGGGGTCCAGACAAGTGTATCACCAACGCGTTTCGCAGTGCTGCTAACTGCTTTGTCAAGGTGTCTGTTTGGGTCTATGGGTGCCATTTTTATACCTGACTTCCCATAGGTTCATTTGCATAACACATTGTTTCAGTAACAAAATCATCATAAAAAACATGAAATAGACCTACTCGGAGACAATAACATCACTTCTTTATATAAATCACAAATTTATTGTACAATTCGACTTTAGTAAAGATGAGAGAAAAAGATTTTTAAAAAAGATCATATAAATCATATAAATTACTTCCGGGTCAGTGCCCTGTCATATGTGGACCAATCCTCCAGACCCCTCTCATTGGAAGAGGAAATTACTTAATAAGGGTTTAAAATTCTCACCCTCTACCCCAGCAAATATATTCAACCTATTATACCTAAATAGATTTGTACGTACACTTTGTAGGCAGAAATATTTTGCAAATAAAAAATTAACTATGACCAAAGACTCTTCAATACCCATTTTGCTCGACAGCGAGGATGATGAAGCATTATCCTCCCTAATGATGCTCCTGGACGAAAACAATCTTCCAGAGAAACTCACTGAGAAAAAATTGTTTGAAATAGATAAAACTTCAATTATAAAAAAATCTGATTTTTTTCCCATAAAATCAAAAGGCACCTTTATAGAGAGCTTCTATAGATTGACCCTTGAGGACTTCAAAAATATGTGCTCTACACAAAATACAAAGAGAAATGAACGAAGAGAGAATCTCACAAAACTAATTAAAGACACTTCTATTACAATTAAACAGGCCGACAATGGGGGGGGGGGGGGGGGATAATCATTCAAAACCGTGAGGATTACATCTGTGAAGCTTTAAGACAGCTGGAGGATGAGGGGATGTATAAAAAATTACCTTCAGACCCCACCCCAAAATTCATTAAATCTTTGAAAATCTTACTTGAACAAGCATTTGAAGCTAAAATCATCACAAAAGATGAATTTCACTTTCTCCTGACTGACCATCCAATCACTCCAGTATACTATCATCTCCCCAAGATACACAAATCCCTCGCTGCACCCCCTGGTCGTCCCATTATTTCTGGTGTAGGGTCTTTAACTTCAAACCTCTCACATTAAGTTGACACATATCTACAACCACGGGTGTCCATACTGAGGTCTCACATCAAAGACACTACCCACTTTTTAAATGTAATTAATCAAATTAAGTGGAAAGACTCATATGCATTCATGACTCTTGATGTACAGAGCCTTTATTCCAACATCCCCCATCAATTGGATGTTAAAGCGGTAGAAAAAAGACTCTACCAAGATGGAGACCTCAGTGTGGAACATATTCAGTTTATTCTTGATTCTATCACGTTCATACTTAATCACAATTATTTTTAATTTTTAAATACCCACTATCTTCAGACTATGGGGACGGCCATGGGGACCAGGTTCGCACCCAGCTACGCCAACCTCTACATGGGGGAGGTGGAAGACCTCCTTGTGTGGGGGGGCGGCTGGGGGGCGAGCCTGGTCCTCTATGGCCGGTACATAGATTATCTTTTTATTATTTGGGATGGGGATCTATCTTCTGCACTCACTTTTGTCACACACCTTAATTCTAATTCCTATAATCTCAAATTCACTTATTCTTTTCACCCCACTAAAATGGACTTTTTGGATATCAGTCTGGAAGCCAGAGAGGATCAAATTCACACCTCAAACTATAAAAAACTGTAAACACAAATTCGTATCTGCACTATCACAGTGCACATCACCTCTCTTGGAAGAGGAACATCCCCAAGGGTCAAATGCTCCGCCTTAGACGCAATTGTTCGGACATACAGTCATTCGAGTCACAGGCAACAGAATTGGCCAAATCATTCACAACAAGAGGTTATCCTGAACATTTAGTCAAAAATGCAATAGAAGTGAAAAAATATGATAGAGATAATTTATAGGTTTCCAAAAAGAAAATTACTGTAACCCCAAAAGAGAAAGGAATTTCTTTCATTTCCACCTTCAATTCCCAGTATAAAGAGGTAAGAAATATTGTTCAAAAAAATTATGATATCCTAAAACAGGACCACACCCTAAGAGAAGTACTACCCACAAAACCGTCATTCATTTTCAAAAGAAATAGAACATTGAAAACCTTGTTGGCTTCTAGTGAATTAAAAGAGCCAAAACATAACAGCAAAGAATCAGTGACAACATCAGGGGTCCCGAACATGTGGTTACCATATAAAATCCAGGGCTGCTACAAATGTGGAAGGAATTCATGTATCACCTGTGGACATATTCAAAATAAGACGAAATCGATTCTAATTTAAGGGGATAAAAATCCCTATATCATTAAGAATTTTATAAATTGCAATAGTGACTATGTCATCTATTTATTAACCTGTACATGCGGACTCAAATACGTGGGTAGAACCACCAAACCCATGAGGGTAAGATTCCTTGTACACCGTAGAAACATTGTGAACAAATATTTATTACATAGTGTGTCCTGCCACTTTTTTGAGCATCATAAGAGTGATCCCAAAGATTTAAGCATACTCTGTATAGAACAAATTGATACTACCAAATGGGGTGGGAATAGATTTAAGATCTTGAGTAACCAAGAAATTTATTGGATTTTTAATCTTTATCCAAAAGGCCTAAATGATTCACTGGAGCTAAATGTTGTTTTATGATAAGCACCTCCCTTCCCTCTGTTTTTTCTTATCCTTATTCCTGATAAAAAACGATCAGCACTGAGTGAGTGAGATTAAATTGTTTTAGCAAAATATAAGTATATACAATTTGTCACATATGAATTATATCTAATAGTGCATCTAGGAAACTGCCCATTTTCGAATGTAAGAAGAACACATCAGAGAATGATTCTCTATCTAGATAAAATCGACGAATCCTGCTTTTCTACATCTGTTATCCCGTATAGTGTCATATAAGATCATACAATTGGACATAAAATTAGATATATGACAATATAGAAATGGACTCTGAACTTTCTTCATCTATTTGTAATTTCTGATAGGAAGACCATAATATATTCACCACTTGTAATATATGTTTTTTCCTCTTTTTGTTTTAATATGTATGTAATTGTAATCTGTCTCTCCGAAACTCTAGGGTTTTAAATCTATTCCCTATACTACACAATTCGAATATGAAATGTATATGCAATAAGTTACCTGATAAATTTTGTATCTCTGTGTATAACATGTATATATAATATTTACAATCCGAACATAGGATTCAAAATATAAACTATTATATAAAAAACTTGGCTTGAATAGCAGGTCCAATTGTGGATACCAGCTCTGTTGAAGTGGACAAATTTATATCTAAGTCCGACTTGCGTTCCAAAACCTAGTCACTCTTCCTGCGTGTCATGTGCAGGAAATGATGTAAACTCTTCCATGACAATGTAGCGATACTTCCGGGAGCTGTAAAATTATCAGCCGGAAGTATCTGCATCCATGACAACCGGGAGCCACAGTGTCATCATCTGTAGGCCGGATATGACGTGCGCACCGACAGACGCCGGGCGCAACGTCATTTCCGGGCCGGTCGGAAGTATCCGCATCCATGGCAACCGGGAACTACAGTGTCATCATATGTAGGCTGGACATGACGTGCGCACTGACATACGCCGGGCGTAACGTCACTTCCGAAGCGGTCTGAATATACTTTATGAACTGAATATACAATGTATTCGTGATCGATAAGATCACCATCCAGTGGACTGGCTACCTTTAGGTATCCCACCTTAGGGTAAATAAGAGATACCCAATATCCCAACAGATAAATATTTATGTCAAACTGAAGCTATGAACCGGAAGTGATTGGTCCACATATGACAGGGCACTGACCCGGAAGTAATTTATATGATTTATATGATCTTTTTTTACTCTCTCTCATCTTTACTAAAGTCGAATTGTACAATAAATTTGTGATTTATATAAAGAAGTGATGTTATTGTCTCCGAGTAGGTCTATTTCATGTTTTTTATGATTTTTTTGTTACTGAACCAATGTGTTATGCAAATTAACCTATGGGAAGTCAGGTATAAAAATGTCACCCATAGACCCAAACAGACACCCCGAAACGCGTTGGTGATACACTTGTCTGGACCCCCACTGGTTCAAGGACTCCCCCCCCCCTTTTGCATCAAAGGACTGACCTACCTGCCCAATCTTCTGATCGGATGCCCACAATCTTGGAAGTCTCAAGCCACAAACACCGTTGGATACCTAACCACTCGCAGCAGTGGGACTCCCGATTAGGCTAATTCCATCCATGCCATCGGTTGTAGTTCATTAACAGCTTCAGGATACCACCAAGTGGCCAATAAGGACTATCCCATACCCCTCAGGATCAGAGCAGGTCTCAATACCTTTGAAACTGGTGACTATACAATTGGGTCCATTCAAATTTCTTTTATACCATATGGTTCATTTTAAATGTTATATTATTGTTCTTATTATCGTGTATAATAAAATATTGTTACATTGTAATATCAGCGCTGCTCCATTTTTATTTATTTATTTTTTCTTCCATTTGGGAGCTGACTACTCCCTTAAGCAGCTGCTGTCTTGATTAAACTACTCCTGGTAGGCGCTCCATACTAACCTTGGTTAGTTCCTTTCTAGGTCTGAATAAGGCCCTATTCCAGTGTGACTGACATTCCTTCCCTGTGGAAAGCTTCTTATGATGTACACTTGTGAGTCAATCTCCTGATCTAAATCACACACTGTACCCAGTCCTGCCTCCTCAATACTTCAGTGTGGTGTACAAAGCCAATGTGCTAAAAAGCATCATTCACATGGGGCACATGACTTATCTGCCCCTACCTCTAACCCCACCGACTCAATAGCACCAGCACTGTGGTTACCAGTTTTCTTTCTTGCTACAGTGTAATGTACATTACATTGGATATGATAGATGGGTATATAGACAGGGTGCTGAGAAAGTGGGTAAGATGTATACTTATCTTTTGGAAAGACCTTTACTTCCTTTATATTCCAATGATAAAGGTGTGTAAACTCCTTAAAACGGTATATTTGCACAGGTATTGTCATGTATAAAAATGTATTCAGGCAAAAATACACCAAACTGAAAATGACATTTTTAAAAACTTGTGGAACACTGTTTGGGGTGGGGTGGTGGTGACCTAGGTTTCAGGCTTGAATTGTGTAGTGTGAAACCGGTATTCACTCTACAAATGGTAAATAAGCAGGTCCTACAAAACCTGTGAAAAGATACCTTTCGAGAAGTTTACACACCGTTAGCATTAAAATATCCAGGACGTAAAGGTCTTTCCAAAAGGTACTGTAAGTATACATCTTACCCACCTTCTCAGCACCCTGTCTGTTCCCCTCTTGCAACCTATCCATTGTATCTTTCTGGGACCAAAGGGATTGATACCGGGGCATAAGAAAGGTAGCAGAGACCAAGGAGCACCCTATCTTTCTCTCCCCAAATTCCAAAGTAATGTACAATACAATTTGATGTTCCTATCAAAGAGCAAAGATAGAGTCAAAACATGGATCAAGAGATTTTACTTGAATAGAAAGAGACAATGCATTTCTTAGAAGTATGTACATATGGATTGTTTTAACTTTCAAAATGATTTAATTATTTCCTAAAGTCATTGGATTACAGTAAGTGACCTGTATCATTAGATATAAATTTAGATATAAATATCAAGCCTTAATTCCAAGACTACTCATTTTAGAGGAAGAATTCAAAGAACATAAAAACTCATATTCCATAAGTAAGATATTTAAAAAAACTTTTTCCATACTCTTTGTTATGCCCATATAAATTATTGTGCATGCTTTCAAAATAAAGACTGGTGTTATTGATGTGATCCATCATTTTTTAAATGAATCATTTATTTTTTAATTTAAACTGATTTTTCTGTACAAAGTAAAATAAATTATTCTTTGGAATATTTGTAGCTAAAATTAACTTTAAATGTATCAATAAAATTTACTCTAAACTATAGTAACTGCATTTAATGCTATGTTAATCTACCTATGGAATATCTATTTTTATGTTACTGCATCATATATTTGGCATGTTATTTTTTGCACAAATATGTATTATGTTAAAATCACAATTATTGACAACAATTGAAAGCAGTATATCAAAATAAAATAGAAACCTATGACTCTAAATGAACTATTATTAAGTAAATGTAAAAAAAAACCTTCTCAATGATTTTATTTAAAAAGAAATTGGTTGCTTTTCTCTCAAATGCTATAAAAAAGTAGGCATTGCTATTATTACGTTTCTCAATAACCCTAGAAAAAATTAATGAGCCTGATCTCCTCTAGTGTAGCTAATCTGTCTAACCCTTTGGACATCATTAAGTTTAGGTAGATACACTTTAGATGACTTTGTGAACAATACAATGTCATCAACGATTTCCCTTGAATTCTCTGAAACTCCCAAAGATATTGTGAGTGGCCACACTGTGCAACCTTGATAAATATATTGTCAGTGGCCACATTCAGGTGTATGCTGTAATTAGCAACATATACAAATATTCCTGAATGTTTAAAAGATCAATAGAAGGGACGACCATCATAAACGCATATCAGCATTGTGATAGAGCATACACTGAACGATGTCATATGTGTTGATCAGAATACATCATTATTGTTCACATTGTTTACAAAGTTGCCTAAAGCATAAAGATTGCCCTTTAATGGAGATAAAGGGCTTAGCCCAGACACTGAAAAGCAGCCCAATACCATTATCCCTCCTTCACCAAACTTCACAGTTGGCAAAATGCAGTCAAGCAAGTAATATTCGCCCAACATCCGCCAAATATTTTCTCTTTCCTTTGACTATTAATCAGAGAAGCATGAGACTTCACTCCACAGTGCACGTTTCCACTGATCCACAGTCCAGTGTAGGTGTGCTTTACACCACTCCATCCAAAACTGGCATTGGACTTGCTGATTTGAGGCTTGCATGCAGCTGCTCAGTCATGGAAACCCATTTTATTAAGCTCCTGCTGCACAGTATGTGTGCTTACATTAATGCAAGTGGAATTTAAGAACTCTTCAGCTATGAAATCATCAGCACTTTGGCTGCATTTGTGCACCATAACTTAGCAGTTGTTAACCCTGCACTTCAATTTTTACATGTCTTCCACTTCATGCCTAAGATGCCTATTTTTTTCCTAAACACTACCTAATAACATCATGATCTCAGCTTCAGACCAATCCAATCAGTAAGCACTGAGGGGGATATAATAAGAGAACTCAGAACAGACCAGTGCCTTTGAAGAAGTGTCTTCCTACTGAGGGTTATCCCAGAGGCTGCTGTTTAGGCTACAGGCATATTACCTGATTCCAACGCTACTTGTATCCTGTTGCTGCCATTGTTGTTCCTGCTTCAGCTTCCATCTGACCTGGTTACTCTATTGTTTCTATCTTAAACCACCTGAGTACCCAAGGCCTTCCAGGTTAAACCACAGGATCTAGCATAGCATCGGTTTCCAGGCTGATAACCAGCATACCATTGGTTCCCAGGCTGATCACAAGCAAACAATTGGTTCCCAAGCTGAATACCATTATATCATTGGTTCTCAGGCCAATTACCAATATCCCATCGGATTCCAGGCCGAATAGCAGTTCAGCACTGGTTCCAAGACCATTGATACCAATGGGTCCCACCCGCAATACTTATACACTCCTCCAGCTCTCCAGTCTGCATCATCTAGGAGTCTGAGTATGGTGTACGGTGACTCAGGCAGAGGGCCATGACCTACCTGCCAGACACAGCAAAACCCAAATCCCCTTGTGTGGGTCAATGGAGAAGACCACTAGCAAGTTAGGCTCTGTGCCTCTGTACTGATTATTAGTCAAACCCTCTTCCCATCTGTGTCCTCTGTGTATAACATCCCCAGTTTTTTTCCCCTCGATATATCAAAGCCCCAAGTATCCTGCCTCCACCTCTGGCCCACTATGGCCACGGCTGTGTACATCTGTCCCCCCAGCCATGGCATAGTTGATCATGGACTATCCAGCAAAGATACAGAAAATGCAAGAGTGGACTTTCCAAGCTTCTTGAGGTGCAAACCGTCCAGATGATTTTCTGGCCGTCAATACTTCATTCAGTCTCCCTGATAATTTTTCCGATGGTTCTCAGGGAATGAATCAAAAGAGAAACCACCAATTAGATATAGACCAAAACAAAATAAATTCTGCTATTTGGAGCGAAGTAGGAGATCATAGATAGGCGTACCCAACTCACAGTGTGAATGACACTGTATGTGCACGTAGCGGGTACTCGTTCCGTTGGTTATTTCTCTATGGCCTCCCTCTTGGCTCCCAGTGATGTGTGTACCATACAAAATAAAAATTAAATAACAATGTGTGACTCTGTTGACTTTATACTGTGAATTCTTTATGGTGGAAGAAGAATCTCATAGGCACACCTCACTCACTTATAACAAGGGGGAGGCACACACATAAAGGTTTCTTTTCCTATTTAGTGTATCAAATATATATACACGAGTGTTGTGAAAATGGTAGGCGTACCCCACTCACGGTAAGTATGGAACAGTATAGGCCCGTAGCAGGTTCTTTGCCTTTCCTTTCAAGTGTTCACAGTGATCAAAATTCTCTCCATCCAACGTGTATATAAATTGAACAGAAAAAAATAGACAATGTGTAGTCTCGTCACTACTCCTTATATCTCTTTTAAAGATTATGAAGCAGTGAATTTTTTACCAAAGATTATGGTGATAAATGTACATCCGTACCGGGACTCACACTGAATAGTGATTTCAACATGTGCATAAAGGTATCTTTATGTGCTCTTAAATTGTGGATAAATGTCCTTCACCAAGTGAAAATAAATCAGAATCTTTATACCCCTTTATACCACACGGGGTATAAAGATTCTGATTTATTTTCACTTGGTGAAGGACATTTATCCACAATTTAAGAGCACATAAAGATACCTTTATGCACATGTTGAAAGCACCATTCAGTGTGAGTCCCGGTACGGATGTACATTTATCACCATAATCTTTGGTAAAAAATTCACTGCTTCATAGATCTTTAAAAGAGATATAAGGAGTAGCGACGAGACTACACATTGTCTATTTTTTTTTGTTCAATTTATATACATGTTGGATGGAGAGAATTTTGATCACAGTGAACACTTGAAAGGAAAGGCAAAGAACCTGCTACGGGCCTATACTGTTCCATACTTACCGTGAGTGGGGTACGCCTACCATTTTCACAGCACTCGTGTATATATATTTGATACACTAAATAGGAAAAGAAACCTCTATGTGTGTGTCTCCCCCTTGTTATAAGTGAGTGAGGTGCGCCTATGAGATTCTTCTTCCACCATAAAGAATTCACAGTATAAAGTCAACAGAGTCACACATTGTTATTTAATTTTTATTTTGTATGGTACACACATCACTGGGAGCCAAGAGGGAGGCCACAGAGAAATAACCAATGAAACAAGTACCCGCTTGGTGCACATACAGTGACATTCACACTGTGAGTTGGGTACGCCTGTCTATGCTCTCCTACTTCGCTCCAAATAGCAGAATTTATTTTGTTTTGGTCTATATCTAATTGGTGGTTTCGCTTTTGATTCATTCCCTGAGAACCATCGGAAAAATTATCAGAGAGACTGAATGAAGTATTGACGGCCAGAAAATCATCTGGACGGTCTGCGCCTCAGGAAGTTTGGAAAGTCCACTCTTGTATTTTCTGTGTTATTGTTTTGGTTATTTGGTGATAACTAGGGATAAGTATGAACTAGAGGCAGCATTGCGCCAAGGAAGGGTCATATCCTATAACTTGTTTTTGTATATTATCCAGCAAAGATGACCGTTCACAAACCATCTGATTGCAATGATCGCATCCTATCATAGCAGCACGATTGAAGTCACTGAGCTCTTCAGAATAAGGCTGCATGGCTAGAAGCTTGATTATATGCACATGTAGCAATGAGTCTGATTGAAACAGCTGAATTCAATAATTACCAGATGTGGCCAAATTCTTTGTGTTATTCGCAATAAAGATATTTAAAAAACAAAAACAAAACAAGATGGTCAGTAGTAAAACAAACAATATTTATCATTTGAAATTGTTCAGTGTGTATGCACTATGTCGTTCATTCTGTAGCTCAAGAAGATCAAGGGAAATCGTTAACGTAGCATTGTCTACGTTTATTGCATTGTGTTTATGCAGCTTTAGAGATTTAGTCATGGGTCATAATATACATTATGCAAATAGTATTATACAATTGTGCAATTTAAAATGGCCTCTTCTTGCAGAAAGCTTGATTTGTGAAATCTCTACTTGCAAGATTTTTTCTTACTTTGAAGACCAAATAATGTACAACATACATTGTCTAATTAATATGTCTATCTTATGGTAGTTACTACTGTATAAATTAATAGTGTAAGCTAATCAACTGCCACATAATAATTGTTGTGCTAACCATTGCTTGCTGCATAATTCAAAGTCAAGCACTCAACAAAAAGTATAAATTATGTAGAAATGTACAAAATAGCCACATTCATGATTGCTAAATTGCATAATCTTAAAAGTTTTACATAATAAATAGTATATGAAATCCCGTTAAGTGCTTTCTTTTATCTAATTATAAATGCATATTTAGAAGGCCTATTCTCTGTATTTTACCTAATTATAAAATATCCAACAGATCATTAAGTTTTAACAAAGACTTAGTTTTGAGCAAATACCTGAATTAATTGTTAACCTTGTTTTTATTATAATCATTAATATGAGACAAACTAATTTTTCAAAGGCCTCCCAGAACATATTGCATCTGGCAACAACATTATACAAATGTGGTCATTGCATCTCAATTAAATATGCCCATTTACATAATGGATGTTCATGATTTTGGCTGCATACCATCAATTAAGCAGTTTTGTGTTTTTAAATAATAAATTTAAAATAGGAAAAAATAACCTCTTTTCAATGCTGTAAACACATTGGCAACTATACTGAATATTTCTTAAAAAATGGGGTTAAAGCAAATTGCACTGCGGGCAATGCAGACATCTGTTACAATATATTTAGCAAAGTAAGTGCTTCCAAAGAATAGACAATATGAAAATATATGCACATTAACTAGTGAAAAAAAATGTCAATTTTGGAATCATTTTACGCAGGCGAGTTTGTGACATTTATTACAGTCACAGTGCTATGTAGGAAAAGTCTTGCCATATCGTAACCATTTGCCACACAGATGGAAGGAAAAAGTAATTAATTGGTGGCTGCAATTTCAACTAAGTATATGTAAACAAAGTAGATATTAAAAGATTTAGCATTTACTGACAATCATTAACATAAGACACAACATTTCCACACAAAGTATCATTCCTACCACTTTTCACCTTTTTAAATTTGCAGAACTAAAAGATTGAAATCAAATCCAGAGAGGCAAATCCTTTGATCTTTTTGAACCAAATTTTTACCTTGCCGGGTACCAGTAGTTATTTTTCATAAAGGTACAACATATGTTTTTAATACAATTGATAAACTGTGGTGTAATGGCTAACATTAATCTCTAACAGCACTGAGGTCATGGGCTCGAGTCCCACCATGGTCCCTAAAGGTGCAGTTTGTATATTCTTCCCGTGCTTGTTTGGGTTTTCTACAGTTTCCTCCCACAATCCAAAAATATACTGGTATGTTCATTGACTCCCAGAATGAATGTGTGTGCATGTACATGTGGTAGGGAATATAGATTGTAAGCTCCGCTGGGGACTTATGTGAATGTTCAAAGATTCTCTGTAAAGCGATGTGGAATATGTGTGCGCTATATATATAACTGGGAAAAAATAAATAAGTACTGTATCTGACTGCGTGTGCACAAAACTCAATCTATAAACCTGTATGCAACAACACAGGGTATTTGAAAGGTAGACACAATTTGGGGGCAGTAATGGGGATTAGTTAAAAAATGCATACATGTTGCAGCCATTTTTTTGGCATGTAAATGGCTTTGTCTGCAATTCTGTATGCTATTAGCGTGGCTCCAGCATGTCATTCCATGCAGGCATGCTGAATAGCCATACAATCACTTGAGAGGTTGATTATCATTGGATCTGCTCATGCATTGCAAATGTGTAGACAGTTGCTGTTGCTTCACAATTGCTCTGGTGGGCGTCCCTCTGCACTTCTGGGCTGTTGCTACACTTGCACACTTTCTCACATCTGCAGGCAGAAAGATCACAGCTGTGATCGGCTTTGCTTACAACCATGAATCAGGCACAATGAGGATTATTTAGTAAAATTGTGCAATATGCATGAAAATACTATAATCTGTATTGGCTAGTCGTATGTTTTATCCTTGCACTTTCTAAATTACCTTATGGAGCTTGTATCATTTTAGTTTTAACAGGTTTTTATTTGTTTTGTACAATAAAATGTGGGTACAACAGTTTGAGAGTTTTAGCAGGATTTCAAATAATTGATAACAATATAATTATCTGCGAATTCTTGAACGGTATACAACTTTGTCTAGGTCTTATCATCTCGTACAATAAGGACATAGCAAACAGTGGAATAACTTCCTTCGGTTAATACTGTCCCCTTGACGTATTTGGTTTCATACGTCGGATTCGTAGAATTGGGGAAGTAGGTAGTATACACTAACGTAACAGTTATATATCAATCAAGATGTGTAAATACAAACTGATATGGACATCAACAAATCACTTATAAAAAAATAAGAGAAAAATACACAGACATTGAGGATATCATACATTCCAGACATACAAGACAAGGCAGGACAAAGGAGGGAGTGGGGAGGAGGATGGGTGAGGAGGAAGTACTTGGGGGGTGGGGAGTGGGGGTCGTAGTGTTATATTTTTGTTTAGTTGATCAGAGGGGAGGCATCAGCTGTGAGCATCACTATAATTCCATGGAGGCCATGACTTGGGCGTATTGGGTTGGATCAAGAGAATTTATGTAGGGTTTCCATTTATTTAGAAACTTGGTTTTGTTCTCTATTAAGTTGAACATCAGTGAGCGTTTGTCATATAATAAAATCTGAAATAATTTACTTTTGAGTTCGCAAAGTGTCGGAGAAGTGGATGAAATCCAGTGTGTGAGAATCGTTTTTTTTTTGCTAATGTCAGAATGACAGTTAAAAAAGGTATATAATCTGCTTTCGGGGGGGGGGGGGGGGTATCTCCCAGTTCTGGAAGTTGAGACATAAACAGGCTAGTGGGTCAGGCAGTAGATTTAGTCCCAAAACTGAGCTGCTGAAGTGGAGGGTTTTCCGCCAGAATTTTAAGATTTTGGTGCAAGACCACATGCAGTGTAGAAATTTAGCATTGCTCATTCGACATTTGCAGCAGTCGCCTGAAGCTCCTAGAGCCATGTGTTTGCTTTGGGCGGGGGCTATGTATAAACGGTGGATAGTTTTGAAGTGTACCTCTTGTAGATAAGAGGACTGTAGGATTTTAAGGGAATTTGAGTAAGTGGAGAACAGGATATCTGGGGAGGTCACGTCAGGGATGTCTGATTTCCAGGCTTGAGCCAAAGTTTCAAGAGGTTTATCTGGTAATTTAGCAAGCATCGTGTCATACAGAAGGGAAGTTTTGAATCTCGTATGGAATAGTATCCTGAATGTGTGAATTAAAGGATCGGAGAGTGTGGAGTTTAAAATAAGTGGGGAGATGGAGGCCACATAATGTCGCGTTTGGAGATACATGAAGAATTGCGTTTTTTGTATGTCATATTTGGATTGTAAAGCTTGGAAGGAAAACAGTGTTCCTCCTGGGTCAAAGAGTTTCGTGGCATGGTCTAGACCTTTGTGTCGCCACGTTCTGTACAGTGGGTTAGTCAGTGAAGGTGGAAAGTTGGGGTTTCCCCAGATTGGGATAAACGTTGAGATCAGGGGGTCTCTGTGGAGTTTTTTGTTTATGAGGTGCCAGGCATTATATGTACCCTTGAAGAGTACATGGTTTTGGATGTGTTGCGGGATTTTTGCTATAGGGGAATGAAGTAGGGCGGTTGGTGAGTAGGGGTAAAAAATGCTTTCATCAAGGTCAGAATCTACAAATGTGGAGTTGCCGTACATCCAGTCAGATATGTACCTGAAATGTACAGAGCATGAGTATAAGAGGAAATTTGGGATTTTAAGTCCTCCTTGTGATTTAGGACGCATTAGTTTGGTAAGTGACATTCTGGGTCTTTTTCCGGTCCATAGGAATTTGGACATCAGTTTTTCGAGTTTACGAATATCTGGCGTCGGGAGGATGCATGGAATCATCTGTAATCTGTAGAATATTTTTGGAAATATAATGTTTTTGAGGACTGCTGCTCTTCCGAGAAGTGATATCGGGAGCTTGGTCCAAGACTCTAATTGGTCTGCGACTTTATTTATCAGTGGGGTAAAGTTAGCCTTGTACATTGAGTAAGGTTTTTTTGTGATAGTTATACCTAGGTATTTTATGGTCTCAGGTTGGTTATTGAATTGGGTGACTGTAGGCTGTGTTGCTACTTCTGGTGGTAGAGGTGTAAGTGGTAGAAGTTCCGTTTTGTTTACGTTTATTTTGTAACCTGAGATGGGGCTAAAGGAGTTTATTAAGTTCATTATAGTTGGGATAGATGTCAGGGGGTTAGACACAAACAGTATTAGATCATCTGCAAATAATGCCAGTTTTAATTCTTCCTTGTGAATGGTTATGCCAGTGTATTGTTGGGTGGATCGCAGAGCAATGGTGAGTGGTTCGATAGCTAGTGCGAAGAGAATCTGTCTGCTAGAATCTTTGTCATCAGCTTATAGTCACAGTTCAGTAAGGAGATAGGGCGATAAGATCCCGGGAGTGTTAAATCTCGTCCTGGTTTTGGGATTAATTTAATAATTGCAGAGTTAAAATAGGGGGGTAAAGTATTATTAATTAAAATATGATTGAAGACTGAGGTAAGTATAGTGGCTGCTCTGTCGGGGTACATCCTGTAAAAGTCTCCTGAGAACCCATCTGGTCCAGGTGCTTTTGCTGTTTTTAACGTTTTTATTGCTGCTAGAACCTCAGAGACTGTGATGGGGTTTATCAATGTCTGTGCCTGCTCTGTAGTTAATTGCGGGAAAACTAGGTTATCCCAAATGTCTGAGGTAGAGGGAGAAAGGGGTTCAGGATCGTTAGGATTGGTGAGTGCCGGCTGGTTTTGTTGATGGGAATAGATGTCTGTATAGAAGTCAGCCATTACTTGTGTGATTTGTGAGTTGGAAGTAGTGAGCTCTCCTGAGGGGGTCTGTAGGTGGTTCACTAGCATTGGGGGCCGGGTGGTATTTAAGATATTAGAGAGGAGTTTTCCGGTTTTATTACCTAGTTTATGGAACTTGTAATTTGAAGTGAATTGGGATTTATCTGACATGGATTGCAAAAGATTTTCTACCACTGTTTTAGATTGTAAGTAGTTGGATTTATGAGTGTGTGTAGGGTGTTTCAGATATTCAGTGTATGCCTCTTCCAGTGAGCTCAGGGCCAAAGCGTAGGATTGAGATAGACGTTTTTTTTGTGTTTTTTCATAAGACATGATCACACCTCTTAGTACAGATTTCGCGGTCATCCAATAAAGTGATGGATTGGAGGCCAGACACTGCTCATGATTGGTGTGGAAGTCATCCCACGCTTTGGTCAAGTGGTCCCGGAAGGGTACTGATGTGTTGAGGTGTGAGGGGAATTTCCAGGTTCTGTGTGGAGAGAATTCTTTAGAAATTTGTAGTGTGATTTGGACCAATGCGTGGTCTGAAATCAGAATAGGGTGTATTTTAGCCGCCTTAACTTGCGGGAGAAGGTTGGATGAGGTGCAGATGTAATCTAGACGCGATAGGGTGTGGTGTGCTGCAGAGAGGCAAGTATATTCTCTTTCGGTAGGATGTAGAGCTCTCCATGTGTCTATCAGTTGCAGACTTTTTAATATGAATGGGATGTTTACTCTGGGTACATATCTGTCTTTTTTCGGTATGTTGGAGCGGTCAAGAGTAGGATGTGCTGTTAAATTAAAATCTCCACATAGTATAAGAGGGGAGGAGGCATGCGGGGTAAGTAGAGTGACGATTTTTTTAAAGTATATCTTGGAGTAAACATTTGGGGCGTAGATGGAACATATGACATGCGGCTTGCCAGCTATTTTAAGACTTGCTATAAGGTATCTGCCTTCTGAATCTGCATCTACTGACGTGACCTCAACAGGGAGTGACTTAGAGGTTAGTATTACAATTCCTCTAGACTTGGAATTAAAGGGGGCAGAAGCTAGAATCCTCCACTTCAGCATCTGAAGCTTCAGGACTTCGGATGGTATTAGGTGTGTTTCTTGTAAGCATATGATGTCTAGTTTGTGTTTCTGAAGATAAACCAGTACCTTTCGGCGTTTAGCCGGGGAGTGAAACCCTCCGACATTGAGGGTACCTATTTTTACTTCAGTCATTTGTATCTGGATGGTTTGGAGTGACGCACAGCATGATGATATGGAACTTTTCCTCCATCTTCTGATTTTCTGAGACCTGTAGACATATTGGGGAAGAGAAGGGGTGGGGAAACAAAAAGACACAAGGCATGGGGGAGACCATTCGCTCAATGAAGGGTAGTGCGGTCAACGCACTAGTTAGGCATATTACAACTGAGACATTCCGCAAACAACATATAGATATACTTAACTGAGTACTGACCACCAGTACTGTTTTGGTGTAACTTAAACAAACACGGAGCATGAAACTTATATCGGGGCGGTTACCTCGTTCTTTTTTTTTTTTTTTTTGCCTATACCTCAAGATCAAGTCTACACTATGTCAGAGGTGATGCGCTTAAACATTAGTAGTCCAAGGGGGGACGGGGGGAAGGGGGGGACGGGGGTTGATGAAGGAGAAGTTAGGGGAAGGGATTCTTTGAGGCCTAGTAGGAAGTCTATGACGTCATAGGAGAGAAAGTAGAGCTTCTTTAAATTGAGAAAGTCAGGGCCATGAGCCAATCATGGGCTGGAGTAGTTAGATCATTTGTCTGTTATGTCAGCAGATGTTGCAGAATATTTCTCTTTAAGGAAATCAGTAGCTTCATCTGGGTCTGAAAAGTCGTAATGGGTGTCTTCGGTGAAGATTCTCAGGCGGGCTGGGTACATCAGGGCAAATTTCAGCTTCTTGTGTACTAGCTGGGTACATATTGGGGAGAAGGCTTTTTTTTGCTTGGATAATTCTGCGGAAAAGTCCTGAAAGATACGTAATCTTTTACCTTCCCAGAGAAGGGTTTGGTGTTTGCGCGAGGCTTTCCAGAAGGCAATCTTTTGTAGATAGTTCAAGCACCGGAAGAGGACAGGCCTTGGTCTAGGGTCATTATGCTTTGGAAGGTATCCCAGACGATGGACCCTTTCGACTACTAGATCTTTACACTCTGCAGTTATGCCTAGCAGGCCAGGGAGTGTCTTGGTAACGAAATCCATGAGATCAGGGCCCTTCACTTCTTCTGGTAGTCCCACTAGTCTCACGTTGTTCCTCCTGGAACGGTTCTCCATTTCGTCCAGTTTGTTCCAGAGGTGGTAGTTGTCTTTTTGGAGCCTTATGATGTCTTTTTGTACTACATGAAGATCATGTGAGACTGCCCCCAGTCTGTTCTCGTTTACAGTAACTCTGGTGGTAAGTTGTTGGAGCTGCTGAGAGATCTCCTGTACAGCATTGGAGAGTAGTGGCATCATGGTAGATTTAATGGCTTCTACAATGTCCCTGTATGTAACAGGTGAATCAGGGTCTCTGCGTATTTGGGGTATATCAGAGTTCTCTTGGGCTGCTGCTGATTTTTTAGAAGCAGGGGAGAGAGGGGAGATCATCTGTTTGCGGGTACCCTCTGGAGGGAGGGTTTTTTCCATGATTATGGGTTAAATATCTGTTGCAGGATTACACTGAATTGTGTATATCTATCTGGAGGGATAAGAGTGCTGGGGGGGGAGTCAGCAGTGACTCAATGCAGGACTGAGATTTTCTTGGCAAGAAATAAAATGGCTGCGTATAGTGATGAGGAATAGGAGAGAGGGGGGGGAGGAAGGGTGCAGTGGGCTGGAGTGGCGGTTGTTTTGATGCCAGTGGGTGCCAGTGAAGTGCAGGCTGTGAGGTTTTTGTGGGCACTGTACCTCTGGAGTGGTGTTCTGAGCTGCGTCCACCTGCCGCGTGATCAGGTTGTCTGGGAGACTTAATCTCTTCTTAATGGCGTTGGAGAATGGTGAGCGGTTTGATGCTTTGTCTGCGTCTAATCGGCTGTAATCAGCAGGGGTGCTCGGGAGGTGTTGAAGAGGTCAGTGTATGTGACCCGTCCCCGGCGTGAGAGCCGCTGTGAAGTCTGCTTTGGTGGAAGCAGGCTGGCGTCTCGTCTCAATGGCGCCTGGCGGCGGTGACGTCACCCGGCTTTCAGCGGGTCCGTTCGCCGCTATGAGGAGGTCTCAGACGCCGCGAGTGATTCTGCAGGGTCAGCGGGGTATGAGGAGGTAGGCTGCGGTGTGTGAGGGCAGTAAACTGCTCTCTAAATGCCCGTTATGAGGGATCCGCCCGGAGCTGCGGTGTCAAGCAGCGTCTTCCATGCAGCCGGAAGCGGAAGTCTGGCTTGTATCATTTTATGCCAGAATGCAAATATTTTTGCATTATGGAATAGTGTCCGTAACAGCCTCCATATGTTCTGGATATTTATGAGAGAGCCTCATACATTTCAGGGTTTGTGTAAGATTGAACACATTTTCCCACTGAAGCAATGTCTTTATCACTACATCAGCTATGGGTAATTAAACATATCCAATATGTAGTTATCGCCTGCAATTGTCTTCCTTTTAATCAGATGAACAGTTTGTCTATAAAACAGGAATGCAGGGATCCTCCATTAAACATTATTTGGTACCATTGTGAGAGCAATACTGTATACTGTGTATCGGAATACACTTAGTTATAGCAAAGATGTTTTACAGTATGTATGAATAGTGTTTCTTTAAACATAAGTAAGCATATTCATTACATACTGTATATCTCCTGTCCATATTTGGACTTCTTTGGACTTCTTTGACTTAAAATGTGACCTTTGTTATATTTTTATCTTGATCCGCATCTGTTTAATCTGTGATTTAATCTCATAATAAATTCTGCATATAATTTAGATTTATAATGATGCAATACAGATATTTTATAAATATGTTGTAATGGTATGGAGTATTATGCTCAGTTAATGCTCTGTGTGTGGGTGCGCAGTAAGGGTCACTATACAGTTTGTCCTGGTTTAAACAAGTAAATGATGCTTTAATATAAGTAAAAAATTAACATAAATAATTATCAGCTTAGTCCCCAGGGTTCTACTTCACTGAGTCAGCCTACTTTACCAATGGGCAAGTAGTCTGCAAAAGGTTCACACATATTTTCTCAAACTGCAGTCTGATTCTTGCTGGTCTGGGCTCTCTCAAACTCAAGTTCTCTACCAAGTGTCTAATGCAGGTTTCCTGTCCTTTTTTGGTTGGGACAGAATCTCTATCCATTTCCAAAATTCTGTTAGATTTCCTGCCTCTTTCATACACAGTATAGCCTCTCGGGCTGTTTCCTGAGGGCACTGCAATGGTGTGTCATATCCCACATTTAAATGTCTGTGGAGGTGGCTATAAAAGTATGAAACGAGAGGCAATTGAAGTGGATTGGAAACAGAGGGGGCTGGATCGGACTGGAACCTGGAAATAATTAACCAGACTGGATCCAAATCCAACTGAACAGGATTGGACCCAGATGTGACTGGACAATTCTGGAACTAGGAGAGACTGAACCAGACTGGAACTGGAGTTGACTGTACCAGACAGTAACCAGGTGCAACTGAACCAGTTTGGAACCATAGGTGACTTGACCAGGCTAAAACCATATTGGTTTTTTGAGATATTGTGGAGGAACAGTAACAAGCACTGAGCTTTGGTATGCAGCATGAACTGTTAACTTTGTTGCACTGGCAACTGGCCTATGAAGCTGCCTCACTTTGATGAGTCCCCAATGTGTCCAGATCATGCTTTAACTTTGGTGGAACAGCAATCACATGACTGGGGCGAAGATGGCTGCTTCCACAGCTCTTCTAAAGGAGGAGTCTATGGCCTCAGACCCGTGCAACCCTCACCTCCACCAGACCCCTTCCAACAGGATGCAGCCCTCCTGAGAGGCAAAGCTTGTGTTGCTGTGACAGACCCCCGCAAAATCGCCAGATGTGAGGAAAGATAAGCACCAGTATCTCTGCCATGAGGTCTGGGAGTATAGAGTGATACTTGTTAATTTGTATCTGGTCAAACTCTGTTTACAGTATGGGACACTACAGAAATTATACTGAATAGTTATTGTTTTGTTCCACTGAATAGTTTCTGTGCAGTGTCAATAGAAAAACATGTCCACCAGAGGAAGTAAAGACAATAAGTCTAAGAAAAGCCAGATTATCCTTATGTTATAGTTTTAAAAATCAGAAATTATTTCAGCATTTTTTTCATGGCACCTCATAAGATAAAAGTTTTATTGATAAATTTGGAAAAAATATGAAATTAAATAATGTTGTATATCTTTAGCATTAGTTATGTGGATGTGGTCAGGCTGTTCTTATGATTTTCCACATTTCATGATTGCCAACCACTAGCACTGGCTTTGCCTATCAATTTGTTCATAAATAATATGGTTTGGTCCTTGTTTACCAACCTGAGGCACCCCAACAAGAGCATTGTAGCACCCTAGTGTGCCTGGGCACACAATTTGGGAACCATTGCATTAGGTTGTATAACTAAAGAAAGGTAGGAAAATTATTTAAAAAATACGTTTAGAAACTTGTATATAAATGTTGTACAGTAATATAATGTATGACATAGCAAAATTGTTAATACAGTGGTCACAAAATGAGGGGTTTGGGGTGCTGAAATGTCTATCAAACTGTTTATTTTTGTCAATTAAGCAGTGAATCATTTATTTCCCTAATAGAAATCAAATCATGCTGATTAGTACACATACTGTGTGATAGAGCACAATTATTGTTTTCTTACCTAAAGGCAAAGCAAAAGGTAAAAAAAGACAATGAAAACAATGAAAGCCCAGTTTAATAACATGGAATTGCAATATATTTCAGTAATAAAATGATCTCGCCTTAATTATTTCTGAATCTTACATTGCAAGCTTTTATTATTCAGCAAATTACTGTACCATTAAAAGATTTTTAATACAATATAATATAATCACACATTCAGATATAAATTTATTATGTTATTTTGCAATTGAAAATTGTTATAGAGGTTTCCAATTAGAATTTATAATTGAGCAATTCCCCAAGGTTTAATAATATAACAATTCATTATTTTATGTAACCTCATTACGCTAAAAGAAATCAAGTTATACACAAAGTATCATATAATACTAACTTATATACAATGGAATATTTAGGTTTCTTCATCTTTCATTGCTATTTGACTTATATTTGCATTACTAAGAAATGTAAACATTGCAGTATATGTAAACAGTAACCGGGGTGTTTTTTTCTTTTATAATAAAAAGATTAGAAAATGAATACTAAAATTGTGCTCCTTCCACTTCTACATTTACTTAGTATAAGAACCTAAAATTATTGTGCTTGGAAAACTAATCACTTATTGGGCTGCACTCTATTCAGTGCTTAACCAATGCTTCAAATCCATGCTTTAAGCTTTTTTTGCTGGTTTACAGTGCTCAGAGTGCTAAACAGGAAGAGGTTGTCACTGTCCTAAATAAAATAACAAAGAGGCATGGGTGGTCTGCATTATGTTTCAAAGAGTATTGTCTTATTAGAAAAAATGCATAAGGTAATAAAAAAGAAAACTTATAGTAGAGTGAAAACGCAAGTAATATCTGTGCAGAGAAAATCACATATATTCTAATTGTAATTAGAGTGTAGACATATTTTTAGATCAATTTTGGGAAGTTGGTCTAAAACATTTTTAAAGATTAGTATACTGTTAGTCTACTACTAGGTAAAGCATTGACTCTAAAACTGATGCCCATGCTTATTGATGATTCAAGTTCCCTTATACTGTATATATTTTTTTGGCACTTGTTTCCTAGCACGGCGGCAGCGATAAAAATTGTATCCATCGGGACCCCCCGAAATCGCGTCGATCGCATCGCATGCAACCAAATCGCATGCGATGCGATCAACACGATTTTTACATTGGAATCAATGTAAAATGGTCCCTGAGACCCGATTTTACATTGGCCCCAATGTTAAATGGCCCCCAGACCCCACTTTTTTGTGTTTCCCAACCCTGATGGGTCTAATGCCCCCCATTGTTAACGCCACCCAACGATCAACGACAACCCGTAGCGTTGCGAGCGCAGCACGTGCAGCCCCGCGAGGGTCCGCGCATTACTTCACAGATATTACGCGTCCGCTCGCCACGCTTTGGGCTCAGTGGCTCGCTGTGCTCGCCACACTATATAAAATCAACTCCAAGCCGATGTGGATAGAGGGGGTATGAAAAGGTCGGAGGACGCGTACTGCCACCCCTCGCGGGCTCGCTGAGCTCACCACGCTTCGGGAAGGCTTTCATCGTGGGGTGGCGTTAACATTGGGGGGGGGGGGGCATTTTTCATGTAAAATACCCATAAGGGTGGGTATACAATGAAAAATCGGGTCCATTGGCCCATTTAACATTGTCACCTATGTAAAATCGCGTCCATCGCATCGGTCGATGGACGCAATTTTTTAATTGTCGGGGAAAAGGCTAAAAATAGCCCTGAAATCGCGTCGGTCGCGTCCATCGCATACCTTAACTTAAGGTATGCGATCACCTACGACGGGCGCTGTGCTAGGAAACAAGTACCATTTTTTTTTATATCCTACAGGCCTTCAGTATTTCCTTTTGGGATTTCAACTATGTCATTTATGTGAAGGAATTATATTAAACCCTCTCACTTCAAACACTCTTTTTTTAAATCCAAAACCCCCCCAAAAAAATTAGATAATAAAAAATATAATAAAAAAGGTTAAAAATCAGGGCTGTTCACCCTCCTCAAGTATCATCAATGCGTTTCGGTCCGTTGTACCGAAACTCTGTACCGTATTTGTACCAAAATTCTATACCATATTTTTTTCTTTATCTTTGTAGCCATAAATTATATATTACTTTCAAAAATGAGTATTGGATCTGGACCAGTTCATGGGATAGGGCTTCATATGCTTTTATTGGTTTGCTTGGTAGATAAGTTTCTTTCTAATGAAATCAGTAGAAATCATTTATTTCTTATCCTTAAAGATCACAAAATTGATTTCCTTCCATGGCAAGAGCCTTGAACACAACATGGCCTCAGATACACATTTTCTCTCATTCCTCATATTACTAGATGTACAGTGCTGACAATATAAGAAACGTGAATGCTGTAAACATGAAGATTATTTTTATGCAGCTCATATTGCTTATGATTGTACATACACCACTGCTATACAAAGTTACAGCCCAGCTGGTGCCTCACAATCTGTATACTACGTTCAAATATTGCCATGCTGCTCTTTTAATGCACATACATTTCATCATTATAATTACCACATTCCTTACTGCTTTGTAATTGAACAGAAAAACAATGTGATTCATTTGGAGAAAAACAAAACTTAATAATTACAGTGGGGCAACACAGTGACTCAGTACTTACAGGATCTTATTCTGGTCCGTTCGCAGCAGGGCTGCGTTTGCACGGGGACCGATGTTTTGTTCTGCATTTCTGTGCATGTGCATATGCACGGGGGGGGGGGCAGAGAAGGGTGTGGGGTGGCAGGCAGCCCCATTGGCATATGGGAACACCCAGCATTTCATGGGCGTTCCCAAGAGAATGTTTGGCGTTCTCATGCTAATGAGGCCATGACACAGGGGGTGGGTAGCGACATCACCAGATGTCAGCTGCCCTCCCACTTCCTTCCCAGCGTCCATGCATATGTAAATGACTTGAAAGTCACTTTTATATGTGTGCACCTTCCACATCTTTCGGTGGTCGGCGAATGGATGTTACTGTCCCATTCGCAACTCCCTGCGAGCAAGTCACCCTTTCGAATGGGTGGTGCCAGCCAACCAGAATAACCCCCACAGTGTCGATTTTTAGGCTTTCATTTTTCAGTCTTCCATGTTAATGAAAATACTTTGTAGTAAATTATAAATGACTGGTAGATGATAGACCACTGTTTCGAGATCTCGCATGCCCAGGATCTCTACCATGACATGCTGGTGGTACAAATGTGTAATTTTTTTGCTGGGGCTTCAATGAAATATACCTCTCTATGGGCCTTATTCTGGTCTGTGCGGCCGGAGCCGAATATGCGGCCAGGACCGTGCGTCCTAAACCCCGCCTTCCATACGGATCGCTCACTCCGTCCGAATGCGGTAAGAAGCTGTCCGAACGGACCGCAAGTGTATTTCTCATGAATACACCTCCTCCAACTCAGGGAACCTCCCCCATCATTCGATGGTCGCAGACCATCGAATGCAGGACCGAGTGGTCAGGCAGCTCCCGCAACCTCAGACCACACAGGCATTTCTCCGTGCAAAAGCAGGGATCTGGGCGGGCAGCTGACATCCGGCAATGTCATATGTCCGCCCCCTACACGTGCGTCACGACCGCATTACCATACGTACGCCCATCGTTTTCATGGGAACGCCCATGAAACGTGGGGCGTACGCACATGGTAATGAGCCAAAACATCCCTTCACGCCCTTCTCCACCCCCTGTTCGTAGTGTACACGTTTCATGCGGAATTTGGACGTGCGTCCCGTTCGCACATGCGCAGAGACGCCTCTGCACATGCGCAGACACAAAACATCGGCGGACCGACCGCACGTGGACATTACCGCAGCAACCAGAATAAGGTTCTATGTGTGCCATCTCCCTTGTGCTCAGGTGCACCAAATATCTTTTTAACTCATAATGTAAGGATTAGGCTGTGGGTACGGAGGGTAAGGGGCACGGTAAGGAGAATAGTTAGCATAATTATAAATGTGTCTGGACTGGGACCATTGTGATGCAGTTGTCTGTATTCTAAATGCCAGAATCCTGATTGTTGGGATTCCATAACCAACCCAATACTGTACTTCATAGAGAACATTTCCTGTCTTAAAAAAGGTGGGAGACTTGGAAGCTTTTCTCAAGATACCTGCATACTGTATGTATTGTATGACCGTTGCACAATATTTAACCCCTGGACTGAGATTTAAAGTCTAAGAGGCATTTGCAGACCTTTGCTCTGGAATACAGTAGATCGAAACAATGCAACTATTAAAAGGGCTCTACTGCATCATTTAACCATTACATCTGAGGCTCATAGACCAAATTTTAGAGAGTTAAAAAGCAGTGCGTATGATACTTACTCGTGTCTCAGTCGCACACTGTTTTACATTGGTAAACTGAAAGTTTAAACATTGCTGAATATGGTGGAAACATATATATATTCAATAGCAGTTCAATGTACAGCTGATATGAAAAAGTTGGTATTGATCCTAAATAATCCCCAAAGGCATCTTGCATATTCTGTACCATCAACAGGGCTTTGTTATTGTTGCAATTTTACTTTCCTCTATGTTCTGGTCCCTTTACCTTCAATTTCACTACTGTAGTTTTAAAGTTCATACCATCCAAGTCCTGGACAAAGTAATGTACATGGTCATGCTGAGACTATCAACATGATTCTCTTATAGTGGTTTGGGTGATATATTAACTCTGTCATACCCACTGTAAAAAAAAATCCACATTACAATAGAAAGGCAGAGATCTCAGCATGGTAAAGTGTCTCTGATTTGGTGATCTTATACTAGGTACACACCAGAATGATCATGATTGTGAGCAGATTGTGAGATGACCATACGATGGTCGCATGATCTGCTGGTTCACACAATCTGCTCATGATCTGCATCCGATCCAATTCCGATGTGTACCCAGGTGAAGGAGTCATTTTCAAATTCTGAATGCAGCAGGTATGATCTGAAAAACGACCAAGCAACCAGCGGGGATGTGCATCAGATTGGAATCAGATCTAAAACATGCCAAAACATGCCCAAATTACATACACTCAGTGGAGATTGTATAGAAATTGGAGGCATTGAGGCCAAATCGTTCTGGTGTGTACCCAGCATAACACAGCATGGTAATAGCAACAACTTAGGGTCATACATTTAAGTATTTCTAGATTGAGAGTTTATACACCTGGAGGCAAACCAAAGTCCTCCAATATGGCACTTAAAAGATCAGCATACATCCAGCTACTGATCCCAGCTCACTGTTTGCAGATGTCTTATCACATATTCTTTTATTAAAGAAGCTGTGCAGGTATTAACATTTAAATCCTACATGATAATACAAGGCATAGATCTCAGTTAAACATATGGAAAGCCACAAGCAATGGCATGTCTGCTCTGATGCTCCTACACTATGAATGATAACAGCACGTTCTGTTCTTTGATTCCCACATTGATGTAGTAAACCAATAAATTGGCTCATGAACTGCATTTAGTTTCCTGCAGGCTGGTCTGTGCATTATAAGGATTATAAAGCCTTATAAGGCATAAAGCACATTCTACTTTAAATTATTAAAGATAATCACACTGTTATCTGTATTAAAAACGATATTTTTTAGGCTGAAAAACCCCTTTATCTTCTAATATCCACATAGTTTAAAGTAGGGAGTACATTATTCCATATATAAATATGTCATTAGTCTAATATGAATGGTTAGCATATTCTGAAAAACCCTGCATACGTTCTGATCTATATTATTGGCCTGACTTTTTCTAGACGGTATTAACCCTCTCTGTAATCTTAATTCCACTTTTATTATTTTACATTTTAGAATTTCATAACTGTAGCTGCTAATAAGCATTTTGTTTGATCAGTCACAAAGATTCATATACTTCAGACAGCAAAAGAAATAATTAAATTGCCCTTTTATAGTGTAGGATTCTGTGTGACCCTCGGTAATCACATGGAATTATCAAATGGTTTTTGGAACAGATGGCAAACAAGTTCTGTCAAATAAAATGATCTTTTCTATCAAGGCTCAGACAGAAAAGTTTGGTATTTGCATACTAACCAGATATGAGTTGTCATAGAAATAGCGGTTTATTTTCCCATCCCTACATGTTTGGGGTAAGAGTGGGGGTTCTCAGGTGTTGGGGAATAGATTAGACATGCACTGTACAGTACATTATTTATTGATTATACTTTGGGGCCGATTTTGGAACACTCATAGTGAAACGATTTTGGCCCCTGCCCCGATGGTCGGGGTGTAAACATGCACACTTTTGTGCGTGTGCAAATCTTGAAAGTGAATGGCCGCATTGAATTACACAGTTGCTGGGCCGTTCGCAGTGGTGAGGAAATGACGGGGGTGGACTGGGGCAAGGGAAGACCCAGTGTTTTATGGGCAACCCCATGAAAATTCTCAACATTCCCATGGCTACATGGGTGGGCCGATGCCTGCTGGGGATCACATGACATCAGCTGCCCACCCTGTCTTGGCTGCCACAAATAAAAGTCAGTTCAGACTGACTTTTATTTGTGAAGGTCGGAGAAATCATTCAATGGTCGTGACCATCAAATGATTTCTCCTGCATTGGTGACATGAGAGGAGATGTGTCCCAGTCACTCAGTGGCTGTGGACGCAAACCCTGCCCATCTCCACTTCAAGGAGATGGGCAGGGTTAGGGGGGCTGCAGGGTGCTGTGGGTACTGACAGGGGAGTGGCGATGATCTCCATGGGAAGGTGACGCGTGAGTGTCTCGTGCGCACGCGTCCCCTTTCCGGTGACCCTGGGTTCCTGGTGGGTTCCTGGTGGTTGCCATCAGAATCTCCAGGACCTGCAAAGCTGAGAGGTGCTCATCTGTATACATAAATACATAAACATACATACACTGCCTCCCTCATATATAAATACACACACTGCCTCCCTCATACATACCTACATACATACAGTAGGAGAAAGTTTCATCTTTGCTCCTTTGGCCATGGCTAGCCATGGCTATTCTATTGTTCTCAGCTGCAATACATAATGTATTGCAGCTGAGAACAATAGAATAGCCATGGCTAGCCATGACTAGCCATGACCAAAGGAGCAAAGATGAAACTTGCTCCTACTGTACATACATAGCACTGCCTCTCTTATTCATACATACATATACTGCCTCCTTTTTGTGTATTATGGGAGAAAAGCAGGTACAGTACTTGTGTAGTTTCACGGCGCCACCGCGTGCACAGTCTGTCTAAGAAACTTGGCAGCTTGCCAGACGCTGCGCGTGCCACTCTAGCTACTGTATAATGTAATGTAGCGTAGCGCGTGCCACTCTACATATAATGTAATGTAATGTAGAGACTCCCCGGCACACAAACAGGGCTTCTAAAGTAGACACCCCGGCACACCGGTATCAAAGGGGGTGTCCCCAATGTAGACGCCAAAATTTCAGACGCTTTAGCGTCTAAATTCACACTCCTTGCACTTTGCGCGCACAGTCTGTGTTAAGTACCGTGCGGACAGCGTAACGTAGTCAGTCAGAGTGGTATGCAGGTAGCGTAGTCAGTCAGCAGTAGCATTGTGTGAGAGACGGAGGTGTATGATGGCAGTGGCGAACCTGACTATGGCGATGGAGAACCTGACTCTTTTCAGTTTGCCGCAGACAGAGGAGGAGGCGGTGGCATTCCTGCAGGCCCACCAATTCCTGCCACAGACCCAGACCTGCCCCAATGGGCACCCCATGAGGCTGAGTGTGAAGGAGTGCATGTGGCGCTGTCATATTCGCAGCTGCCGCAAGAAATTAAGCGTTAGGTCAGCGCAGTGGTTCAGGGGGTCTCATCTGAGCTTCGTCACCTTGATCCGCTTCATGTATTGCTGGGCGGAATAGCTGACCAGCATCAAATTCTGCGACCGCCAGCTGAACATCTCCCAGAAGACAGCAGTCCTCTATAATAATCTCATGAGGGAGGCCTCAGCAGCACATTGGAGGGCCAGGTACCATCGTGGAGGTAGATGAAAGCCTCTACGTTAAGAAAAGTAATGTGGGACGGATGCTGCCCCAGCAGTGGGTGCGGGGGCATCTCGAGGGAGACCTCACTGCAATGGAGCGGCGGGATGCGAGCACCCTAATGGCTGCCATTGAGGCCCACGTGGAACCGGGTACCACGGTCTACAGCGACTGCTGGAGGGCGTATAACATGCAGCAGTTGGAGCAGGCCGGGCACCAGCATGCAAAGGTCAACCATAAGTACTACTTTGTGGATCCTGACACTGTGGTCCACACCCAGAATATTGAACGTTTGTGGGGCAGTTGCAAGTGGCACAATAAGCGCTAAAAGGGGACCGCACGCCATCACCTGGACTCGAGTTTATGTGGAGGCAGAGTTTAGGCGCACAGGACCCCTTCAAGCGCATCCTGTATGCACTGACCCTGCTCCCCCTACTTGACAAGGATGATGACAACGCAGAGCCGACAGCATCCACGTCAGAAGCTGATTCCTCTGCAAGTGGTGGCGGTGATCATGACTTTTCCCTAAATTTTACTGTTCTTTACTTTGATTATCTATTGGTCTTGAATGAATTTTACCTCAGTATTCTTGGTTATATTTTACTAAAAACCAGTTAATAGTTAAAAAAAATTCGTCATTACTGTCTCAGGTGTGTGAGTTTGCAGGTGCGAATGTGTTCCTGAAACAGCCCCACTATCCACACCAACCCGAACTGTGGCGAGTGGGGGCAGTACGCGTCCTACGACCTTTTCATACCCCCACTATCCACGTCAGCGTGGAGTCGATTTTATATAGTGTGGCGAGCGCACATGGATTATCTGTGAAGTAATCCGCATCCCCTCGCGGGGCTAGGTGGCTCGCTGCGCTCGGCACACTATATAAAATCAACTCCATGCCGACGTGGATAGTGGGGGTATGAAAAGTTCGTAGGACGTGTACCTCCACCCCTCGCCACGCTTCGGGTTGGCGTGGATAGTGGAATTTACAAGGTCGACAGCTGTTGCGTCGACTAGTGTCATTGTGAACAGGTTTAATGGTGTACCCCTGGACCAAACTAAATTTAGATGCTTTAGCGTCTAAATTTAGATGTACCCCTACACCCAACTAAATTCAGACGCTTTAGCGTCTACATTTAGATGTCCCCCTTCTTAGCGGTTTGCATGGAGTCTAGATTCAGACGCTTTATCGTCTAAATTTAGATGTCCCCCTTCTTAGCGGTTTGTAGGGAGTCTAGATTCAGACGCTTTAGCGTCTAAATTTTAGGTTCAACATGTGGGACACACCATTTGATAGCAGTGTGCCGGGGTGTCTAGTTTGGAAGCCCCGGCACGTCAGCGGTGTGCCGGGGTGTCCACTTTACATGCCCCCGTTGTCAGCGGTGCGCAGGACTGCCTATTTCACTGTGGAACTACAAGTACCACAGTGACCTGTCAGCGCTTTGTCAGCGCGCGCTGCTGCTGCCCGGAGCAACGCTGATAACGTAGCTTACATATGGAAAGCAGCCACGTGTTGCGCTGAGAACAGCTAGAGTGGCACGCGCACAGTTAAACAGAGCGTCTGGCAAGCTGCCAAGTTTTTGTAGACAGACTGTGCGCGCGGCGGCGCCGTGAAACTACACAAGTACCGAATAGCACTATATGAATAAAATTATTATTATTATTTATACATACATACATAGCTTGACGTACGTACATACACTGCCTTTTCATTCATACATACATGAACACACACACTGCCTCTCTCATACATACACTGCCTTTCTTACAGTATGTACATACATACACATACACTGCCTCCCACATACCTGTACATACATACATACATACATACTGTATATACACTGCCTCTCGGGTATGTACATACTTTGGGCAGGATGCACTGAAGTCAACATGTGGTAAAAACACCATCATTAGTGTTTTGACTGCATTTTCAGATGCACTAAAGCTCGCATGCCGGGATAACGCTACAGGGGGTATTGCCAGCAAAAGCTGCCGATACCTATAGAAGCCTATGGGCTTCTCACCGGAGCACTGTTTGAGGGATCAGTCACGTATCCCCCCAGCAGGTGCTTACACTCTATGCATGTTCAGAGGGACTCCCGCATCTCATACCCAGAACGTCAGCACCGGAGCAGCATCACAAAGGACAGCTCTTACCACAAGAGCTGTCCTTTGCTTTAATAAGTGCATATGTTAGTCCATATATGATTATTAAGAATGTGTAAGCTGGCAATGTGGGGCAGCGAATGTTAGTGCATCCCCCCCATACACTGCCTCTCACATACTGTACATACATACATACATACATACATACATAAACTACTTCTCATTCATTCATTCATACATACATACATACATACATACATACATACATACATACATACATACATACATACACTGCCTCCTACACACATAAATACTGTATTTACAGCCTCTCTTGTACAGTGGTGAAAGTTCCTCCCAGTTGCCCAGAGGCAAGATAGAGAGAAAGATGAGGAGAAAGGGAAGAATGAGAGAGGTTATCAGGAAGAAAGAGATAGAGAAGCAAAAAAGAAAGATGTGGCAGAGACAGATAGAAAGAGATGATGTCGGGGAAAAAGAGAGCGTGATCTCCTGGCAGGGGAAATGGTCATTAGGTCTACAACAACTAGGTCGACAAGCATTGGGTCGACACCGCTTCGTCGACATGAAGCAAGGTCGACATGGGTTAAGGTTGACATGGGTCAAAGTTGACATGGATCTAGGCCGACATGGGTCTAGGTCGACATGACATTAGGTCGACATGGACTAGGTCGACGGTCAAAAGGTCGACATGGGGTTTTTCACAGTTTTTTTGAGACAACATGTGCAGACAGGCGGGATTTCATGCCTAACCATTCACTAGGGAGTGGTGGGAGAAAAAAATAGTGTACCCGAAGCATTGCGAGCAAAGCAAGCAATGCGAGGGGATGCAATGCACTTCAAACTGTGTCCATGTCGACTGTGTCGACACTCGGGTCCAAAAAACAGTGAAAAAACCCGTCGACCTTTTGACTGTCCACCTAGTCCATGTCGACCTAATGCTTAAGTCGACATTGACCCATGTCGACCTTAACCCATGTCGACCTTTCTGCATGTCAATCTAGTGGTGTTGACCCAATGCTTGTCGACCGAGTTGTTGTAGACCAAACGAACCACACCCCCTGGCAGATCCCTTTAACCCCAATGGGAGCCAGATCCCACAGCAGAGAACAGTAATTACAGCAGTGAGCCAGGTTTGACATGGTGCCCATACAGACAGAGAGCTGCTGTCCGTCCTCTTCCTGTAGCCCAGGCCCTATGTCACCAGCAGGAGGGTGGCCCTGCACATAAGGTTATCACTGGCAGGTGTGTGTCTGAGTAAGAGGGGGTGGGGTTAGTTACTCTCCCAGGAGCTGCCTCAGTTTCCAAGTCATATTGATGCCAGCCTGGCCAGGTTACCTCTGCTGCTGCAGACGAGGAGGCACCGCTCCCCATTGTTGTTGTTGGCACTGCTGGTATGGTGTTGTTGGCACTGCTGGTATGGTGTCCTTCCACCCCCCCCCCCCCCCCACAGGAAACTGCGGGCAATGGAGGTTCTGCCGGTAAGATGGATGCAGCAGTCGTGGCGGGGGGAGAGGGTGCTGCCGATAATTTGGAGGCAGCAATAATCACTGGGGGTACTCGCACGTGTACTTTTAATTGATGTTCGTGTCCTGGACTCCTGACTGATCTGGTTACACAGTGGGAGGCTGTTTCTATCCTGCTCCTCATCTCTTCCGCAGAGCTGAACTTTACTGAAAACATTGACAGTGTGCAGTGTCACCCTCCAGTAGCCTACAGCTGCCTAGTGGTGGCTCTGGCCCTGCACTGATGGAAGATTCAACGGAAGATAAGGATAGCTATATTTCTTGCTTGTGAGTGTGGGAGCAGTGCAGTGCAGCCTGGTGTTTGTGTCTGCTGGTGCAGTGCAGTAAAACCCAATGTGTGTGTGAATCTTTCAGTGTAACCCATTGTGTGTGCTTGGCCAGTGTGGGGGTATAAGTATAAGGGATATTACTGTGTGGCATAATATGATATATAAATGGCTTTTCTACTGTCCGTTGTATAGTGCAAAAGGTGTTCAATTGTGTTGGATAATGTGTATTACGATACTACTGTGTGATGTGGCTTAATGTTAAAAAGGGTTACTTGCTGTTGGAGAAAGTGTGGTACAGTATATTAATAAAATGTACTTACTGCTGTATATCACAGTCACATAGGATTGTAGTGTACTGGGGGCTTAGAATTTGTACTTTTCTAATTGATGTTGTGTTTTGGAACAACATGGCACTGCTCTTTTATTTCAGCCCACTCTCGCTAGCCTTTCATTCGCATTAGCATATTTGTTGCCCATCTATGCGAATACACTAGTGGTGTACAGAGTGCGCACAGTTTTTGCCAATATGACATTAGCAGTGCAATAAAAATGCAAATTAATTGCAAATACAGATCAAATGAATGCATGGTACAACATTTTTCATGCCTAGGTCATTAAGGACATACAATACAAAATATAATGGTCAGTTTATGAGATACATACTTATTTTTAATAATACATTTATGACTTAAAAAAGCAGTACTTATCCCCAACATTTTAGCCATACTCTAGCATTAGAGGATGTATTAACTACAGGTTTAGTATCCCTCATCCAGAAATCATTTATCCAAATTATTTCAAAAACCATAGTTTCCAGAATGTCCTCTTTTTTGTTGTTGCTAAAAGCACTAATGGGGACATCTGTAACTAGTACTACTGGGGACATGATATGCAACTGGCACTAAACATGTGCAAGAAAATGATTGCTTAGCGTTCAAATTCAGTTAATTTTGGGGGTTATTCTGACTCACTTGGAAAGGCACAATCACTCTTTAATGGACAAAACCATGTGCACTGCAGGTGGGGCAGATGTAACATGTGCAGAGAGAGTTAGGTTTGGATGGGGTTTGTACTTCAAACTGATATCTGTATTGCAGTGTAAAAATAAAGCAGTCAGTATTTTCCCTGCACAGAAACAATAAAACACCCGAATCTAACTTTATCTGCACATGTTACATCGGCCCCAACTGCAGTGCATATGGTTTTGTCCATTAGAGAGTGTTTGTGCCTTTCCGAGTGAATCAGAATAACCCCCTTTGTTTCATTTGTTGAATCATTGTTTCTTGCACAATTAAATACATTTGCAAGGTATACGAAAGGTGTATGAGAATCACACAGCCAAATACAAATATTGTCCATGATACTGATTTATTATTTCAGGAACCTTCTGCAACTGTAACAAGTAACACGACAATAGTGAAGGAAAAACAAGTTCTGAAATGCCTTTACCTGAATGCTAGGACTTTAACTGGTAAAATGGGGGAACTAGAGACCCTAGTTTTGGAGGAAGATTGTATTACCAAAACTTGGTGGGACAAATCACATGAGTGGGAGGCTGACATAGAAGATTGTAGTCTGTTGAGAAAATAGATTAGGTAGAAGGGGTGGAGGGTATGTTTATATGTTAAACATCCTTAAAACCATACATAAGGGAAGATATTTACAAGAGCACAATGGAGTCAGTAGAATCTGTATGGGTAGAACTCACAGGTAATATTAAAGGGGCTAAAAAACTTATAGTAGGAACATGTTTTAAACCACCCAACATAATTACGGAGGAGGAAAAAGACCTCTTGCTACAAGTGTGAAAAGCAGCCAGCTTAGGGAACATTATAATGGGTGACTTTATCTACCCAGAAATAAATTGGAAAGATAGGTCAAGTAGTACCACTAAGGGAAATGTTTTATTAGTAGCCCTGAATTACCACTATTTGTAACAATTCATTGAAAGTCCAACCAGAAATAACAATTGCCTCTCGGGTATATATATGTACATCCTGGATCTCCTGATAAGCAACAATGGGGACATTCTTACTAACATAACCATAAGGGAGACATTGGGGAACAGTGATCACAATATGATCACGTTTGATTTAAATTTGAACAAAGAAAATTACATTGGAGCAACTAGGTCCTTAAATTTCAGAAAAGCAAACTTTGGTATGTTTGAGGAGACCTTAAAGGATATAAACTGGAAGGGATATTTTAGCGGTATGGATACTACTAAAAGGTGGCAAATATTTAAAAAATATATTGCAAGAGGGCACTTATAACTTTATTCCTAGGGTAAATAAAAGAACAAATTTCAAAAGGAAACTGATGTGGCTTCAAAGCAAAGTCAAATTTAAAATAGCTAAAAAGGAGGGCATTCAGAGCGTTTAAACAGGGGACATCCAAATCATTTGCCGCACATAAAGAATGTAACAAGAAATGTAAAAATACAATCAAGATGGCTAAAATAGAGATTGAAATATCAGAAATGTAAAAATACAATCAAGATGGCTAAAATAGATAAATATGATAGCAAATCTAATCCCCAAAAATATATATATATATATATATATATATAAAATGGGAAATGGGAGGAAAATATTGGCTCACTAAAAAATAAGCAGGGTACCCTGGTAATAGAAGGAAAAGAGAAAGCAGAATTATTCAATTAATTTTTTGCTTTGGTATTTACAGGAGAAGAATCTTCAGAAGATCTCCCACAGATTAAATTCTCGGCTCTTGATTTCTCCCAAACTGTATGTTTGAGTGATGAAATAGTCAAAAATAGATTATAGAACCTAAATAGTAACAAATGTCCTGGCCCAGATGAAATACACCCTAGGATACTAAAAGAATTGAGTACCGTCACTACCATTATATCTGATATTCAATGAATCAATAAACTCGGGGACAGTACCAAGAGACTGGCGCATAGCTGACGTAGTACCAATGAGGTAGAAAGGTAGCAAAACTAACCCTGGAATTAAAGTACCAGTCAGCCTTACATCCTTTGTTGGATAAATACTAGAAGGTATAAAAAGATATAGTATCTAAAATTTCTTAGAACAGGAGAAGGTGATAAGTAAAGCTCATGGGTTCGTCAAAAATTGATAATGTCAGACTAATTTAATTAGCTTCTATGAGGAAGTCAGTAAGGCTGTGGGCTTAAGGAAATCTGTTGATGTAATACTTCTTGATTTCGCTAAAGCTTTTTTTTTTTTTTCCATCAATAAATTTTTATTAGCACAAAGTTTTATATGGGGTACAGAAGAGAAAAGGGAAACTTAGGGGGGGGAGGGGGGGGACTACATTCAGCAGTGGGAACAGTACAATAAATCCCAAAAAAAATTACAAGAAATAAAGCACAAGTATCAAGTTTATCAAAGCGGGAATTTGTCGCTGCGCAGAGCGAGGTGAACATAAGACATATTGCATACAGTATAACATAAAGCATTGGGATAGAACCAGCTACCCAGCCTTTGGTAACTGAAAACCTGTGTCGTAGGGTAGCATATGTTAACCTCCGCCTAATTCTGGCCATCCCCCCTATGAAAAGGGGAGGATCACTGGACGGGTTCTTGGGGCGCGGGTGAGTCTGGGTCTGGGGGTTCGTTCAGGCTAAACAGTGACGTCTGCCCGGAGGGACCGGAGGTGGAGGGTCCGGCCTCTGCTCCATCCGTCATGTAGTTACACCAAGGCGCCCATCTGGAGTGGAGTGAAGAGGGTTTAGACGAGTAGGGGGTGAAGCTGGTTTCCATATGATAATGATGGTTTGTTTTTAAAATGACCTGGAGGAGGGTAGGGGGGGAGGTCTGTTTCCACTGTTGGGCTAAATTTGCTCGTGCCGCAATCAAGATGTGTCCAAGGACATATGTTTTCCCTGATGGGAGACCTTGTGGGTATATATGGAGTAAGGCTACGAGTGGGTCGGGAAGAAGAGATATCTGAAGCACCGTGGAAATTAACTGAAAGACCACCCCCCAATATTCCCTGAGCTTGGGGCAGGACCAGAAGATATGATATATATTGCCCACACTCCCGCACTGCCGCCAGCACATATTTGAGCAAGTAGGCCAAAAGGTGTGGAGGCGATCTGGCGTTAGGTAAAGTCGATTGAGTAGCTTGATGTGCATCTCCGAGTGGTTGATGCAGCGAGACATAGTATAGGAGGTTAGAAAGATCCTACGCCACTGGGGAGCAGATAGCTGAGTGCCTAGATCTGCCTCCCATTTTCTATGAGCAGACGTCTTAGTGAACTCTAAGGGGGTTGACAGGGTGTTATACCAAAAGGAGATGTCCCTCTTGGAAGTCGTCAGGGTGGGTCGGGAGAGGACTGCCTGGTAATGTGTTTCTGGAGCAGGGCGATTGGAGAAGTGGGCACTCCACCAGTGGGCCAGTTGTAGGTAGTGGTGATATTCCTGGGGGGGGAGGGAGTATGTTTCACATAGAGAGGCGAAGGGAAGGATTGTGTGGACGTCAACCACATCCCCTAAGGTGTTGATCCCGCAGCTTTTCCAGCGGTTCAGATTGAGGTTGGGTATCAGTTTTGCCACCGTGGCGATGGGTAGGGTAGTGATGAGGGCTGTAGGGGCGCGAAGGGTGGTAAGTAGTTGGTCCCACGTATGGAGAGTAGCAATAGTTGAAGGGAGAAGGCCAGTTAGGGGAGGCCTTATATGTCTAGGGATCTTCAGTAAATCAGGGAGAGGGATTTGAGGGGAGTAGGCTTGTTCAACGCACACCCACGCCACAGGTACATCTCTTTCGAAGTAGTACTTAGACGAGGCAAGGAGGCAGGCTGTTTGATATTGGGATAGGTCAGGTAGGTCAAGTCCGCCGAATGCTCTTGGTAGTGACATTTTGGAGCGAGCCATAGCTGGGGGTTTTGTTGACCAGACGTACTTCGTTAAGATGGAAGTAGCTAGTTGCAAGGACTTTTTAGGGAAGATATAGGGGATGGTGCGAAACAGGTACATTAACTTAGGGAGCAGCGACATCTTAAATGCAGCCATCCGTCCCATCCAGGAAACCTCAAATGTTAGCCAGGACCTGGAGAGGGATGTAAGGGAGGCTAGGAGGGGAGATAGGTTGACCTCAAAAACGGATATCATGTTTGGGGGTATGTGGATACCCAGGTATTTTATAGAGTTTGCCTGCCAGTTATAGTGATATGTGGCCTTCAAAGAGGGAAGGGAGGTTGAGAGGTTGATCGGGAGGGCATCCGTCTTGGATGTATTGAGCTTATAATAAGAGGCAGCGCTATATGAGGTTAGTGTAGTGTGAATAAACGGGAGGGTATTGGTGGGTTCCGTCACGAAGAGCAGGACATCGTCCGCGAAGAGGCTGAGTTTGTGGTTGGTGGGGCCTACCCGGAGACCCGGTATGTTGGGGTTATTTCGAATAGACATAGCTAATGGTTCTATGGAAAGGACAAATATTAAGGGTGAGAGGGGGCAGCCCTGCCTTGTGCCATTGGAAATTGAAAATGGGGAAGAGAGGAAGCCATTGCTAAACACCCGGGCCGACGGGGCGCTATATAGCGACATGATTGACGACAGAATCCGGTCCTTGAAGCCGAAGCGTGATAAGACCTCTCTCATGTATTGCCAATTCAGTCGGTCAAATGCTTTTTCAGCATCGAGAGATAGAAGAAGGAGACCTTGCTCCTCAGATAGAGAGTCAATTAGGTTGAACACTCTCCTAGTGTTATCCGGGGCCTGTCGCCCCGGGACGAACCCCGTCTGGTCCGGGTGCACCAGCAAGGGCAGGAACTGATTGATTCGGGATGCCATTAGTTTGGCGAAAATTTTAATATCACTATTCAGTAAGGCTATTGGGCGGTAGTTTTGGCACGCGGCAGGGTCTTTACCGGGCTTCGGGATAGTCACTATTCGAGCTTCTAGTAGTTCCGGGGGGGCATGTCCCGTTGAGGAGAATTCATCAAACAGGTTCTTTAAGTAGGGGGATAGCAGTTCGCTAAAGGAGATGTAAAAGTCTGTTATGAACCCGTCGGGACCTGGGGCTTTGTTGCGGGGGAGGGATCCAATGACCTTCATGATTTCTGCCTGTGACCAAGGGGCGTTTAGGGAGTCCAGCTGTTCTTGGGTAAGGGTGGGAAAGTGTAAACTATCTAAAAAATCCCGAATGGAGGCATTAGTGGGGTGGACTATGGAGGGATCTAGGGCAAGGTTATATAGTTTAGAATAGTAGTCAGCGAATTGATTTGCTATGTCTTTAGGGTTGCTAATTTTCACTTTATTGGGAGAAATTATGTGTTTGATTCTATTTCTGGCTTGTTGGGCCCGCAGTTTTCGGGCTAGCATTCTGCCTGATCTGTTACTAGCGAGGTAGAATCTATGTCTCAGCCTGTTTAGAGCTGATTGGGTGCGTGCTAAGAGCAGTTTTTGTAGTTGGCTGCGTATCGAGGCCAGCTCTGTCTTTAGGGAGTTAGAAGGAGACTTTTTGTTCTTACTTTCGAGTTCTATTAGTTTGGACTCCAGGGATTTTTGGGTTGCGATGGCTATACGTTTCAGGGTGGCGCCCGCTTGTATGGCCGCCCCTCTGGTGACTGCTTTGAATGCACACCAGTGGTTGGTTACAGAGGTATCCATCACCTGGTTGTTAGACATATATTCGTTTATTGCTTTGGAAATGATGTCTTTAGCTATTGGGTCTGATAGGAGGTGAGGGAACAATCGCCATGGTCTAGGGGGGATTTTAGATGGGAGAAAGTTCCAGTGCCACACAACGGGGGCGTGGTCCGACCATGTAATGGGGAGGATATCTACTCCTGCGGAGTGTTGCAGGGACCATTTGTCGCATAGGATGAAATCAATTCTAGAATAGGTATTATGAACTGAGGAGTGGAAAGTATATTCTCGGCCAGACGGGTAAGTTGTTCTCCAAGTATCGTACAAGTCGAATTCTGAAAGGAGGTTGCGCAGAGCTTTCGATTGGTTGTCTGAGTGGGATTGGTGGCTAGGGGGGAGTCGTGATTTATCGAGCAGAGGGTCTAGCGTTAGATTGAAGTCGCCCATTAGTATCAAAGAGCCCTTTGAGGTTTTTTGTACGAGAGAGAAAAGTTTGCGGAGGAATGTCACTTGGGATGTATTAGGGGCGTATAAAGAAACAATAGTCGTCAGTCTGTCTTCCAGAAGGCCAGTGAGAATCAGGTATCTGCCATTCTTATCAGCAGTTTGGGAGTGGCAGGTAAAGGGGGTGTGGCGATTAAACAGGATAGCGACTCCGTTACGTTTGAAGGGACCGTTAGCGTAGTAAGCTGTTGGGTAGTTCGAGTCTTTAAATGCGGGGGGGTTAGGGGAGGCAAAGTGCGTCTCCTGGAGAGCCACTATGTCCGCCTTCTGTTTATGAAAATATGACAAGGCCAACCTACGCTTGTTTGGGGAATTCATCCCCTTAACATTTAATGAGATTAGCTTGGGCATGATACAGGTTTAGGAAGTGCTGAGGGTATTCTGAATGAGTCCGGGAGGGGCTGGTGGGGAGGCTGAATTGGTGGTGGGTAATGTAGTCCAGGGGGGGAGGATGGGGAGGACAGGAAGTGAGAGATAAGGAGGGTACAGGGAAAGACAAAACAAAAGGGTCCGTCAACTTGGACCCGCATGACTACTGCAGGGGAAAGGAACGGGGATTTCGTGCAGTAGTGTGCGAGAGTGTGGGGGTGGTGGCCTGGCCTCTCTAGGGAGGTGAGAGCGAAGGAGGCCGCCACTCCAGTAACGACAATTTTATATATATAACAAAACAATTTTAACCAACAATCCACCTGTGGAGCCCAGGAGGAAGAATACAAACAGAGATGAGAGAGAAAAAAAACAAGACAAAAAAAACACCATACTGTTATGTGCAACTTGCCAGAGTGAACCTGTAAGTTCCTAGGAAGATAGGAAAACTATAACCTATGTGTACTGAAACCGCTGGCAGTCTAACTGTAAACATCCCTTAACATCGGTGAACATAGTACCTATGTCCAAAACCTCATTGCATCTATTAAATATCAGAACCGATACTTATCGTCAGAACCTCTACCCGCTTTGGGGAGGTGAGCAAGGCAGGGAGGCCCGGGCAGTCCATCAAGGAATGGAGATGTCTGTGGCGACACATAGGTATTCAGGCAACTGCCCATTCCTGGTGAGGGGGCTGCGGGCGCTTCTGCCCCTGGACCCCCGAGATCGAAATGTCCCATTCTAGCAGCAGTTTCATTCCTGCCTCTAGGGTAGAGACGTTGTAGGTGGTGTCGTCATGGTGGATGAGCAGCTTTACTGGGAACCCCCAGCGGTACCTTATATCGTGGGAGCGAAGTGCCAGAGTGATGGGGGCAAACGCCCTTCTGCTAGCCAGGGTGGCAGGGGAAAAGTCTTGAAATAGCTGGAGGCCGCCTAGTGTGCCGGAATTCTTTGCCTCGCGGGCAGCCTTCAGGAGTTGTTCTTTAACTGTGAAGAAGTGGACCCGGAGGAGGGTGTCCTTGGGGAGGTCGGCGGGGATAGTTTTGGGTCTTGGTAGGCGGTGTATGCGGTCGATGAGGAGATCTTTAGGGTCAGTAGAGGGGAGGAGCCTGCGGAACAGGGCGGTGGCATAGCCCTCAAGTTCAGAGTTGGACACAGAATCTGGGATGCCCCTGATTTTGATATTGTTCTGTCTAGACCTGTCCTCCAGGTCAGCAAGTTTGGTTTTAAACTGTGTAATCTCGAGTTGCTGACGGTCATACGAGGATATAAGGTCATTATGAGAAGTGACCAGTTCCTCCATCTTCCTCTCTAGTTGGTCCGTTCTATCTCCAATCGCCACCAGTTCGGTTTTAACCTCACGAATGGCCAGTTTTAGGTCCTTGGCTATCTCTGCCTGGAATGCAGAGAAAACCTGGCAGAGAGACTTCACCGTCACCGGCTCATTTGAGTCAGCATCTATCCCCGCCATCTCGGAAAGGGGGCTCGGCTCCGGATGTCCTCCTAGGAGGCTGGACCCCTGCTTCGAGGGGCTTATTTGAGCTGAAGGGGTCTGGGAGGGTTTTTTGGCTGGCATGGATATTTTGGCTGGGGCCACGTCTTTGGGCTTCTTTGGGGGCATAGTAGGATCAGGCACTTTCTATAGAGCAGGCGTGTAGTGGAGGCAGGCACCGTGGGGGTATATGTAGTGGAAAAGTACTACATGTGAGGGGTCAGTCCGGAGTCGTCACTGGGTGGCCGCCCTGTAGGTTGGATAGTCACATTAGGGCTAGCAAGGAATAAGCCGTATGTAGAGAGTCCTGTATCTGCTCTGTCTTGTAGGTACACGTGGCTGGGATAAAGCTGTGCCCAGGCAGCTGAGGTAACAGGCGGGGGGATTACCCCACTTCCCTAATGATGTGTCTGCTATTTGTTTCTGGCCCCAATTTCAGGGGGTCTTATAGGTGAAAAGTCTGCAGAAGAAGGGAGTAGCAGGCTCTAGGAGAAACCGAGGGCCGGCAGGGGAGGTGGAACTGATGCTGGCTTGTGTGTTGTCCTGTGTCCCGGCCTCTACTATGTGCAGGCAGCTGCAGCAGAGGGTCTATGGGCACTGAGGGCTGCAGGTCTGGGTGGATGCCAGAAAAGATGGCGGCGGCTGCGTGCGGGGGATGCAGATGGCTGGGTCCAGCCACAGCCAGTGGGGAGGGATACGCAGGCGGGTGGGTGAAGCACCCCCACCCGACTAACTCACCGCCGTGGATGTTGTACTCTATTCCGGCCGGGCAGAGCTCCGTAGCGGTGGAGGCTGGGGAAAACAATGGCCGCCGCAGGGGGATGCGCGCCTCCGGCGCAATCACGTCCACAGGTCTGTGATGTCGGAAGACGGCAGCGGCAGGCGGTCCGAGGTCGGCGGGGAGAGCAGGAGGGATCTTCACTGTTCTGTGGCACTCACGGGGTTACCCGCCGAACCTCCGTCCGTCCCCCGGCTCCGAAATCCAGGCCCCGGCTTCCGCTCCCGGACCAGGCCGCAACCCGCGGCAGCTCTGAAAAGTGCTGCCCGGCTCCGCAACCGTGGACCGGGGCAGGCAGGTGTGTAGCGGGAGCTGTGGTGGAGGTGGGGTAGGAATATAGAGGCGATTGGGGTGTTTAGGAAGCTCAAATTCTGGGGCTTTGTAGGAGCTCCAGAGAGACACGTCCTCGCCGTTTGCGTGCCAGGCCACGCCCCCCTTGATTTCGCTAAAGCTTTTGATATGGTGCCAAGGTTATTAATAAAACTAGGTAACTTAAGGTTAGGAGATAAAATTTGGAATTGGATTAAAAACTGGTTGCACAATCGGAGACAGAGAGTGCTGGTAAATGGCATACATTCCAGCTGGGGTAAGGTCCAAAGTGGAGTCCCACAAGGTTCAATAATGGAAGCCACCTTGCTTAATATATTTATTAATGATATAGGTAATGACACAGTGAGTAAGATTGCAATATTTGTGAAACATGCGAAATTGAGTAAGGAAATTAACTCAGGAGAGGATGTGGATACATTTCAAAGTGACTTACTTAAACTGGAAAGGTGGGTAGAAAGGTGGAAAATGCAGTTTAACATTGATAAATGTAATTCCTTATTGGAACAAAAATGAACAAGCTACTTATAGGCTAAATGTAGTTATTATAGGGAATTCTTCTGTAGAGAAGGACTTGGGGGTCATAGATGAAAATTTGGGTAATAGTGCACACTGCTCAAGTGCAGCAGCAAAAGCAAAAAGTACACTGACATGCATTAAAAGGGGAATAAATTCAATGGATGCCAATGTGATAGTGCCTCTTTACAACACTATGTTCAGTTCTGGGCACCCCACCTTAAAAAGGACATAAATGAATTGCAGCAGGTACACAGAAGGGCGACTAAACTAGTAAAAAGTTTCAAATCGCTAGAATACAAAGATACAGTAGGTTAACCAGGCTGAATATGTTTTCACTTTAGAAACAGAGGTTGAGAGGAAATAGGATTAGCATGTTCAAATATAGAATTGGGAATCATATGGAACTGGGAGATGTTTTTTTCTATACTTAGGACACATGAGCATGTACTGAGGCTCGAGAAAAAGAAATCCCATTCTGACTTACTGTAAGAACAAGATTCTTTACCATTAGAGCAGTAACATTTTGGAACTCACTGCCAGTGGAGGTGGTTACAGCAACTGCTCTTAATGAATAAATCAAAACTGGATGCATTTTTGCTTACTAAGGGAATCATATAGATATGACTTAAGTCAGTAGTTACAAGTCAAATAAGTTGAACTTGATGGATTTTTCAACCTTAATTACTATGTTACTACAATATGTATATTTGTGTATATTTCATTTGATTGATGTGTTTGTAGAACATAAATGCAAGATACCTCATTGAAATATAAAAATATTCTGAAACAATAATAATAACAGAATAATCCGTTATCCAAAATGCTTCTGGTCTCATGCATTTTTGATAAGGTATACTCAACCTGTATTTAGTTTCATACAGTGAGTGTATATGTTCTGGGGTAATGCATTTGCTATATTAAATTAATGACTTAACAAACCACTAGGCAACTTTGTTCTTTTCACGGTCATGCTTTTTGGCTTGGTTTTGATGCCTTAGTGCAGTGGTAGCCAACCCTAGCCCTCGAGAGCTACCAACAGTTCACATTTTCCAGACAACCTAGCTGCTGCACAGCTGCACTCATTAATCACTGACACATTTTAAAAGAGCCACAGATGGAGCTAATTAGCTCACTTGTGATTCTGTGAGGAGACCTGCAAAACATGCACTGTTGGTAGCTCTCGAGGACTAGGGTTGGCTACCCCAGCCTTAGAGCATGCTGATATACTGTACCTACAGCTAGAGACATAAGGTGTTCCATGGCACTTTTGATTTCTTGTATCATAAAAAGAATTGGTCATGTGACTGAATGCCTCAACCTGAGTGCCAAGCAATTCAGAGAATTCAATTAAAAGTTTGTACTAAACAGAACATGATTTTTTTCAGAACATTAAAACAAAAAGTTCTTATTTACATTATGATTTTTTTTCACAAACTTTGTTTTTCTGACACTTTTGAAAAGTACACATAACAATATCCTGTGGTTGCAAAAACATATCTGGGTCAGAAATTTTCCTATTAAGATCTTTTTATGGTTAGCAAATGGTCTCTATCTCAGCAGGTAGTTTGACATATCTCTTCTAAAAGCTTTTCTGTCATAGGATTTACCGTGGAATGAACAAACGTGCAAATATTAATAGTGCTGACATTTCAAAAGCAAGTCTGTAACCTGATTTTGTTCAGTGAAACGTCTTTTGAAAAATCATCTTGTAGCAGTAATTTTATGTTTAAATATGTCTACAAATGAAAATTCCATTTGATTTTTACCACTTGTACTTTTCATTCATTTGAGTTGATTTGTTTGAGAAACGTAATTATACCAATAAACCATAAACTGATATAGTAAGTACTGATTTTATTAAATCAATTTTCAATTATTTACTGTATTTGAATAACATTACAGAGAACTGAAATGAAAAAGGACAGGTAAATATGTATTGGCAAAGACAGGGGGGGGGGGACTAAACAATTTTTTTTACAAAGATGAGCAGGAACTGTAATTGGGAAATGCTTCAGAATTGTAGAATTGTACGAGACAAATGGTAGGATTCCCCATGTCTCTGTTTCCAAGTGAGCTTTATAAATGGGAAATTACCTTGTTAAAATGATCCATGGAATCAATACAGAGTTAAATAATTATAGTCAGATTATATAAGTATTTTTTTTAAGAAAATCACTTTAGGATCTGCTCTACACCAGAGGCAGAGAAGCCAATACCCCTTTCACACTGCACTTTTAAAACGGTATATTGCCATTTTTTTCCATTTTAAAACGTTTAAGGCTGCAGTGTGAAGGTGCCAGAGTTGATTTACCGGTTAAAGTTAACTGGTATTTCAACACGTTTAAAAAGCAGAGTCCTACACGTTTCAAAGCCGTTTTTTAGGCAGTGTGAATGGCTCTATTTCTATGGCTTGAAACGTGTCCCTTGGGGGTTAAACAGGTTGAATGTGTGAATGGTATTAAATGCTTTTTAAAACGGTTTTCACCTTCAATGTGAAAGGTCTTAAGGTTCAGACCCGTTTTAAAGTCCCATTTAAGAATACATGGTCAATACCCGATTCTGCAATGTGAAAGCAGTATGAATTGAATATTATCATACAGCTCAATTTTGTCATTATGTTTGTTCCATTTTGCTTCAGAGAAATGTCTAAAAACAAAACCTTTTCTAAAACATCACAGATAGGGGGAATATTTAGAGTTGAAAATAATGTTGACCCATATGTGTATGAGCAAAAATGTATCCGCACAGTCAAGGGTAGATTTATTAAGCTCGGTGAAGTGATAAACTGTCTGGTTTTTATCACCGGCCAATCAGCGCCTACCTGTCATTTTTCAAACCAAGCCTGTAACTTTAACAGGTAGGAGCTGATTGGCCAGTGATAAAAAACAAACAGTTTATCACTTCACCGAGCTTAATAAATTTACCCCTCAATACCATATTTGTATTTTGCTTTGTATGCAACACACAGTAAGATATGTTTATGCTTAAATCTAGCATACAACTGCTTGCAATGTAAAAAGGGGAAAATTCTCATTAGTTTCACCCAGATTATGTAGCTAAATACTCTACATGTCTTAAAAAAAGTTCTTTATAAGTTGGCAGTAAACTGCCATGCAGTGGCATAATTCCCAGAGGAAATGGAAGCATTTGCATTGGGACGTCAGCTGTCAGGGAGACACAGAGGGTGAGTAAAAGAGGCCTCGGGTGACATTCTATGCTATGCGCTAAATGCGCATGTTTAATTCGCACACCATATCGCCGCAAATCGCCTATTTTCAAATCGCATTTTTCAGCCTAAATGCGCATATTTAATGTGATGCGCATTGGAGGCTGAAAAGTGCGAATAGGGGCAATTTGCGGCGATGTGGTGCGCTGTTTTTAGTCCTGAAAATGTGCGATTTTCATGTGTGAAAATCGCACATTTGCAGGACAGCGCAAGGTGTAAAAAAAAGAACCGAGCGCGGGGTCCCCCGCCCGAGTGTAACCAGCCCCGGGCTCACTGAGCCGGTGCTGGTGACATAAAATCAGGGTCCCCGACAAATAGGGGTCCCCTTGATTTTATGAAACCAGCACCAGACTCAAGGTCCGGCGCGGGTTCCCAAAATACGGGGGACAAAGTGACTAGGGGTCCCCCGTATTTTAAGAACCAGCACCGGACACAACCAGCCAGCAGGGTAATGCCACAGCCGGGGGGAGACTTTTTATACAAGTCCCCCCGGCCAAAGCATTAACCCCCTGGCTGGTCAGCATGGGCAGGGGTCCTGGGGAAGTGGGGACCCCCCCAATGAAGGGGTCCCCCCCCTCCAGGACTTACCAGCCCATGCTGATAGTCCGGGGCTGTCCTCCATGCCCCTGGGCTGTGGGCATGGAGCTGATGCTTTGTGTAAAAAAAAGAATGTAAACTATTGTTTTACACTGGCGAACTATCAGTCCCAGCAAGCCTACCCCGCATGCTGGGACTTGGGGAACCACAAGTCCCAGCATGCGGGGCATTAAAGTGCCCGCTGGCACTTGTAGTTCTGCAGTGTAAAAAATAGTGCACAAAATCACACTGACACCCTGTGAAATAAAACTTTAATACACACAAAACACACTGATACTTACCTACCTTGAGCCCGTAGGTCGGTCCCTGGATCCTGGATTCGTCCTCCGGGGCTCCAGGGCAGAAGAGTCCGGTTCCGGGGCCTTGGTCCTGGTTCCGGGGCTGGTCCTGGGGTTCCGGGGCTCCTGGCGTGAAGAATCCGGGGTCCGGGATCCGTGGTAGTCCAGAGGGGTACCTAAGGAGGCAAATCCTACTCACCTGCTCCCCGGCGGCGACCTCCGGTGACAGCGCTGCTCCCGAATGGTACCCGGCTTCAAGGAGTTGGTCCGGCGCTGAGATGTTTCCTCTTCGCCGTCTCTGAACAGAATGATTTCTCGGCCAATCAGGAGCCGAGAAAGTCGGCTCCTGATTGGCCAGAAATCATTCTGAATATAGACGCCGACGGAGTAACATCTCTGCTCTGGATGCGCTGAGATGTTACTCCGTCAGCGTCGTCTATATTCAGAATGATTTCTGGCCAATCAGGAGCCAACTTTCTCAGCTCCTGATTGGCCGAGAAATCATTCTGTTCAGAGACGGCGAAGAGGAAACATCTCAGCGCCGGACCAACTCCTTGAAGCCGGGTACCATTCGGGAGCAGCGCTGTCACCGGAGGTCGCCGCCGGGGAGCAGGTGAGTAGGATTTGCCTCCTTAGGTACCCCTCTGGACTACCACGGATCCCGGACCCCGGATTCTTCACGCCAGGAGCCCCGGAACCCCAGGACCAGCCCCGGAACCAGGACCAAGGCCCCGGAACCGGACTCTTCTGCCCTGGAGCCCCGGAGGACGAATCCAGGATCCAGGGACCGACCTACGGGCTCAAGGTAGGTAAGTATCAGTGTGTTTTGTGTGTATTAAAGTTTTATTTCACAGGGTGTCAGTGTGATTTTGTGCACTATTTTTTACACTGCAGAACTACAAGTGCCAGCGGGCACTTTAATGCCCCGCATGCTGGGACTTGTGGTTCCCCAAGTCCCAGCATGCGGGGTAGGCTTGCTGGGACTGATAGTTCGCCAGTGTAAAACAATAGTTTACATTCTTTTTTTTACACAAAGCATCAGCTCCATGCCCACAGCCCAGGGGCATGGAGGACAGCCCCGGACTATCAGCATGGGCTGGTAAGTCCTGGAGGGGGGGGACCCCTTCATTGGGGGGGTCCCCACTTCCCCAGGACCCCTGCCCATGCTGACCAGCCAGGGGGTTAATGCTTTGGCCGGGGGGACTTGTATAAAAAGTCTCCCCCCGGCTGTGGCATTACCCTGCTGGCTGGTTGTGTCCGGTGCTGGTTCTTAAAATACGGGGGACCCCTAGTCACTTTGTCCCCCGTATTTTGGGAACCAGCGCCGGACCTTGAGTCTGGTGCTGGTTTCATAAAATCAAGGGGACCCCTATTTGTCGGGGACCCTGATTTTATGTCACCAGCACCGGCTCAGTGTGCCCGGGGCTGGTTACACTCGGGCGGGGGACCCCGCGCTCGTTTTTTTTTTTATTTAACCATTTATTTTACTTTTTAAAGCAGAACCCTGCACAGAACATTGCGATCTGTGCAGGGTTCTGCCTAATTCGCCTAACAGACCCAGGTCTGAAATAAGTGCGATAATTAGTCACTTAAATAATGCGATGTGCAAATGCGCATAGCATTAAATAAGCGACTTGTATACTTTTCTGTGCGCAAACATCTGGATGCGATAAAAATGCGAATTAATCTCGCATTTTTATTCACCAGACCTTTACGCACAAAATATGCGATTTCAGCCCCTGTGCGCATCCCATTAAATCGGCGATTTAATGGGAAAATGCGATAGCGCCATTTTGTGGTCTAATTACTGCAAAATCGCGCTAATCGCAGAGCATAGAATGTCACCCCTCCTCTCTGTCCAGGTCTAGCACCTGGACAGAGCATAGCCTGAGCACTGAGGTGGAGATCCAACAAGTCACCAGGCAGGAGCCCTACCTTCACCTCTGTGCTCTGTTTCCTCTCCCTTCTGGCAGTAGCAACAGGCTCATCAGCTGCCATGGGGACATATGCAGTGATAAGCTAAATTCATCCCAGGGTGGAAGGTGTCAGTCTTAAGAAGAGCTAGGAGGAAAGAAAGCACAGTGAGGCATTTGGGATGGGGAAGGTGTATAGTGATGCACGTGGGATGAGGGTACAGGGGAGCATAGTGGGATGGGGATGGAGTACAATGAAGCATATGGATGGGGAACATGGGAACACAGTGATGCATGTAGGATGGGGAAGTGGTATATTATGGCATGTTGGATAGGGGAACAGGGGAGCACAGTGAGGCACCTAGAATGGGGGATTAAATAAGCACAGTGTGACATGTGGGATGGGAAAGGGGAGCACAGTAAGGCATGTGGGAAGGGAATCACAATGAGACATGTGGGATGGGAGAGGGGAGCACAGTGAGGGATATAGGATGGGAGAGGGGAGGACAGTGAGGAATGTGAGATGGGAAAGGGGAGCACAGTGAGGGATGTAGGATGGCAGAGGGGAGCACAGTAAGGGATGAGGGATGGGAAAGGAGAGCACAGTGAGGAATGTGGGATGGGAAAGGGGAGGACAGTGAGGAATGTGAGATGGAAAAGGGGAGCACAGTGAGACATGTGGGATGGGAAAGGTGAGCACAGTGAGGGATGTGGGAAGGGAAGCACAGTGAGGAATGTGGGATGGGAAAGGCAAGCACAATGAGACATGTGGAATCAGAGAGGGTATCACAATGAGGGATCTAGGATGGGAGAGGGGAGCACAGTAAGGGATGTGGGATGGGAAAGGGGAGCACAGCGAGGGATGTGAGATGGGAAACAGAAGAATAATGAGGGATGTGGGATGGGAAAGAGGAGCACAAAGAGATGTGGGATTGGAGAGTGGAGCACAGTTAGGGATGTGGGAAGGGGAGCACAGTGAGGGATGTGGGAAGGGCAGCACAGTGAGGGATGTGGGAAGGGGAGCACAGTGAGGCATCCTGAGTAGGAGAACAAGAGAGAACAATAGGGATAGGGAGATCACAATGATGTGTGGAAGGTAGATGGAGAGCATTGTGTAAAATATGGATGGGGAAGGGAATACAATAATAAATAAATGTGTGGGGGATTATAATAATACTATATGCACTGCCCCTACCCTCACAATCCTTGTGACCACAGTACTTCCCCTTTCTCCCTCTCAGCTAAGCTACAGATGTGTCACCTGAGTTTGTTCTACATGATACAGTACAGTATGTCTGCGTCAAATGCTGACTGGAGCAACATACCAACAGCCATAGGAAGCCGTGGAGGCAGCTTCCTTTGCTCACAATAGAACAGGGTAGCTGGCAGAGGTGTGGGTGGTTGAAATATAAGTGCCCACTACCCTAAGATCTAGCAGTGACAATGATGGTGCTCGCTGCTTCCATTGTAATGAATGGCGGACTTAAACACAGAGTCACGATAGGCTGTCCCCAGTGGCAACACCATAACAGGACACATGTGCACTGTGCATATACAGATGGACATTGGCGCATCTGCAAACTGGAGGTAGGGGAAGAGGGCATCTTTTTTTACCTCATGGGCACTTGGCATGAACTTACACCCTTGTAGTGTAATTACAGATGACATGACCCACGTTGAAAACGTTATAATTAAGACCCATGGTGTCATTATTTAAACAAGAACTTATGACATACCTTTTTAGACAGAGGATAATTCTTTTAGCATTAGAAAACAATCCATTATGCCAGCATTTAAATAATGTAGGTTATGAAGGCAAATTTCAAAGCATATTGGTCACTGAAATCTGAGTAATATTTTCTTGTTTTATAAAGTTTCCATATTCCTGAATATGAAATTTTATTTTTGAACAATTCAGCATATTTGCAATGCAAATGTTAAAAATTGTTTACCAAATCCTGCCTTGTTATGTAGATTATTATCAAATATATCTTGGCATTTCTCTTGCCTGACTAATATAAATGAATATTGAAAACAACATTTTCATTTATAATAAGAAAGTAAATTAAATAAAAATACTCCACATAGGTTAAAGGTTACGTTCATTGGTTTGCCAAATCTGTATATTATTGAAAACTATAAAATCAAATGGATTTACTTATTTAAACATTTTAAGAATATAGAGCATGACCAAATGATCTTGTAGCTGAATTTCATTAAAATTCCCAAAATAATGCAAAGTCTGCTCTCTTTTGTGTATTCAGATTGTTTCTGTGTGAAAAAAAAAGCAATTCTCCAGTCACACATATTACACAGTGATATCTTTCCTAATAAACTTCTATTCTAGTCCCATAAGTCAAGGGTCACCAATGCTGTCCTCCCTGTACCACCACCATTTTCCACTGATTCTGCATACAAAAAAAGTAAAAATAGAGCACAGAAAAGAGACAAAATGCAGCACAGAGATGATAATGAAGTGATACTGTGTAGGGATGGTCAGCAGCCAATGGGGCAGATGTGTTAAGCCCGGAGAAGAGATAAACGAGATAAAATGGAGATGAGGTGAAAGGAGATAAAGCACAAACTAATCAACTCCCAATGTCATTTTCAAACACAGTTCATTGGCTGTAATGTTATCTCCTTTCACTTTATATCCAGTTTATTTCTTCTTCTGGCTTAATACATCTGGCCTAATGATAGTTAACAACCATAAATGGTTTGCCACTGATGGTTGTTGGTTTTGTCATTGATGGTAGCAGTTTGGAATGTTTTTTTCTGGGTGCAGGGGCATATATCTTACTCTAGCTCTGACCCGTGCACCCTTGATTAGTCTCCTCCTTCAATTTGGTTACAACTTATTCCCACATCCAATCAGCCCCACCTTCTTCCCTGATTGGCCCACATCCCACAGTAGGCTTGTCCATTGATTGGTTAATGGAACGATTATTTCATACCATGGATGCAAAGCAACAATGGCATCATCAATAGTGACTCTTTTGATGACCAGCATTAGAATATGATGCTCCATCTATGCAGCTTAATTGCTCCACCAACTGCCTAGCCCATTGCATTCATATTCTTTCAGGACATTCCATAGACCTGTAGCTGCTGAAGAGTCATCAGTGCCACAGCACTTATTCTTCAGAACTTGATCTTTTTCTACACAGCAGGCAACAGCTCACAAATATATATTCATAAACTGGCACTGAATTGTCAGTGGTTGATAGTAAATGCATCACAGCTGTGTCACGGCACTATATTGTGGCACAGCATTTACTGTTAACGAATAAAAGTTTAGTGCTGGCATATTAATAATTTTTTGAGCTCTGTGAGATTCACAGCAAAATATGAGAAATATGCTGTCTTACTGAAGGAGCCATACTTGCATGATTACATGACTCATTTCACCCTTACTAGCTGGAGCTGCATTGTTAAATTACTTAAATGTCTAATTGTTCCTGGTAGCAGCAGTGCAATGGTTTTATTAACATAGGTAAGCACTTTACTATCAAAACTTACTATGCAATATAAATTTGCAATAAAACAAAGTTATAAATACATGTTTTTGACCAAATCACCCATACCCCTTTTTATGAATTTATCACATTCATACATGTGAAAGTAATGTGGCACCAGGCCAGAATGGGTCACTAAGGAGGTTATTCTGGTTGGTGTGGTCCGTTCCGAATTCTTTCGGAGCTGACCGAACGCCACGCTGTGCGGACATTGTAAGAACAAACGCCCACAGGTCGTCCGCATTCGGTCGGACTCACTCTCTCAGAAGAGGGTGTGTTTTCGGACAACATCCAAACCGTACGTGTGCGGTGGGAACACAAACATTCTGCACGGTCTTACAGCGTCCGAACGGATGGGAAGCTGCCCGTACGCACCGATGCGGTGTATTTTCGCAAAACTCACTACTGTAATCGGAACTCATACATCTGGCACATGACACACTTATGCAATTAGGCAACCTCATAAAAAAGGGATTGTTTGTAATTGTAATCAATTAACTCCTAATTGATACTTAAACACATTATTACCACTTTAGATTAACCCTTACATCATGTGAAGTGCTATTCATTCATTGTTGCCCTTTTACCTATGTTTTATGTATATTATATAATACTGTTATCGCTGAATGTAAAAGTGACATGTAAATTTATATTAGTGATACCAATTTCTGTCCATTGCTTGCAGTGTAAATGTGTGCAAAATAGCAACAATACAGTCGTGTTTTCAGCATATATTTGTGTATTTAGTAATGGGCCATTTAGCCAGCAATGCTTCCAATTGAAGCTATGAAAAGAGTGTAATTAATCACTAATTAGTAGAGGAGTGGATTGTATTGTGTTCAGCTGAGAGTGCTTCAGGTGCGGGCGTACTAATTGGGCGAACCGAATGCCCAGCGCATGAACAAGTGCTCTCCGCAAAGTGAAACTTGCTTATGAAGACCGCATATTTCATGCGTGTTGGTTCGTTTGCAGTCGGTGTGTTGTCCGAATGCACGCCTACCACAGTTCGTGCACTCCCTTGTGTACGCCCAGATTTATGCCCAGTTTTTCCCACTTTGAAACCACGCCCTTGTGTAGGTCCGAATGACGCCCATATTACGCCCATATTTCCCGAGTAAATTCGTGCACATTTCTGGACGGTATTAGTGAGAACGAGTACGGAGGCCATGCGTGGCACTTGCGCATTGTGTTGCCTACGCATGCGCAGACGGCTAAAAAGCGCCCTCCGAAAGAATTCTGAAAGGACCGCACCAACCAGAATAAGGCCCTAAGTGAGAAGCTTCAAAAAGTATTGCACTGAGAGGTGATTCTGGTTGGTTTGCAGAAGAAAAATAATTCTATAATGGACAAAACTATGTGCACTGCATGTGGGGCTGATGTAAGATGTGCAGAGAGAGTTACATTTGGGTGGGGTGTGTTCAAACTGAAATCTTAATTGCAAAGTAAGAATAAATCAACCATTATTTATTCTGCACAGAAACACAATAACTCAAATGTAACTCACCTGCACATGTTACATCTGCCCCACCTGCAGTGCACATGGTTTTGTCCATTAAAGATGGATTTTGCTTTTGCAAACCAACCAGTGAGAAGGTGAGAGGTGCTTACCAACTGTTTGGCAGAGGGGGTGGGACCTAATTTCACAATTACATGATTATTGCATAAAGCAGATTAACATAGCAGGATCTCAATATGAATGAAGAGCAGCATGCTGCATTTGTTTGCAACACTTGTTTGCAGCAGCATGGATGGTGTAATGATTAGCATTACTGCCTCACAGCGCTGAGGTCATAGGTTTGGTTCCCACCATGGACAGAGTGTGCAGAATTTGTATATTCTCCCTGTGCTTGCGTGGGTTTCCTCCAGGTACTCCAGTTTCCTCCCACAATCCAAGAATATACAGGTAGGTTAAATTAAAATTAACCCTAGAGCTAATTTCTGTGCGTGTACAAGTGGTAGGGAATATAGGCCCTTATTCTGATTGACGCGTACTTTACCGCATACTTTCGGATCGCGTCTTTACGGCGTCTGCGCATGCGTGGAGAACGCAACGCGCATGTGCCACGCCTTGACTCCGTACCTGTTCGGCCAAATCCCGTCCAAAACTGTTCCCCGCAATCAGTCGGGAAATATGGGCGTATTATGGGCGTCATGCGGAGTGACACATGGGCGTAGTTTCAAAGTGGGCAAAACGGGGCGGAAACATGGGCGGACACGGGGGAGTACACTTATGTTGGGGGGCGTACATTCGGATACCACTCCGAATGCACGCGATCAAAAAGGGCAGAAATGTGCGGTGTCCACAAGTGTACTATTGCTTTGCGGACACCACTCGTTCATGCGGTAGGCGAACGTACCGCCTAATGACTACAAGCATTAACACCTGAACCCAATAGAATCTACTCCTTTACTCATTACTCACTAATAGGCCGCTTGTCAGTGCTTTAATTGAAACCATTGCTGCTTCAAGGAAACCTTACTAATCCCCCACATATGCTGTACTTGTCAGACACTTAAAAACTGCTAACAATGGACATGACTGAATATTAATACTATCAATACACATGTGTATTCGACATGTACTCATGAAACCACACATTTTTGGTAAAGTAAACAAATTTATTTCTATACATGTCACAGTCAATGCCACTGTGATGCAATGACCAAAAAATACAAAATCCCAAAAATAAACAACATGGCAGGAATGTCCCAAAATAAATAATAATACAAAACAAATATAATTGCACACAGATGGACTCCAGCACCTCCTATGTGCCACTGCACATGCAGCCAGTGGGAAATGAGGAGGCTGCTGGCCCTTCTACAGCAGGCCAACCTGCACCTGACCATTCTACAGCAGGGCAACCTACACCTGGCCCTTCTGCAGCAGGCCAACCTGCAGCTGGCTCATATGCACCATCAGCAGAATCATTTGGAACACAACCGGGGACTTCACAAGATAGTACCATGGCCATCACTTCAAGTACAGCTGACAGTAATGGCAGGCAAAAGAGGGCAACAGGGGCACCAAAAAGGACATATGAAGCAAGGGCTCATCTGGTTACCCTCAGCACGTGATTGGACACAAGAAGCTGACACACACAGCACAATGGAAGATTTGGGACCACATAACGGTGGAGATTAATGCAGCCACAAGTTCATTTGCGACCACGTTTGGCCTTGGTAGGCTCCTTGGCCTGTGCAGCAGCTCTTCTGGCACGGGCAGATGCTGGGGCAGGTGGAGCAGATGATGTTGAGGGGTTGGCTGGTCTACCCCTCCTGCCAGCAGGGAGTGTTGCCGGTGGTAATGCACCAGAAACGGATGACATTAGGACCCTGTTGCTGGTAACCAGCTCCACCATAAGCTCATTATGGTGGAGGAGGAGATCATTTTGGCGGGTGGCTTGCTCGGCCAGCACCTGAGCACTTGCAGCCATGGCCTGATGTGACTCAGCCATGGCCTGCATGCTCGCAGCGATGGCCTGCTGGGTGCTGACCAAGCTCGCCAGGATCTCCTCGGTCCTATGCATCCGTTCTGATGCCAACTCTCCCTGCTGGTTGATGTCCCCAAGCATGTTGGCCAAGGCGGCCAAATCGGCTTGGTCCGATGGCTGCTGCTGCACAGGCCTACCCCTGGGGCCAGGTGGCACGGACTCCTCCACCTCCTGAGCAGAGTCGTCACCAAGCGGTGGGGTGTCTGTGGAAAAAGATAAACAAAATTAGGACACATTCTAAGATAATTACTTGCACAAGTTTATGGCATGACCAATATTTACCTTCAATAAAAGACGCAAACACTTCAGCTGGGGCCTCGCTATCCATCGTGCTCACCCCCCTGATCTCCTCAACTGATATACAGCTCTCGGCCATCAACTCCAGGGGGGTGAGCTCTAGCCCTGATGGCATGGGCCCGGCCCCAGATGTCTGGCTGTGTTCCCACCGCTTGGTCATCTTCCTCTTCAGGTTGGTTTTGAAGTCCTGCCACCTGCAATGTAAGTTGACATATTAATACATGTCACTCCAGATGTTAGCTGTTGCAGCCATTGCTCTGTGCTACATATTACGACATGTGATTAATGTCCAATAGATAATATTACATGCAACTATGATATCAACCGTTACAATACACATTCACAATCACCCTACTCTAACTCTCAACGAAATAACATGTCAATAATGTCTGTGTATCGTAACAACCTCACGGGCCATTTGCAAAATCCATCTAAGCATCAATTAAATCATTACTTGGCTATTACTGGGCACATGTATCACAAAACAACTTGCCTCTTCTTCACATGGTCCGTCTCACGAACTTGTGGCGCTACTTCATTAATCTCTGCCGTTATCTGTTCCCAAATCTTCCATCTGCGTGTGTGTGTCAGCTTCTCCGATGGACACTCAATCCAATCACGTGCTCGGGGAACCAGGATGGCAAGCTCCTGTGCTTCATATGCCTTATTTTTTTTTGGTGGTTCCTCTGTTGCCCTGGCTCTCCCCTTGCCACGTCCATGGCCACGCCCCCTGTCACGTGTCGCTGCACTTGAAGTGCTGGCCATGGTACTACCTTGTGAAGTCCCCGGTTGTGTTCCAAACAATTCTGCTGATGGTGCATATGAGCCAGCTGCAGGTTGGCCTGCTGCAGAAGGGCCAGGTGCAGGTTGCCCTGCTGTAGAATGGTCAGGTGCAGGTTGCCCTGCTGTAGAAGGGCCAGCAGCCTCCTCATTACCCACTGCCTGCATGTGCAGTGGCACATAGGTGGTGCTGGAGTCCAGATGGTCAAAAAGGTGCTGCAGCTCTGGGTCCACCTCTGGTTGTGATCCAGACATGTTAGCAACAACATTGTCACCTTCTAATACACCTTTATATACTGTTTGTGTATCCTGTTTGGCGGACATCAGCGGCAGCTGCGTTCCGTGCGTGAGCGTACGTCGCTGTTTTTTCGCGCCGCATACGGTGGCGGAAATTCCATTGTGTAAAACCTGGCGAAAGTTCGACATGAAATACTGGTCACCAATGCTAACATTGCATAGAATCTTCTGATACACCTGTGACTATTGCACAATACACATGCTATTTGCTAGCATGACATGACATTTGATTCATGACTACTGTGGTATTGTGGAGTTTGTTTGCAAGCTAAAAGTAGCCCAATCCCTTAGATAATCCAGGCCACAAGTCATGCAATACTCATCTCTACTGTTATAGACCACACATGTGAGAGGCCTATAAATAGTGACTGGCTGCTAGAATCATTTGTCTCCAGATCTGGACTTGTCAGGGTCTAAGGTAAGCTCTTCCATGCTCCTTGTAGATATGATATCCATTAACAATGTAAGTGTATGAATGTATGCACCATTGCCTCACTGCCTACAGATTGTTGGGCCAGCAAAGTGCGTGTCGCATTATTGCAACATGTCACATGTTCACTATTTCACTCACAGGTCTTAAACCTGTGTGGGTTCATCTATTGCAGGACAACATGTCCCAGCAATAGATGAAATGTCTCATAGTACATGATGTCGGCAAAAAATGCTGACACCTTTATCTGTGTGTTTAGGACGGTGTGTATTGAGTTCATATTATTGTTACATCATTATAGAGTCAAATGGATCTGCGGGATTTCACGGGGCGGCCATCTATTGTACGTATTGAAGCCTACAAATCTATTTGTAGTCGGATATGGCCATTATGTGCATAGGTGCATCAGTATTTATGTTCATTTCTTTATAGGTTGCTGAAGCAATGATGCGCTACATGGAGAGGAGGCTAAGGGCACTTGCGGCTCTCCCCACTCGTCGCCCAAGGAGGCCAGGACGTGCTAGAATCTATCGCACACGGGTGACTCTGTTTGCTATGCCCGATGATGAGGTACTTACTAGGTACTGGTTACCGCCACATGTAATTCTGGATCTGCTCTCGTTAATTGAGAGTGATCTGGAACCTCTACACGGGATCACGACAGCAATTCCGCCTCACACACAGCTGCTGGCGGTGTTGCATTTCTGCGCCTCAGGATCATTCCAACAAGTAGTGGCAGTACTTGCTGGAATATCTCAGCCGGCCTTCTGCCGAATCCTGAGGCGTGTGACGTCGGCCATGTTCAGGCGCAAGGGGCACTTCATGGCCATGACATTTGCCACCGAGACCCTGCACAGAAGCCAGCAGGCCTTCCATCAAATTGCTGGCTTCCCTAATGTGATAGGGGCTGTGGATGGCACCCATGTACCATTTGTGCCTCCATCTCGAAGTGAGAAGATATATAGGAACCGCAAATTGTTCCACTCACTGAACGTGATGGTGGTATGTGGCCCATCCATGGAGATTCTCGCCTTCAACTCGAAGTTTCCCGGAAGTGCCCATGACTCTCATGTCATCCGACAAACCGGGATATGGCAAAGACTACAAGAGCTGGAAGGCCGTGATGCGTGGGTTCTGGGTGACTCCGGTTACCCATGTACGCCCTGGCTACTTACGCCGTACAGCTACCCAGCACCGGGCCCACAGGAGGCATTCAATCGGGCGCATGTTGCCACCAGGCAAGTGGTGGAGCGCTCAATTGGCCTTTTAAAGGGTCGATTTAGAGTGCTCCACCGCACTGGTGGTGACTTACAATATGCGCCTCAAATGGTGTCGAGGATCGTGGGCCTGTGTATATTTTTCCACAACATTGCTGTGCGGCGTGAGATACCCTTTGATGAGTGGGAGGTACCATCTGAGCCGCAAGATCCGCCCATGCGCCCATCCCGCGCCCCTGAATGCCGGAGGGGATACCAGCTGCGGGACTCTGTGGCGCAAAGATACTTCAGGTACATTTTATCTAGTTGACAGAACACACCAATTTTAGTAAAAATCACCCCTTCAAATAAGTACAGTGTGTTAGTTGTCAGTGTTACAAAACGAAAATTAGGCAGCCTGCCCTCCTAATGGCAAAGAAATAGTAGATATTTATCATATGTGCTTAGTTTTGGGGGAAGTTCAATATAGGTGCTCATTATTATACCTTGTACAAGGGATCTTATGTGTTTGTTATATCTTCATTATTGTAGTTGATACTATCCCTGATGACTGGTGAGTACATTGATTTATTCTCTAATGTGTTGTGGATTTTTTCCTGTGTTGATGTATGATTTGTTTGCAGATATATATATATATATCTATATATATGATATTTGAATTTATTAACATGTTTAAAAATTTCAAGGAGCAGGCAGGCAGCCAGGCACCCAGGCAGGCAGGCAGGCAGGCAGGCAGGCAGGGCTGGTGTATAATGCTGGACTCAGGATACCTGCAAGTATGTGTATGTGTCTTTTAAACATAAATGTACGCATACACATAGATGCATAGAGTAAGTAATGCTAACTACAGCTATGCGTTGCTAAGCTATAGCACGCGTTGCTTGGCGGAGCGAGGCGTCATTGGATTTGCAAAGTGCATACACACTGTGTTTTATATATATCAGATTTGTTCATTGCCATACATCAGCACTACTGTTTTGAAGGCATGCGAATTTGTCACCATTTGTGTTGGCGCAGAGACGCTGTTCATGTAAAGATGAACAATAAAGTTATTAACACAAATAACTGTGATAAACCAATGCCACCACCTGATTGGTTGATTGATGCCATTGTTAACATGGCGGAGACACGAAGGGCAGACCCGTTTTCGGCTGCGGAGCTGAGGGTTCTTGTCTCCGTCATGGAGACAAGGCTGGGCCGTGCGGGGCCCTTTATCAGTAACCGCCATAAGCGGAGGGCCTATGCTGCGGCAGGCCGCCGGATTTACGCCCGCACTCGGGTGCGGAGGACGATCGGCCAGCTCGAGAGGCGGTGGTCGGACCTCCGCAGGCGCCAGCCCCAGCTGTTACAGCAAATTAGGGGCGAAATAGCTGAGTGTGAGTATTTTAGCTATGAAATTTCGCACTTACAACATAGCATCTAGAAACAATAAAATGTGTCTCATGATAAGTGGGTGTCCATGGGTTTAAAAGTCCATAGACTGTTATGTGTGCTTCTTCCTGGTTAACATGCAGTCATGTGGCTTTTATATGTAATGACATAGCATTGATGATTCTGATGCATACAATGTGCCAGATCTAATATGTGTTACACATTGATAAATGCCAGGGTTGTAATGTTTGAACAAATTACTAACAATCACATAATAATTGAAATGTCACATTTTGGAGTCCATTAACAGTAAGGAGCTACTTTCCAGCATCGTTTGCCATCATTATCACCCTTCCATGTATGTCTTGTTATGGATTAATACATGTGCCCCAATGACCCGACATTGACCATGATTTTTTTTTCTACCACACAGCACGAGCCCGAGCCCGACAGGCCCGTGAAGAGGCCGAGGCAGCCCTGGCCGAGGAGGAGGGCCAAGAGCCGGAGGAGGAGGTGGCGGCAAGGGTGGAGGAGGAGGAAGTGGAGGAGGAGGAGGAAATGTTGGAGGAGCAAGTGGAGGAGATGGTGGAGGAGATGGTGGAGGAGGTGGAGGAGATGGTGGAGGAGGTGGTGGAGGAGGAGGAGGTGCCTGAGGCGGTGGTGGTGGAGGAGGTGGAAGAGGAGTTGGTGGCAGAGGAGGAGGTGTTGGTGGCGGAGGAGGAGGTGGAGGAGGTGGTGGTGGTGGAGGAGGTGGTTGTGGCGGAGGAGGTGGACGAGGTGACGGTGGCGGCGGAGCTGGCGGAGGAGGGGGCTGAGGAGGCCACGGTTGCCCCAGAGGTGTCGGAATCCGAGGGGGAGGAGGCGTGTCAGGCCCCGGAGTCCCATCAGATCGGTATGTTTACATAATGCATCATTCATGAAGTAGTTGTAGTGGTATTTGTTATGTAGCACTGGTGATTAAAAATTTTGTTCCAATACTATTAATACAGACCCCAAAGTGGGTAGCTACAGATACAGGTACGGGTTAGATGGGGTGTCCAAGGCATCCCTTTCATCCAGGACACCTCTGAATTACACTGGTTTGGGGGATGGCTTGGAGCTCCATTTTGACTGCCACATAACCGTTGTATTTAAACAGGATCCTGGAGTAAAGGGATGAGTGGATCATTTGTGGATTAAATTCACCTGCTGCAAGCGTTGATTATGACCCATCAAATAGTGGAATCTATATTGTTGGTGAATGTTATTTATAAACTATAGGATGTATGCTATAAATGGAGTAGGGCCCGGCCTACCTTGGAATGGAGTCACAAGTTGCCAGTGTCCCAGGAGCCTACTCTACCTAAACACCCCCTGTAGTTCAGATTGTTTTTTTGCCCTCACAGATTTGTAGGTTGGTTTAGACTGAATGATGATTTTGAGGATGTGTACTGTGCATTCCTGACATTTGCATAACTCCCATGGCACGAACCATCACTGAACTTAGACTGAGGAGATTGTGCCAAGTTCTTATTGACGGAGGCCATGACATGCTTGTCATTGGTTAGTCATGGGTGGGTTGTGACTGAGAAGAAACACTATGACTGTTATGTCTTCTGCAGAGTAAAGGCTAGAGGGCAAAAAACACAGTATGTAGCAAATAAGTTTGCATGTATGTATATATGTATGTGTCATATCTATTTATCTATGTGTGTCTCTATCTCTCTACATAGATATATATATATATATATATATATATATATATATATATATACACAGACATGTCACCTAGCATTTCTGCAATGTATGTAGCAGTATGTGAAATGTATGCATGAATATCATGACTAATTTTTGCCCCTTTGACATGCCCACAGATGCCACAACGCCGGCAGATGAGGGAATTCGTGGGGCCCTGCTGCGGATGGGCCACCATTTGCGCTTGCTCATCGCAGACCTGCAGGACCTGCGCGATCTCCTACTTTAAAATGTTTGATTATTTTTTTCTATTTATTTGTTCAGCATAATAAACTATTTATGCAAGTTGAAAGTTGTTGGTTTTCTTTGCCCATTAAACAGTATATGTGTAGATTGTTTATAATCTTTTACACAGGGTCTAATACAAACCATTGCACTTGATTTGCTGTAAGGGTTAATGTGTGCAATGCATGTGTTAGGCATGCTTGTAAGGATATATTGGCATCTAATTGATTCCAATTCCAAAGAAGCATTTTTTTATGAGGATAGGTAATTGAATAAGTGGGTCATGTGATGTATTGCAGAATATACATCATAGTGGGTTGTTTGGCGTAAATACTCCGCTTACGGGCGGTAGCACCGCTTGGCTCCCGTTCGGATGCGGTATTCCCGAGCATACTCTGTACTACTCTGTAATACCGTGCAGAATCGGAGTGTTTCTCCCGCACACGCATGGTTTGTATGTCGTCCGTAAACACGCCCTGTTCTTAAAGAGTGAGTCCGTCCGAATGCGGAGGACACGTGGGCGTTTCTACGGACGATGGCCGCACGCGGCAAAACACCGTGGCGTGCGGACCGCTCCGTAAGAATGCGGGAATATCCGCACCGATCAGAATAAGGGCCATAGATTGTAAGCTCCACTGGGGCAGGGACTGATGTGACTGTTCAAAATATTCTCTACAGCCCTGCCGAATATGTGCATGCTATATAAATAACTGGTAATAAATGAAACACTGCTGGATCCCTTTACTGTGAATAGAAGATGGGCACATGTGAGCGCTGCCTGCCATTCACTTCAATGGCATAGCTCCCATTCACTTCAATGGCACATATGCCCGATTTGCCAAGACTTCCTTACTGAGATGCAAGCGCATCACAGCAAGAATATTAAAGAGCATATCTGTACATAAAATAATGCTATGGCACATACTACTGCAAGCAACAATATCCCTGAAACTACTTTTTAAAAGTAAGCAAGTCTTTTTTTTTTTGTTTACATAGAGAGCGTTCCTGCCAAACCTTTTTTTAAATATGTTTTCAATCTCGCCTCCTTAGTGAGAATTGTACTTGCCAGGGGGCGGATGGCATGGGAAGCTTTGTGTGCAGAAGTGGATAGTGCAGCTCTGGTTAATGAGACCATGAATGATGCAAAATATATTAACACATGAAGGAGAGCATCTCATAAACTTCATGCGGTATGGTCCACACAGTATGAATCCTCTCATGTTGTTCTCGCCTCAGGGTACCCTATGATGTGAGGGCATACACTTAATTTATTCGAATATTTTGTTACTTTTCTCTTTCTCCTGCTTGTATTTATTCTGTGTGTACTGTTATATTGTAGAAGCCTGGATTACATGTTACTTGTTATTATTAATCTTTTGCTGCCTGTATGCCATTGTATTTCTTGTACCCTGTTGTGCTTACGCATTTGACACTTTCCCCGGCAGGGAATTATTTATTTGTTTAATGTATTACCAGTAAAAGATAATTAATTTCATAAGAATTAGAATAAACACAGTAGGAGATAAATGTAAAATAGCTGCTACAGTTCAATGAACAGCATTTGGTCGAGAGGTTGACAGTATCTCGGTCAATACCATATGGCACATGGTCAACATAGACAAAATATTAACACAAGCAAAGGGTCAACATAGCAATGTCAAGACATGAAAAACTTCAATTTGAGTTTTTAGATTAATTTTATACTTTGCAATCCACATGTACACCAATGCCCAAAGCATGGTGAGCGAAGCAAGATATACAAGAGGATGCGGTATACTAAACCATGTGATAGAGTCTATAGGATGAAATCTACAAATTGACACCCCAAAAAACTATGAAAAACTCATGTGGACATTTTGCTTGTGTCAATTGTTTGTTCACTGTCATTCTTATGAATGTCGACATTTTGCAATAACTCTCTGAACACAGGAATGATAATGTCTAGGAAATGACCTAGGGTATAAAGGGATGATTCCGACCTCCTCAGCCAGGCCCGAGTTTGGCCCCGGTCCTGAAGGTGGGTATGTGCAAACCCCCGGAGCAATCGCCTTGGCGAGTTTCATACTTCCCAGGATGTTCTCTCACTGATGGGTGGGCAGGGGGCGGACAGGGGGAAGCCGATGGGATCCATCCAGCATTTCTTGGGCGTGCCCAGAAAAAAACAGTAGTTTGTCCATTCCTGCTTGGGCAAGTGGCAGACATCACCTGACATCAGCGCCTGCCCCCAGTATGGTGGAAAGTGCCATCTGAATGTTAAAATACCAAAGGAACAAAAACAGGAAAATATTCTGAGATTTCAGCTGTTTTATGATTTTTTGTAAAACACAAAGGAGATACAACACCACAACCCATGACGGTGGATTATACATGTGGCATTGAAGAAAATCGGTTATATATCGGTTATATATTCAAAACAATTCAGCATCCAAAGTAATGTTGCAGAGGGCACTCGCCCTATATTCTATTAGTCATCTTTAATGCAAAGTGGACATAGTATCAGTGTTGACATTTCGGCCCTGCAACCTTAAATAAATAATATCATAAATGTGACTTATGCTGCTTTCCCACTGCAGACCAGTTTAAAGTACTGGTAATCTTAAATGGTATTTAAAACGGTATTAGCATTCCCACTGCAGCAGATTACCGTTTTAAATACCATTTAAGTACCATTCCCATTGCAGTGAACCGTGTAAAATGTAGAGTGCCTAACCCCCCCCCCCCCAGTGTAAAGAGTGCCTAATCCCCCCCCAAGTGTAAAGAGTGCCTAAACCCCCCTCCCGTACCTGCCCTGTGCCCCCACCTCCCCTCCCCTTGTACTTACCTGCACGGGGATGCAGGGCAGTGGGGAGGCAGCGGGGGTCCATCCGGGGTACAGGCAGTCCCAGTGCCTGATGAGACACATTACACATGCACAAAGGGAGAACTACTAGGTCTCATCAGGCACTGGGACTGCCTGGAGGCTAAATAACGTTTAAGAGGCATTCCCACTGCCTCTTAAACTTTATTTAGCCGTGTAGGACTCTGCTTTAAAAACGGGTTGAAATACCATTTAGCTTTAAACGGTATTTCAACTCTGGCACTTTCCCACTGCAGCCTTAAACGGTAAATTGCACTGAAAATAGGCAATTTACAGTTTTTTAGCTGCAGTGGGAAAGGGGCATTACAAGGTACACGATTAGTTCTTGTAAATACTGTAACACTGTTTATGGAATTAAGGTTGTCCTACATATGCCCTTTTATTTGTGAATTTATGCTATGTTACAGCAGCTTCTTTGTGTTTGTTTTGTTCCTTGTCCGGAAGTTTGCTTTCCTTTGTGTATATAGTTTTTATACGCCAGTGTCTGTCAGATATTAAGTGTTCTGATAATTACTCATAATCAGTGCAGGTGTAAGAGAAGGTTTATTGTTTGTCAGTATACCTCCTTCCTGCCTGAGAAACTGATGTTATTTATATTGTCTTGGTAAAGGCCGTGCAGGCCCGAAATGTCGACACTGATACTATGGAGTTTATTTACTAAGATGGGATGTTGCTATGGGCAACCAATAAGAATCTATCTATTATCTTCTAGAAGGTGTTAAATAAGTAGATTGATTGCCCATAACAGCATCCCATCTGAAATAGAACCCCTGTCTAAGTAAATAAACCCCTATTTCTACTCTGCATTAAAGATGACTATTTGAGTATATGGTGAGTACCCTCTGCAGCATTACATTGGATGCTGAATTGTTTTAAATATGTAACCTCACACCCCTTTGTTTATGTAATGGTTACACTAAAAGTGCTTCCACCCAAGTTGAGTTGATTTTATCCAATCAGTGTACTCGGAAAACAATAATATCTAATACTTGTACTAAGTATTAAATGGTAGATTGGATAATTGTCACCTATATGTTCTAACCCTACTTATCTCTTTTTATTTTATCCTATATAGGAGGAGCGGCCCAACCTAAGGAATCAAACAGCCCACGTATAACACGGCAAGTATAATGTTTAATCTACATGTACACATAAACATAAATCATGACAATAAAGTCCCAAACATTACATGTTACTATTCACAATATTATATCCTATACAATACATAGTGCATACAATACAAAAAATACATATTAAAAGTTTTACACTTTTATATTAACTGGCCAGTTGTATTAGTAAAACACATTAAGTAAAATACCTTAAAACATAAGTATAATTCAGTGTCTCTTATAACCTATCTGGTTGGCGCGCGTTATCTCCCTTTTACTGAAATAAATATAACCGAGTTTGTTCCAGAAATGATCTGGTCTTTGTCCTTTGTCCTTGTCCTTATATGTAACAAGCAACTACAAAGGAACAGACTATCTCCCGCAGAACAGTCTGAGTAGCGTTTGCTACAAAGTAGCAAACCATTAAAGTTTGGCTGAGTTCCTAGTAACTATCCAGTATGACAGCTGTTTCTTATACTGTAGCTGCATGTAATCCGGCTGCTTCCCCAGCCCTATAGTTAGTATAATAGCTCTCAGTGGCTCTCCTGAAATGTATAGGTGTATAACAATACAATGGTTTTGTCTCACCACTCCTGTAGCTATCTTTCTTGTAGACCCACTGTCTCTTGTAGAACACTGAACTTAGTAAGAGACTTTCGGCAGCTAGAAGTGAACTTCAAAAACATCTGTTAGTACGAACACAAGCCATGTTGAATAAATTAAGACAGAAATTTTATTTAATGGGAAATAGAGCATGGCGAATGTTAGCTCATAGACTTAGGACACAACAAGCTAAACATAGAATTAAATATATTAAGATTTCCAAAAACACCAAAATAATCGATTCAGCTAAATCAATTTGCTATATTTTATTCAAAACTTTACAATCTAGCTTTAGATCCAGCTGTCCCTACACCTTCTACGCACATAATAGAGTCATTTCTATCCCATCTTAATTTTCCATCAGTATCCGCAGACCAATTAATGAACCTAAATTCCCCAAGGACATTAACTGAAATAAAGGGAGTGGTGAAATCCCTCCCAAAAGGAAAAGCACCAGGACCAGATGGTTACATTAATGATTTTTATTTAACATTTAACGATCTGCTAAATTACTTGAACTCTATAGTTCAGTTTCGGACCAGAGGGCATTTCCCACTGAAATGTTAGAATCCCAAATAGTGACACTCCCCAAACCAGGGAATGATCAAACATTGTGTAGTAATTATAGACCTATAGAACTCCTTAATGGTGATGTGAAGATATATGTCAAGCTGATAGCTTCACCCTTGGCTTCTTTACTCCCATCATTGATCCATACAGACCAGGTAGGGTTCAACTCTCATAGAGAGGCTTCAGATAACACCCGAAGAGTGTTTATTATGCTGGATAGTAAGACCTTTGGAACTAAGCTTATTTTGCTTTCTCTGGATGCAGAGAAAGCTTTTGATAGGTTAAATTGGTCATATATGCGTGCAGTGTTGGAAAAATTTGGATTAGCAGAATGTATTTTGACATCTATTATGGCCCTATATAGTGCCCCATCTGCCAAGGTCTTTAGTAAGGGGTTTCTGTTGGAAACGATCAGACCAAGCCTATTCTGGCATAAGGATAGGACAAAGCGACAATAAGTTGTCTTTTTGTGGATGACATATTACTTTTTGTATCAGACCCTGCCCTTTTCCTACCAAGGATGCATTCTATATTAGAGGAGTACAGTAAAGTATTGTTTTATAAATGAAATTCAATGAAAACAGAAGCCCTATCTATTAATTCAACAGACTTAGAGGTATCTACATTGAAATTTGCATGCCAATATCAATGGAAGACTACCTCTATTTCTTACTTAGGGATTCATATTCTTCCTAATTCTAAGTCAGTATTAGTTTCGTACAATTCCATATGTTGTTCATCGCCAGTATATGGCTAAATGCCAGACTCTGATGAATTTCATATGGAAGAATCATCCACCAAGGTTATCAAAATCTCGTATGGCCCTACCGAAGAGCAGGGGAGGAATAGCTCTTTCATACTTGGATCAATACAGGGAGGCGTGTGTATTAACTCAGATGCAAGAATGGGTTAAAGAGCCCCCTACAGCTGGTTGGGCGACACTGGAACACGACAATTGTATAGGATTTTTGCCAAAGGACCTACTATGGGACCCACAGTTACTGAGACCAAACAGGATACAGTTACTACCTACAATTATAGACACACTTAAAGTTTGGGATAAAATAAGATCAACGATCCATCTATTAACTCTCCCAACATTAAATCTACCTTTTAAGAATGCTAAATATCCTTATTACTAACTTGAATCTTTCTAAATGGACCACTTTGGGCCTAATATATTTAGGAGACATTCATTATTGAGGTAGAATGCTATATTTTATGGAATTACAGACTCAATTTGCTCTGCTGTGGCTGAGTTTTTACTCTACATGCAAATACAAAATTGGATACGGACAGCGAAAGGCAAACTACAGACATTACATCATGCGCCAAACGCCCTCCTTACTCGATTTAATAAATTAGGATCAAGGGGATGTATATCTTACTGGTACAACTTTCTAACAGAAATGTGTCAAACCTCTAAGTCTTCGGCCCAACAAAAGTGAGGAAAAAGATATAGGCCTTCAATTATCTGACAATCAATGGGAAAAAATCTACTCTATCTCCTTTAATATGTCGAAATGCTTAAACCATTCCAAAATACAGGTTCTACCTGACCCCAGATAGACTGTATTTATTCTGGCCCTCATGCTCACAGTTCTGTTGGAGGGATTGTGGGGAGGTGGGTGATATTTACCATGTGTTCTGGTTATGCCCAAAGACACAACAGTATTGGATAGAGGTTTTTGCTCTTATTTATAAGGTATTTTATATATATATATATATATATATATATATATATATATATATATATATATATATATATCCAATAGAAGTAGAATGGTATGTTTTGGGTCATATTTGCATTGCAGCAAGGGCAGTTCTGGCTCAACGCTGGAAGCAAACTACCCTCCCTCCCATCCAAAAGGTGATTTCTAAGGTCCAGCTACACTATACAATGGAGACAGAGGTCACACAGTGCTCTACACTTCATGCATCGTCGATGCGGAAGTGGAGGGCATGGTGTGAAATGTCACAGAGAGAGTTTCTCAAAAAATCAAAATATATCCGAACCTTTGCAGTTTAGTTTGAATGAACCCAGGATATCTGAATGATTAGATGAGAATACAGTTTGCAATAGGATGTCTATGGATAGTGTAAATGTCTTGTATGGACCATATGAAATCCATGGTTATATAAGACCCAGTAATTGATGTTAAGGGTGAGATTTAATAGGATGAGAGATTCAGAAAGTGAGAGATTTGGGAAGATATCTCCAGTTTTTTTAAAGCGGCAATCATGTTACACTTCAAAATCAAACTGGTTTGCAGTGTAAATGATTGCTGCTTTAAAAAAACCTGAAGATTTCTTCTCAAATCTCTCACTTTCTGAATCTCTCATCCTATTAAATCTCACCCTAAATGTCAAAGGATATGTAGCCTGTATTTATTTTATGTATTCCCCTGGAATGTACCCCCCCCCCCCCCCCACACACACACACACATTTTTTTTATCCTTCTTTATTCTATATCCCTTATTTTTTTTTATTTTTTTTTATCTATTTATCACTCACTACCCTTTCCTTCTTTTTGGAATGATATGTTTAAAAAAAATTAATAAACAAAAAATGTCAATGAATATGTCAAATTAGGTGTGAAAACTGCCCAGCAAACATTTTTATTCATTATAATGACCTGTAATGTTTACCCTATATCAGAAATCGAATCTTTTTTACACAAATTTTTTTATTTGAATTTATATAACAAATGTGAGTGACGCTGGCATTTTTAGCGGATAGTTGGCACTCAAAGGGTTAATGCATTTAGGTGATACTAAAACAATGTGAAAATAAAAATAATGTTTATAAATGGAACCCACTGTTACTAAAAATACATGGCCATATTAGAACCTTTGGTAGGAAAATAAACTACAGTCAGATTCGGACAATAAAATTAAGGATTATATTAACTTTTGGGAGTTAACGCAGACAAAGCTTGTTCTATTATCAAAATCTTAAAGAACTGAAGTTTTTTTGAGTAAGACGATTGTCACCTTTCCCTGCTGAAAAGATATACAAAAACAATATTTGGATCTCCTTGAGCTGCCATTATTTAAATGATAAAAGTATAAATAAATAGGATTTATTTAAACCTGGATGGTCACACTGCAGAAAACATACAATGTTGCAACATAAAAAAACTTCTTGAAATAACATCACGAGAGTTTTTTTCATAATATTTGTTTTCTTTTTGGACATTAACTGTAAGGTTGTAAAAAAATTACCTAAGAATATGAAATGCTTTAACAAATATAAAATAGTATCTTTTTGTAACACATACTGTACCGATCATTTTCTAGGTGTTTCTATTAGACTTACTTGACAAAGTGTGCAGAGTTCTGTATTTTAGTGACATTGAAATATTTGCAGTCAAGTCATGTATTTTTGGCATGATGCTCGAAGGAATTGCAAAGTTAAAGCTTTAAGAGAAGAAAAAAAGCTAAAAGAAAGTAAAGGCAAGTGGGATTACCAGGCAAAACAAGAGACAGAGGAGCAGCAGATAGTGTGAGCTTCAAAGAGGCAGACGTGGAATCTCGTGGTACATATAACGATCAAAAGCAAAACAAAAGGTAACATTTTTGTGCTCACCTTACCTTCAAAAGCTGGACTACAGCAGCACAAAAGAAAAAGAGCTTTAAGCTATGCTTGTCTACGAAATGATATTCTGTTTGAAATGTGAATATTGTGTTGAATAATAAGCATGTCCTTCTAATACTGAGATTTCTCTATGAAGACAAAGTACACAATATAAAGCTCATAATTTATTTACAAACAGATTCACTAAACACATTATACTGCTATTTAGCGCTTTGATGGATGATTAAATAAACAACAATCACAAGAAATAAATAAGAAGCAAAAGAAAAGAAGAAAAGACCATATTTATTTCTTCCATAGCTTTAAGAAGACTGCTTAAGGAGAGATCACCAATTTCATTATTGTGCAATTTTTTTAGCAGTGTATATTAAATAAAAATATAATACTGCACTGTGGGGTTGCTGAAAAATTAAGGAAATTTAAAAAAAAATAATGTGTAAGGTTTCTTTGTGTAAAAATAGATTAGTGGTACAGATGTGTCCATATTCAGAGAAGCGAGATGGTGTTCTATGTAGGCTTTGCAAGTGTAATTTTACAATGCATTCACTGTTGCTCTAGTTATTCTACATGGTACTTTGACAAAATGTGCGCTAATTTAATAAAAGATGTACTGTATCCAGATTAACATAAATGTTGCAAACTATTGTGACAGTCAATGTTGCCAATTGTCACAGATAGATTGTGGATGTATTAAGAACATTAAATATGGAAGAGAGGTTTGGATCTGAAACTGATGCGTAGGTCACCTACAGTATGTCTGGGTTACTGGGCATGGAGGCTGGGATGCACTGGAGCAGATTCTGAAATATGCTTAGTGGGGTGTACACACTGGAGCAGGTACCATGGATGGAACATGAACCAGGAACATGACAGGACTCTGTCATGGCACAGAAAGTATAATAGCACAGAAAGCAGAATAGCACAAAGCTGATGCTGGAGTATGTTTTAAGCTTATGTTCTTGCACAGGTCTTCCTTTTATAGGCAGGATTCAAATTCTATCATCAAATATGACATCCCTTTTATGTGCACCTGGCCCTTTAAGTCACTCATTGAGCAACACTCATCCCTATGTGTCCATCAACACAGCATAGTGCAACCACATGAGGGAGAGCTGGCCAAGGGTGCTAAAGCAGCAGACACCAGGGACACCTATTTGCTGCCTGATAACGGAAGGCAGAGATCAGAACTGCTAGATTCTAGCGTAATGTGACATCATATATCCATAAGTCTGATAAAGCAACTAAAGCTGATTAATCATATTGTTATACAGTACCGTACAGTACATTGTTTGTCTAGTACAATATGTCATAGTTACTGTATTATACTGTATGTAAAACAACTGCATTGTTAGACTAACATTGCCTAGTGTTAATGGTCTTTGCTACTTTATGCTAATATTCAGCTACTTTTTTGTTAATTGTAACTAGTTTATTGACATTTATGCAATTTCAATATTTAATATAGATTACCAAGGGTCTTTAGAGAGTTTTAGCACATTACAAGCAGCTGATAAAATACCAAACCACTGTGGGGCAAAAAATTCGAACAATTTTAGCAAATATTACTAAAAACATACAGTTGTGCTCATAAGTTTACGTGTCCTAGCAGAATGTGTGATTATCTGGGCATTTGTCAGAGAATATGAATGATAGCACAAAAACTTTTTTTCACTCATGGTTAGTGGTTTGGTAAAGCCATTTATTGTCAAACAACTGTGTTTACTCTTTTTAAATCATAATGACAACATACACTATTCAAATGACCCTGATCAAAAGTTTACATACCCCAGTATTTCCCCCTTTAACATCAATGACAAGTTTTTTGTAGTAATTGTTGATGAGGTTCTTTATTTTCTCAGATGGTAAAGCTGCCCATTATTCTTGGCAAAAAGCCCCCAGTTCCTGTAAATTCTTGGGCTGTCTTGCATGAACTGCACATTTGAGATCTCCCCAGAGTGGCTAAATGATATTGAGGTCAGGAGACTGAGATGTCCACTCGAGAACCTTCACTTTATTCTGCTGTAGCCAATGACAGGTTGACTTGGCCTTGTGTTTTTGATCATTGTCATGTTGGAACGTCCAAGTTCGTCCCATGCGCAGGTTCCAGGCTGATGAGTGCAAATTTTCCTCCAGTATTTTCTGATAAAATGCTGCATTTATCTTGCCATCAATTTTTACCAAGTTTCCAGTGCCTTTGTAGCTCTTACATCCCCAAAACATCAGCGATCCACCTCCGTGTTTCACAGTAGGAATGGTGTACCTTTCATCATAGGCCTTGTTGACTCCTCTCTAAATGTAACGTTTATGGTTGTGGCTAAAAAGTTGCAATTTTGTAAGCAGGATGCTTTGTGGCATTTGTATAGTACTAGCTTTCTTCTGGCGACTCGACCATGCAGACCATTTTTATTCAAATGCCTCCTTATTGTGCATCTTGACACAACCACATCACTCTTTTTCAGAGAGTCCTGTATTTCAGCTGAAGTTATTTGTGGATTTTTCTTTGCATTCCGAACAATTTTCCTCGCAGTTGTGGCTGAAATTTTTGTTGGTATACCTGACCGTGATTTGGTTTCCACAGAATCTCTCATTTTCCACTTCTGAATTAGAGTTTGGAACTGCTGATTGGCATTCTCAATTGCTTGGATATCTTTTTATATCCCTTTCCTGTTTTACACAGTTCAATTACCTTTTCCTGCATATCCTTTGACAATTCTTTTGCTTTCCCCATAACTCAGAATCCAGACACATCAGTGCAGCACTGATGCAATGGTCTTTCAGGAGACTCACTGACCTTTTATACACACACACACACACACTGATTACAAGCAAACAGATAACATGTGCGCATGGTTACCTTTAGTAGCTATTAAAACCTGTTTTAGGCCAAAATCTCCATGGTATGTAAACCTTTGATCAGGGATTTGTAATGCTTAATCTCTGTGTGTGTTCCTGAGTGAAGCATTAGCCTTTTATATATAAAATAGTCCTTCAGAATTTTCTATATTTCTCCTGAAATTTGGCTTAAGACTACATCAGATTTTCACACAAGTCCTTAAAGAAGATAAAATAAACCACTATCACATATCTGTGAGTGCTAAAAGTATATAAACTTTTAGGCTTAGCAGATGTTGAAGGTAAAATTAGAGCTATGTATTTTTAATATTTGGGATGAATATAAGATATGACTATAAGTCTTTTTTTAAAAAGAACAGGAATCTATTTCCTCCTCTCACCCCCTCCCAACTTCCATACGCAAACGCAGGGGTCGTCCTGCTTGCACAGAAAGCCCCCTCCTTATGACAAGTTCCTTAAATTATGACAACAATAGCACTGGCATGTAATATGATCAATAGAGCTGCCACCACATCAGTGTAAGGAACAAAGCAGAGCTGCTGCACATGCCCTGTGGGAGCAGCTTCTTCTACCAAGTTTGCTGTGTGTGTGTGTGTGTGTGTGTGTGTGTGTATATATATCTGAGACCTTAAACATTGCAATAGACCAGGTGCCAGGGGGAAGGGACAGGAGCCTTATAATGAGGTGGGAGAATGTGAACTTAGAAAGTGCAGTACTGGTTCTATTATGTGCAGGGGCGGATCCAGGATAAAATGACAGGGGGGCACCATGATAAAAGAGGGTTTAGGTGGGGGGGCGGTGTTAGTGGTGCCAGTGTACATGCTAAGAGAGCGGCAGAGAGAGGGTGGGAATGGGATTAAAAATAGGCCCTGGCATTTAAAGTACGCAGGCCCACCATGGTGACAAAAGTGAAGGATGTAGTTGTGCGCGGAAAATGGGGTGTGGCCACTCAACAGGGGGCATGTCCTTGAGTGTAGTGTACAACACCATATACAACTTCTACACATTATGCAACAAAATACTAGACCCCAATATACTTGCCCCTTACACATGATGCCAAATGGAATGAGCCAAAATTCACATAATGCCACACGGATTGAGCCACAATTCAAATAATGCCACATGGATTGTGTCAAAATTCACATCAAGCCACACGGATTGAGCCAAAATTCACATAATGCCACATGGATTGAGCCAAAATCCAAATAGTGCCACATGGATTGTGTCAAAATTCACATAATGCCACACGGATTGAGCCAAAATTTACATAATAACACACGGATTGAGCCAAAATTCACATAATGCCAAATGGATTGAGCCAAAATAAACATAATGCCATATGGATTGAGCCAAAATTCACATAATGCCACACGGATTGAGACAAAATTCACATAATGCCACACGGATTGAGCCAGAATTCACATAATGCCACACGGATTGAGACAAAATTCACATAATGCCACACAGATTAAGCCAAAATTCACAATACGTTTCATAAACAGGAACATTGTCCACCAAAGGCGCGCATTAAACATTTACACCATAATGTCCATTACACGTTAAGTTACACGCCATTATATCCATTATGTATTATGTCAAACACCATAATGCCTATTAAAAATTATGCTACATAAGTGCTGCTTATCTACATGCTCATTGCCAAGGGTTCCATGCTCATTGCCAGAGGTTCCATGCTCATTGCCATGTGGGATTACATGCTCATTGCCAAGGGGAATACATGCTCGCGGTAAATGGGGGACAGCCGCCAGGCAGAAGTGATAGCCACTGACAGTGGCAGAGCCTGGCTGTATTTAGAGCACTGCAGGTGCAGGCTATTTGAAATAATACCCCTTTCACACCAGAAAATTGAATGAGATCAACCACAAGCTTCTGTGAAGCCAGAGGGGGAACTGGCAGCCGTCGGAACCGGGTGGGGGTCGGAATTGACGGGTCCCATATTATCCTATGGGGAAAAAACGTTACAGTTTGCCAGGCGATATCTCTGGTTCCCGGGGGGCTAGAGACACAGGGCTGGGCTCGTTGGAAAGCTTTGGTCCTCAGCTACAAAATGAAATGACAGGGGGGGCACGTGCCCGGGTGCCCCCCCCCCCTGAATCCGCCACTGATTATGTGTGTGTATTTATTTATTATGATATGTTTAACCTTTTCCTGACCAATTATCTTATTGAAATTTTGAAAACCACCTATAATATAGACCATCTGTGCTGTTAAATATTAATACTGTATTCCATACTGTATCCAGTGTATAAAAAGACAAATTTTTAGGGCTGTTACCACTCCCCCAGACTCCTGTACTTACTCCAATGTGCTACAGAGAGACTTTGGATTACATTTGGAAACATCCTCTAAATATCTTGTGTTTTCCTCTGACCTCTGACCTCCTTCCCTGTTTTCCTCTAAATATATACGGCTGGAAGTGCCAGCCGCCGTCTTCTAGTGGCTCACGCGCCCCGTTGTGTCGGTGCCCTCTGTCAGTCTCCAGCAACTCCCCTGCAGCCCCCTACAGATCCCACTATCTGCCCCCACTCCCTGCCTGTCTCCCTGAAGCAGAGACGGGCAGCGAAGCCACTCCTCGCCGTCTTGCTGATGGGGATGCACAAGTGTGTGATATGCTCACGTATCCCCTTCAGATGGAGCTCCTGTCCGCCAACCTGCACCAGCTCATGACTTCTGGTAATCCTGCAGGCTGGCTGACAGGCAATCCATCTGTATTTGCTTAAGTGTTAGTCTAATCTTGGTATTATACTTTAGTTGTCCTAATCTAATAGTATTATTCAATGGTTTGTTAATAGTAACTATAATTAAATTTCTTTGTAAGGTACTTGTTTCCTAGCACGGCCACACCGATTTGTATCGGGGTGATCGTGTCGGAAAAATCGCGTCGGTCGCATCGCATGCGACCAAATCGTATGCGATGCGACCGATGCGATCGATGCAATTTTTACATTGAATCAAATGTGAATAGGGCCCCTGGGACCCTATTTTACATTGGATTCAATGTTGTATATTGTAAAACTATAAAAAATGTATTCCAAAAAAAAGAACAGGAATCGATCAAAGTCTGATGTTCACACAGATTTTTGTGGAAGTGTTTCTTGCCACAAATACAAGAGATTTCTGTACTTGTTTCCTAGCACGGCGCCCATCGCATCGTATAACATTACACTAAATAAGCAAAGGAGAGAGAAGATTGCACCAGTCGCACAGGAAAATTAGCTTTATAATTTTACACAGGAGCCCTTCTTATTAATAATCACAATACTTTACAAAAAGTGATTAATGATAATTTATACATGAGAGGGTGCTACCACGGGACACAAATAGAAGACATTTTTTATTGAGAAAGAAAAGAATGTCACTTTTGTGGTGCACTTCAAAAAGAAGGAGATTTAAAATGTAACCTTTATTAATAGTAATTGATAAAATGTTGCGAAATATTGACTAAAACCAAACACATAGAACACAGACAGTGTAGTTAAAAAGGATGCTGAATCCTCACACAGTGATCCCTGCTGCTAAGCCGTCCCCAGTGTGTTTAATCACAATTTCTCTTATGGCATGCGTCACCAAGATTTCAAAATGAATATACTGAAAATCCTGTGCGTGTCACTCTTATTGCCGACATGTAGCGTAATTAGGGGAAATTGTCCCTCTATAATCAATTGGCTTGTCAGTTAGAGTGGCAGCTCAGGTATATTTGAAATGTACATGGGGGGCAAATAGTGCTTTTTGATGGTAAGTACCGGCAATAGGTAACAACCCGGAGCCTGTATCTCGAGGCTGCGGGCGTGTATTCCCTGGCGCTGGCTAGGTCTCACCGTGCCGGATTCAGCATCCTTTTTAACTACACTGTCTGTGTTCTATGTGTTTGGTTTTAGTCAATATTTCGCAACATTTTATCAATTACTATTAATAAAGGTTACATTTTAAATCTCCTTCTTTTTGAAGTGCACCACAAAAGTGACATTCTTTTCTTTCTCAATAAAAAATTGCACTAAATAAGGTATACAATGGTATGCGATGCGACGCAATATTGTACAATAAAATATTGCATCGTATGCCATACAATGATTTTAGATAGTGTGGTGAAGTGCAAGCCACCGAGCCCAAAGCATGGCGAGCGATGCGGAATACGAGCCCAAAGCGTGGCGATCGAAGAATACATGTAAAGTAATCCGTGTCCCCTTGCGGGGCTCGATGCACTCGCCACGTTTCAGGCTCGGTGGCTCGCTGTGCTCGCCACACTATCTAAAGTCAACTCCACGGTGACATGGATAGTGGAGGTATGAAAAGGTCGGAGGATGCGTACCGCCGCCCCTCGATGGCTCACTGCGCTCGCCACGCTTCGGGTTGGCATTGATAGTGGGGGTGGCGTTGCCAATGGGGGGGCATTTAACATTAAAAGCACCCATCAGGGTGCTTGTACAATAAAAATCGGATCGCATCGCATGCATCACATGCCGCTATATTGCATGCGATGCGATTGTATAACATGTAATACAATCAAAATCGGGGGTGCCATGCTAGAAAACAAGTACCGAGATTTCTTAGGATCTCAGAATAAGAGATGATCACCAGGCTGGAAAAGGTTACAAAAAACATCCATAAAGAGTTTGGACTCCACCAGTCAAAAGTCAGACAGATTTTGTACAAATGGAGGAAATTTTACACCATTATTAACCTTCCCGGGAGTGGTCGCAACAAAGATCACGACAAGAGTAAGGCATCTAATAGTCCACAACGTCACAAATAACCCAAGTTAACCGCTAAGCAAAGGAAGGCTTTTTCACATTAGCAAATGTTAATGCTCATGAGTGTACCATCAGGAGGACTCTAATCAACAGTAGTGTGCATGGTAGGAAGGTGTTGCACTCCAAAAAGAACATTGCTGCCAATCTGCAGTTTGCTAAAGATCACCTGGACAAGCCAGAATGATATTGGAACAATGTTTTGTGGACAGATGAGACCAACATAGAGTTTTTGGTTTATATGAGAGGCATTATGTTTGGAGAAAGGGAAAGTCTGCATTCCTGTATAAAAACCTACGGTACTCGTGTATTATCTGGGCGCCCGATGTTGAAATTGTATGCCACTACCATAAGCATGCGATGTGACGCGATTTGATGCAATTTCCCTTGAAATTCCCTTGAAGAGAAAATCGCGTCGCATTGTATGCTATTGTATGGTATACAATGCAACGCGATGCGATGCGATTTTGGCAAAATGCCCCCCATTTTTATATGTACAGGCACCCAGATGCCTGTTTCATATGTGAAATGGCCCCCCAAACCCCATTTTAATTGTATACCCACCCTGATGGCTAAATGCCTCCCATTGTTAACGCCACACCACTATCAACGCTAACCCGAAACATGGCGAGTGCAGCGATCCCGCGAGGGGCGGTGGTACGCGTCCTCTGACCTTTTCATACCCCCACTATTCACGTCGGCGTGGAGTTGATTTTATATAGTGTGGCGAGCGTAGCGAGCCACCGGGCCCGTAGTGTGGCGAGTGCACGCGTATTACTTCACATGTAATTTGCGTTCCCTCGATTGTAAGCGATGCGTACAACGCGATTTTAAGGTGCAATGAAAAAAATTGGGCGCCCAGATAATACACAAGTACCAAACCTACTACCATGAACATGGTGGAGGTTGTATTATGGTTTGGGCCATACTGTAGTGTATCTGGCTTAGGATGACTTGCAATCATTGATGGTACAATTAATTGTGAATTATATCAGAATATGCTAAAAGAAATGTCAGGGTAGCTGTCCATGAGCTTCATGTCTAGAGAATGTGGGTCATGCAGAAAAACAATGAACAATAGCTCACAAGTCATTCCACCAAAGAATGGTTAAAGAAGAATTAATTAAAATGTTAAACTGAACCCAAATCCATATGTTGTGGACCTGAAGCAGGCATTTCATGAGAGGAAACCCATCAAATTAATAGTGTTCATTATATTTTATTCAGAGGAATTTGAAAAAGTCAAAAAATAGGTTACAGAACCTAAATAGTAACAAATCTCCTGGCCTGGACGAAATACTGTACACCCTAGCATACTAAAAGAATTGAATTCTGTCATGGCACTACCATTATATCTGATGTTCAAGGAATCAATGAACTCTGGGACAGTACCAAGGGACTGGTGCATAGCTAACATAGTACCAATATGGAAAAAAGGTAGCAAAACTAACCCTGAAAACTATAGACCAGTCAACCTTACATCCATTGTGGGGAAAATATTAAAAGGAATAATAAGACATAGTGAGTCTATTGCAATATTTGTGGATGACATGAAATTGAGTAAGGAAATTAACCCAGGAGAGGATGTGGAAACACTACAAAGTGACTGAAATAAACTTGAAAGGTGTGCGGAAAGGTGGAAAATGCAGTATAAAATTGATAAATGTAAAGTAATTCATTATAGGAACAAAAATTAACAAGCTGCTTATAGGCTAAATGGAGTTACTATAGGGAGTTCTGCTATAGAGAAGGTCTTGGGGGGTCATCAAAGATAAAAAAAAAATTGATACACACTACGCAAGTGCAAAAACAAACCAGACACTTGCATGCATTAAAATGGGAATGTATTCAAGGGATCCCAATGTTATAGTGCCTCTTTTCAAGGCATCGGCGAGACCACACTTGGAGTACTGTGTTCAGTTCTGGGCAATGCACCTTAAAAAGGACATAAATGAATTGGAACAGGTACAGAGAAGGGTGACTAAGCTAGTAAGAGGTGTCAAATCACTAGAATACAAAGATAGGTTAACCAGGCTAAATATGTTTTCACTGGAGAAACTGAGGTTTCGAGGTGATATGATTAGGATGTTCAAATACAAGATTGGTAATCATATGCAACTGGAAGATGATTTGTGTAATTCCCTACCAAGTAAGAATTTCTTTTCCAATAGCCGTAGGTTGGACTTCTCACTAAGGTAAGTATGACTCTTCTCGTCTCCTCAGAAAAGCTCACGTAGAGAATTTTTTTACGGTTTATTTCAATCCAGCTTTGCATACAATAGATATAAACAATATTTCAAAACAGTACATACTTAGTAAACTCTTGTCAATATGAAAATCAGACAGTACACCAGTTGCTTTTATTGTACCGGAACATGCACTGTTTCACCATGTATTTCCTCCGGTCCAGACTGCCTCGGCTAAACGAATATATTACCTTACCGTATATACTGTAAACAAGACCTTTAAGTACAACACTGTTAATGGTAACAAACACTTTTATACACAGTAAACCTCAAGGTTTTTCTTCTGTACTATTTTTCAGTTATACTAAACTCATCTATGTTCTATGTGTTAATTAACACTTTATCATTGCGCAATAATAATTTTAACTATATTCCTTATCTCTATTCTATACAGTAAGCGCTTCTTTTATCCTTACAGAGCTCTACCTAGTGGCCACAGTCCAGGAAACGTTCCAGTCTACAACACGGATTGAAAGGGCAAGAGAAGGTAAGTAGGGTATGATTAGTCTCCACAAACGGTGACACCAAGTTATAACCTAAATCTGTAGGTAGAGTGCATTCTCCTACGTTGAATCAACACGTTATCCTTTCTTATTTCCGTAGCGCGGCTGCAGATCATCAGCTGACTTCCCTTTCCTGACTGCCTGTTGTCCAAGTCTTCTATGACACTGGACCGCGATGAAGAGGTATATTCCCTCTTTTGGCCTTCCCCTGGCTCGCAAAGCCGGGTTTCGCCTGTTTACTGCACTGTAGTTTAGATGTAAGACTCAGTCTCTGGTTTAAGCTCCTTTCCTTTGGGGCGTCCCCTGACGTGAATTCGTCGGGTTTAGCCCGGGTTCCTCTGCTGATTGTCTTTATATGACTATGCTCAACCGTTATAAACGCTGGTTTAGATTATCTGTCCCTGAAGGAAACTCAACAACTACCTCCTGGTTCCAGCTACTGTAATTCTCTAAGAAGTTTCCTCGTATTATCACTGACGGGCTTTATGAATACACTTAGTTTGGTTATCCTACCGTAACAGTTCGGTAACTTCCTTTTAGCAGGAGTAATTATAGAAATGTTTAACCCTTCCTGGAGAAATGTTTTACATCAACTTAAACAGGGTCAGATATTTTATGCAATCCTCTCAGTTTATACTTTAACAGGAATTAGTTCCTATTCTTCAGAGACTTGGTTTTAGTATCTGGTTCTGTCACCGCTGAGCGAGATTTATTAGGGTAATAATACTCCACTGCCAGTGAATCTGTCTTCAAACACAGTCTTTTAATATCAACTTTGCTTTTGCTAGCAAATGGTTTAGAGCTCACAGTTTTAAGCGTCTATTGGCTACCTCTGAGGTAAACTGTGATATGTAGTTATAAAGTCTCTCTGTGCCCTATTAAGGACTGCTGCCACAGAACCTACTGCTTGAACTATGTATCTTTCTTACTGCTGAGCGGTAACTCTGTAGCTCCAGATGGAGATTATACTGCGAAATAGCATGAATAAATAACCCTGCTATGCCACTTGTGTGGTGCTAAGCAGGCGGGTGTCTGATCTGCTACAATATGTAATTAGGCGTTGCTAGAGCAGCTAAGTGTGCTGTGTGGGAGTCTAGTGCGGGTCCGGGCGGTACTATAACTCACCACCTCCCAGCCATGTCACTCAACTGCAGGCCTCCGTCATTCCGGCTCAGCCCCTTCCTTTTTAGGGCACACTCCGCCCCCGTTCTGCCTTCCGTGGGCTGCGGCCTCCTCCGCCTCCTTGTCCGATGACGCGGCCGCCTGGATGACGCGGCTCCCTTCTTCTCACAAGGCAGTCTCCCCGCTGACGCGTCTCGGATCTCCGTCGGTATGGACGCGCTGCCTGTCAGACCAGGTACCGGAGCAGCCGAGAACTCTCCTGCGCAATGCCCAACCTCCGGTGAGACACTCCCGACACCCCCTCAGCACCGCTCTCCGTCCTGCCTGCTGCGCAGCTCTGCAGACTTAAAACTCTCTTTCCTGAGGTAACACACTCTACTCTCTTCACCGCAGTTCCCCTTTATAAAGACACAGTTTGAGCGGGGAGAACAGGGGGCTCGCGCTGGTCGCGAGCTCCCCAACTTTATTCATATAGGTTTTCCATGTTCATCCATTCGGGGAACCACCTCCCCCTTCTTCACTTAGAGCATTTGTACAGTCCAGTATTTACAACACAGGCAGGCTGCCTGGGGCTGTCCACTGCATAGGCTAGAGGGGTGTTGTGATATGCTGTGCATAACTCTTGTGAAGGGGTTCAAATGTACCCTTATAATCTTTATATTAAAGTCCAGGCTGCCCTCCATGAGGGTATTTGTATGTTCCCCTATTAATGGTACATCACACAGTTTCTTATCATAAAACTACAAAGTAAGGCATCACATGTCTATATTAATATATTAATATTATACCAACAACATATCATTACTACAGGATATTACATTTGTTCACTACCAGGCCTATACTAAGGACACACAGGCATGTACTGAGGCTTGAGGAAAATAAATTCTGTACTGAATTAAGAGGATTCTTCACCATTAGAGCAGTAAAATTCTAGAGCTCATTGCCAGTGGGGGTGGTTCCAGCAACTATAGTTAATGAAATCAAAACTGGATGCATTTTTGGTCACTAAGGGAATCCTATAGGTATGACTTACTCAAGTCATTAGTTACAAGTCAAATAGGTTGAATTCGATGGACTAACGTCTTTTTTATCCTTAATTACTATGTTACAATGTTACTATGAATTGGTCAAATTCCTCTAACCTGATGTTCAGGACTGAACAAGAATTAAAGGAAATGTTTACATACAGCGATTGGTGCACAGGGGGGTAATACCAAATACTAAAAGCAAAGGATCACATACTTTTGGCACTCACAGTAATGTGATACAGTATTGGATCATTTTCCATAATAAAAAAAATGTTTTTTTTTTTTTATTCATTTGTTTCACTTGATTCTATTTATCTACTTTTAGCATTTCTGCCACATTTCAGCAGAAACACAGAAAAAGCAAAAGGGTTCACCAACTTTCAAGCATCACTGTAGAGATGATGTATATCTGTAATGGGCAGGCTATAATGGTACTGTACTATATACACCATTACTGGTAAATGTAAACTCACCAGCCCTTGCACAGGTCCAGTCTGTGATCAGAGGTCACCAGTAGACACCAGCAGCTGACCAAGGGTCTAGCCATATCATGAGAGGTGTATGGCAGGGGAGAGCAGAGGGGAACTGCCCATCTACCTATGCATAACATAGGTGGATGAACAGTCAGGAGCCCATCCAGATGCGGCATCACAGTTGAGATGAGTGGGATGACATTTTTTTTTTTCCATTTCAATTGCTCCAACCAATGTAGTATGTAAAATGAGTCATTACTGTTGATTAGTTTTTAGACTTTGGTTACCATTTATGGTGTAGTACAAAGAATTTGGTATACAGTATACTGTAGAGGTATCATTTTTGACATTTTCAAAACTGGATTAGAAACTTTATTATGTAATGGAACCTCTGTTAAGCCATGCAAAGAGAGTTTCATCTTTAAATAATATCAGTATAAAAAGTTGTTGACACATTGGGTTTGATGCAGAGATAACTACAAGTCAATTTTACAGATGGATTATTTTACACAGGACCTGCTCTGCAGTTATACATACATAGCTCAAGATGATGTTGGGTGATATGCATAACAGTCATGTCTCCTTATCTAAAGACATGGATGGTAAAAGAGGTCTGCACATGCAAACTTGTTTTAATAGGATATTTGGCACTAAGAATAAGGCTGATGGAAGTTCTTAATGATAATGTTAATGGCTGTGGATGGAGTGGTCCTTCTGCGCAGATGCACACAATTCAGTGTAAGGGCAAAATATCTGCAATTAGTTCTATGAATGCAATACAGATGTAATTGGCTAACTTGAATTTATCTCAGCATTTTAGCCACTAGTTTGATTTTTTTTTCCATTTGCAATAGTTTTACATTTTTAACTTCCTGTCTTCTATCTTTGTAATTAATTTACTCTTTATTACATATTCATATAATTGTTTACACTTAATATATTAGGGTGCTAATACCAATACTTACATTTATAAATCAAATCCTAAAAGACAACATACATTTCCACAGTAGTAGTCACAGTATAGTTTAGTCATAGGTGATGTATTTAAAACTCTTAGAGTAGTAATCTGAATTGAACATCACGATTTTACATTTTATGTTTAGGACAACGAAATGGCTGCATAGCCATGTAGTGTATTAAACATGATGAAGCTGGGTGTGGGCCTAGGGTAAGCATGTGACTCGGAGTGGCCAATAGGGGCATGGCTTTTGGCAGCTTAGCTGGGTTAATATGGGATGCAGGGGGAGGAGTCTCCCTCTCTTCTCAGAAAAATTTGAGGTGAGTGGTTGTGCTTGTTTTTTCTGTGAGAATTCTGTGGTATTGCATAGGGTTTTTGTGGGAAGTTTGAGGTATAGTTTGGAGAGGAGTGTGCTGTTGTTATTAGCTGGGGTTTGTGAGGTGTTTGAGGGGTGATTTCAGTGAAATTGTGACACTGCTTGTACCTGTTGCCATGTCTAGGCCAGCTCCCCAGCGTCCCAGGCGCGCTGCAAGGCTGCCTGCTCGTTTTGCGTCTGATGTGGGTGAAGGCCCTGCTGGGAGTGAGGCTCCGGTGGATGCGGAGGCGGCCGCTGATGCTGCTTTGATCCCTGCTCGCGGTCGGACGGCGGTCGCTGGTCAGAGAGGGAGGATGGCGGCTGCTGTGCCGGCGGCGCGTAGGACTGGGAGAGGTCGCGGCGCGGCCGCGTCACGCGGCGGGCGCGGTTACCCGAGAGGTGCCCGGCGTGATACTGGGGCTTCTGCTCCGGCTGGGAGGCCTGCTGGCGGTGTCGGAGGCGGGAGGCGGCCATTAGCCGCGGAGGAGTCGCGTCAGCGCGGCGTAATGGCGGCTAGGCCTGCGAGTGTAAGGGGGCGTGGTGGTGCTGGCAACAGGGCTGCAGTGTCAGGGAGAGCTGGCGTCAGGCAGGGACATTCGCAGCATGAGGAGGATTTGCCTGTGGAGCCTGCTCCTGACCCGGAAACCCCCTTGTATGGCTATAAGCCATCATGGGAAAGACAGGAGCCGGTGCCATCAGGGGATGATAGAGCTGCTGGGGCAGCGGGGCGGAGGCAGGCAAGGGGGAGAGCATCAAACCGCGGCGGCCGCCACGGGGCTGCTTCAGCTGCTGAGGCCTATGGCGGGGGTGCATCCTCTGCCTCTTTTGACCCTGCTTTGCTCTCTGCAGCATTGTCCTCAATGGCCGGTGCCCTTGCTCCCTTATTGGAGAGTAGGCCTGAAGGTGAAGGGGGTGCGGGTAGCAGCGGCCAGAATGTGTTTGAGCCTATACCAGGCTGCTCTGAGTTTGTGAGGGCTTTTGGTCGTGTGCATACTCCTGTAGTGGCTGAGGATGAGAGCGGGTTTGTGGAGTCTGGACCTGGTACGTCACGCAGACAGCCCAAGCGCAATAGGCGCTCGCGGTCCCCGAGGCCCCCTTCTTGTGTTCCCACAGGTGGTGAGACTACAGGTCGGAGTAGAAGAAAGAAGGAAGTGACAGTCGACTTAGTGGACACGGACGTCGACGACGATGATGATGATGATGATACGTGGGAGGAGCAGGCTGGAACTTCAGGTGATGGTTCATCAGATGGTGAAGGGGGGTCAAGTTCAGGCTCATCCTCTGGGGGCTCCCATTCCTCGCGCTACTCCTCCTCTTCCTCCTCTTCTTCCCCTGGGGGGTCTGATGCGGGTAGTGCCGCTAAAGCCCGTAAGAGGGCAGCTAAGTATGCTAAAAAGGAGGCGGGGAAGCGTAGAAAGGGTGACAAGCGCAAGCGCCTAGCTTCAATTTCCAAGAGGGAAAGGAAGCGTAGGAATCTGCCTAGTGTGGTGCACTGCGATTATACTGCAGTCCTCCGTGGTCTTAGGGAAAGCGGTCGGAAGAAAATCCAGAAGGGCGACTTTGTGGATTTATTCAGTTTGACAGATGAGGCCAAGAAAGCCCATAAGGCTGCAAAGGCGAAAGGGGGTGTAGGTTCTGAAGCTTTCAGGTCCTATGATAACTGGTTATCCGGTTTCTGTGTATTTGCGGCATGCTATTTGGAGGATAGGCCAGAGGAGCATATGAACATTATTCGCTATATTCATATGGTCCATGATATGTACAGAAGGTACGGTGGGATTGCCTGGAGGAAGTATGATGAGCAGTTTAGGCGCAAGCAAGATTGCTTACACATAATAGATTTTGGCTGTAAAGATGTGGAGGTTTGGATGGAGGTTGCCAGGGTTCACTCAGAAGTGACTGATAGTAGTCGGCCTACGGCGCCTGCGGCACCCCCGAGCAATGCGCCTCAGAGGGCCATCACGGATAGCTCGGCGGCTAAGCGTTTTACACCGGGGGGTAGATCATTTGCTCCGGGGTCATCTAGAGGGAAATGTTTTGCTTTTAACAATTCCTACTGCAATATGGGTCAGCGTTGCCGCTACAAGCATATATGCATCACTTGTTCTGGCAGTCACCCGTCGTCCAGCTGCTTTCGAGGGGGCCGCCCCTCCAGAGGGGCGGGTCCCGCGACTTCCAATAGACCTCCCTTCTCAGGCTCTGCTCGCTAGGGCAGCGACACCGGTTTGTGTTAAGGCCATGTCCCCATGGCTTCAAGGTTATCCTGACAGGGAAGCTGCAGAGTTTTTGTTAAAGGGTTTTTCTGTTGGTTTCAGTTTGCCAGTTAAGGGGGAAGTTAAAGGGGGGGCGTTTAGGAATCTACAATCGGCAAGATCCCACTCTTCAGTTTTAAGGGAGAAGGTCATGAAAGAGGTACACTTGGGTCGCATGGCGGGCCCCTTTTTGTCACCTCCGATTGCTGACATGATCATTTCACCTGTCGGTGTGGTGCCAAAAAAGGATCCGGGTAAGTTCAGGCTAATCCAACACCTATCCTATCCGGTTGGATTTTCAGTTAACGATGCCATTCCATTTGAATGCTGTTCAGTAAATTACCAGTCCTTTGATGATGCACTCGCGATGGTCCGGTCCTATGGTCCAGGAGCTCTTTTGGCCAAAATTGACATTGAATCGGCATTTCGCCTTTTGCCGTTACATCCCAATGCTTTTAGGTACATGGGCTTCCGCATGGGGGATGAATACTTCATTGACAAATGTTTGCCGATGGGGTGTTCAGTTTCCTGTGCTTTCTTTGAGAGGTTCAGTACCTTTTTGCATTGGTGCGTGGAGAGGTCCTCGGGTGTGAGCGGGATCGCTCATTATCTCGACGACTTTCTCTGCGTAGGACCTGCAGGCTCCGATCAATGTGAGTGCATCTTACTCAGCTTACGGGACATTTTTGCTAAATTTGGTGTGCCCATTGCTGAGGAAAAGACTGAGGGCCCCACTACCTGCCTGTCTTTCTTGGGGATCCAGATTGACACGGTCGAAGGCTGTTGTTGTTTACCTCCAGACAAGGTGGAGAGGCTGAAGGAGGCCATCGCGCAGTGCAAGGGGTCTCGCAAGGTGACACTGCGTCAGGCGCAGTCCCTTCTGGGCCAGCTTAACATTGCTTGCAGAGTTATACCAATGGGACGGCTGTTTTGTCGCAAGTTGGAGCGATCCACTGCTGGAGTTAAAAGAGCTCACCATTTTGTGCGCCTGTCAACTGAGATCAAGCGTGACCTTGTCATATGGTCCTCGTTTTTAGAGGATTTCAATGGCATTCGCATTTGGTTGGCTCCAGTGGTGGATAGCTCCAGGTTGCAACTCTTCACTGACGCTGCGGGTTCCACAGGATTTGGGTGCTACCTAGATGGGAGATGGTGCGCAGAGGCTTGGCCTGAGGATTGGTTGAGAGAGGGCCTTAACAGAGATATGCTGCTTCTTGAGCTTTTCCCGATCATGGTGGCAATTGAGATTTGGGGGCCTTGCTTGGCGAATCGCAGCGTACTTTTTTGGTGTGACAACTTTAGCGTTGTCCACGCAATTAATAACCAGAAGGCTAAATCTATTCTGGTGCTGAGGATCCTGGGGCAGCTGTCGCTACAGTGTTTGCGGTTCAATATCTTGTTTAAGGCGAGGCATGTTCCTGGTGTTCAGAACGAGGTTGCTGATGCGCTTTCCCGGTTTCAGTGGGAGCGTTTTCGTAAGCTAGTGCCGGGGGCTGATGCTTTCGGGGTTTCGTGCCCTCCTTATGTTTGGCAGGTCATCAGGCCGGAATGGAGGGGCTAGCGGAACTGTCGGTAGCGCCGGCTACGCTTGGGAAGTACCGCCAGGCTTGGTCAGAATGGGAAGCTTTCTCCGGAGGGTCTGCGCAGCCAGGTAGGCGGAGGCAGAAACTTCTGCTATCTTTTCTCTGGAAACTTTACAACTCAGGCAAATCCAGGGCGGTAGCAGTTAGTTATCTGGCAGGAATAGCCTTTTTTGCGCAGCTAAAAGGGCTCCCTGACTTTACCAAAGGCTTCTTGGTGCGTAGAGCTATGAGGGGGTGGTTGCGTAGAGCCCCGGTGGCCCCCGACAGCAGGCGTCCCATCGATGCTTCAATTCTCCCTTCCTTATTAGATAAAATAGCTTGCCATGCTGAGTCCGCGTTCGAGACTCTGTTATTTCGTTTGGCTTTTTCAGTTGCATTTCATGGGGCTTTTAGAATACTTGAACTGGTTGCTCCTTCTAAGCATAGGGATTCTCAATTGCTGGCATCGGACATACGGATAGAGAGGCAGGCGCTTTGATGCAGGATTCGGCGCTCAAAAACAGATCAGTTGGCAAAGGGAAAGTGGGTGTCAATGCCTCCTGTTTTGCCGGTATCTATCTGCCCGGTAGCTTTAGCAGGGCAATACGAGCTAGTGCGGCCGGATTCGGATGGGTCTTGGCTGTTGCACTATGATGGGCTACCTTTGACCAGGTACCAATTTGATTGGATGATGAGGCATTGTTTGGAGAGCTTGGGCTTGGCAGCAGGGGATTTTGGCACCCACTACTTTAGAATAGGTGCGGCAACATCAGCTGCTAGGGCAGGTTGGCAAGCTAGAGACATCAAAGCATTGGGTAGATGGCGCTCTGCGAGTTATAGGAAGTACATACGTCCGCATCTCCTGCCCTGCTAGTCTGTGTGTGTTTGGTTTCCAGCTGTTTGGTTGTATTCCTATGTTACCCCAGCCCGCCTGTTTCCTACTCGGGGATTAGCTACGCTCTGTTGTTGGGCCAGCGTCCGGAGTTTTCACGCTTTTTTGCCTGACCTGACGGACTGAATTCGGCTTATTAATTCGGCTAATCTGGCTTTAATTAAGAGTCCCTCAGCAGGTTCAGACGTTTTTTCCTCCGGCCGAGTAATCCCTTTCTTTCCGATACCCTTCCACTACCTTTCCCTCCCTATGTTTGTTTCTTACCTATTGTGTCTAGGAGTGGCTTCAATTGCTATTGAAGCAGTGCTACTGCACCAAATTGTGCACCAAACAAATTTTTTCTTTTGGCAGATCCTCCCTTAAAATGTTCTTTCCTGTCCTTTAAAGAATCCATATTAATCCATCTTATCCATTTTTTCTTCAGGTGTGGGCTTCGACAACGTGAGGGTGTGGGTGGTAGGTCATTCATTTGTCTATTGGGCAGGCAGGCTCATGGAGTCAGGTGAAGGTCCGGTGGTGGTTGGCTGCCAGCGTGTGCGTTGGCTTGGAGTTAGAGGAATGTCCTGGCGCGAGCTAAGGGCTTTTCTTCTCATGAAGGTGAAGAACTTTGGCCTGCCAGAAGTGTTGGTACTTCATTTGGGCGGCAATGATATGGGAAAGATGTCACAATTGGAGTTAAGGGCCCTGATCCTGGGAGATCTGGCCGCCATTAAGGCCGCATGGCCCACTTGCACCCTGATATGGTCATTTATAGTTCCCCGCCTGTATTGGAGAGGTGCCAGGGACTGTCGTGCGATTGACGAAGCCAGGAAAAAGCTGAACACAGCTGTGGCTCGTTGGGTTCTACAGGCTGGTGGTGCTGTGGTGCCACATGAGAGGATTAGATTCAGGTTTCACCAGCTTTATAGGCCTGACGGGATACATCTTGTCAAGGCGGGTTTGCGAATATTTGTGGAGGATCTGCTGATCGTGGTAGCTTCGGTTCAATAGTATGGTGGCGGGGCGGGGTCTCCGGGACCGGAGCCCCGCTTTGGCGGGAAAGAACGGCAAGTTCATAGATTTTAGATTAGTTATCAAGTTTTGGTAGTTGCGGAATTGGCTTGTTTTTCGGTGCGCTCGCCTCTCGTTGGCTTAGGCCTTTTCGCTGGATTACCCGCCCGGGGACTGCGAACCCACCCGGATGGGTGGGTAGTCAATGTTGTAGGTTGAGTGGATACCGTTTTCTGAGTTAGGCTGATTTACGCAAGTTAGTTTGGGGGGTGGAGCTTAATAAGTTTTAGCCGTTCTTTCTGGCCACCATAAATTAACCATTAAAATAAATAAACTTCAAAATTAGTTTAAAGTTTAAATAAACTCAGCTAACAAGTTCTGCCAAATCCATGTCTCCGAGTCTTTATTTTAGATAAGGTTATGTAGAAGTATAAGTACATCAATTTACATGCTAAGGTCACACATCTGCTGATATGATGTTTAGGACAACGAAATGGCTGCATAGCCATGTAGTGTATTAAACATGATGAAGCTGGGTGTGGGCCTAGGGTAAGCATGTGACTCGGAGTGGCCAATAGGGGCATGGCTTTTGGCAGCTTAGCTGGGTTAATATGGGATGCAGGGGGAGGAGTCTCCCTCTCTTCTCAGAAAAATTTCCCGCCCTCCCTTCCCTAATTGTTTTTGTTTTTGGGGGGGGTGTTGTTCTTGGTGTTAATCGCGTTAGCTGATTGGCGGGAAAGAACGGCAAGTTCATAGATTTTAGATTAGTTATCAAGTTTTGGTAGTTGCGGAATTGGCTTGTTTTTCGGTGCGCTCGCCTCTCGTTGGCTTAGGCCTTTTCGCTGGATTACCCGCCCGGGGACTGCGAACCCACCCGGATGGGTGGGTAGTCAATGTTGTAGGTTGAGTGGATACCGTTTTCTGAGTTAGGCTGATTTACGCAAGTTAGTTTGGGGGGTGGAGCTTAATAAGTTTTAGCCGTTCTTTCTGGCCACCATAAATTAACCATTAAAATAAATAAACTTCAAAATTAGTTTAAAGTTTAAATAAACTCAGCTAACAAGTTCTGCCAAATCCATGTCTCCGAGTCTTTATTTTAGATAAGGTTATGTAGAAGTATAAGTACATCAATTTACATGCTAAGGTCACACATCTGCTGATATGATGTTTAATAGTTTTTGTACCATATTACATTAAGTTATATTACATTTTAATTCCATTGTTATTCACCCAGGGGTTTTAGAAAATAAAAACAAAACATAATAAAAACATTTTTTTTTTTATTGAGTATCATCTAATTTAATACAGTACTGTATATTGAATACAATGACATTGGTAGCATTATACATGATAAGTACTTACAGTAAATACTTATTATGATGAAGAAAATTACATCAGTTACAGATCATCCTTATGATTATTCTTACAGAGGATATTTAACAGAGCATAATTATTTACATATTTTGGTAGGGACATTAAATACCAGCTAAATCTACATCTAAGAACTCAAATATTTCAATCCCTATAAAAAGAAATTAAAGTAACTACTGAAATTGAAAATCAAGAAACAGTTCACCAAGTGCATACATTTGTTGTGTTGAAGATGAAGAAGATCTAAGTGAAAAGAGGAGGGGAGTTCATGGAAGGTACAAGTAAGACAACATCTGATCTGTCAGTCAACTTCTTTTCACCATCGATATCTGACTGTATTTAGGGATCAATGGAGTTTCCCTTATTTATAAATATACTGTATAAGTCAATAAATATATATATTTGTATATAATAATTTAGATGTATAGTTACTAGTTCTAGGAATATTAAGCAAAGTCAATAAAAGTTGGCCAGGACAGGGTGTTTCTTATAAAAATCATGCAGGTACATGTAGCAATGCATTGCCTAAAGTTATATTTCTCTTTGAGTTCTGGGAATGAAAATGTTTCCTCTTTGGTCAAAGATGTCTTATGAAGGCAATGCTTTTTTATCTACATTTTAGCACTTAGTTATGTTCAAGTCCCAGAGTGAATGCTGGAATACCACAAATGTTATTACTTGAAATTGTTAAACGGAATAATTTCAATTTCATATTAATATTTATTCTTGTGTGGTATGTAAGATACAGTACATTATTTTTTTTTTAAATTGGATTTATTTTAATAAAGCACCTCAAGAAAATGTATGTTCTAGTTACGAATACTGTTTTTTTACACAATACTTTTTGTCTAGAAGCCATAAAAGGTACAGTACTGTATATCCAAATAGTGAGGAAATCTGAAGTGATGTAATGGCATGGAATTCTTCACCTTCATCCTACTTTTTACTTTACAATTTACTGAAATGCATTCTTGGTTTTTCAACTTGCTATCTTTATTTTCTATACTATTTAAAACTTTAATGTATCTGATTTGGACATGTAGATCTGGATCATCTACATCAGTTATGTCAATTTAGGAAAAAACATCATCTAGATTGGCCAGTGGGTTGTAAAGACATTGAGTGGGCCATAATACTACAGATGGATCCGCTCTCATCTGAGCGGCTCTCATCGTGCTGTCCACTAACCCGTGCTATCACCAGCCAATGGAAGGAGCGTGTGTGTGTGTGTCAGAGACCATCGCATACCCCATTCTCGCCAATGGGCATGCGAGTGTGTGAGACGCTCACACATCCATCCCCAGCCACCAAATGCTGATAACTGGCATGCTAGGGAGAGAATGGCCCCCATCTGTAGGATATGTTTTCACGTGTAAGTTGTGTGGCTATGTACCATCGGGAATGCTGTATACCTACTAAGTTTTCTATAGAGTTTGCTAAATGTGTTGGAATCTCTACTAACTGTAAGTGTCCCATGCAACTGGTTCCTCCATTTTCAACCATATAAAGGCATGGTTGGTTAAAGGGGATGTGGTTTATCTGGATTTCAGCTTTGGTATTCTAACTGAAGGCATCCACAATCATCCATATGTTGTATGGTTAAAGCTGTTGTGTTTATTTTTCCCTATTTTATATCGCAGAGAGTAAATAATGATCTATACTGGACGCTAATCCTTCTAGTGCAGACGTGCATGGTCTTAAGGGTTTAGTTTGTGGATCTCCAGTTATCCATAAGGTAGAGGAACTCAGTGATATATTTGATCTCAACATAGGTTGATGGCCATCCCATGATGATGCTTCCCCCTGACCTGTGTCACTTATATGACCATTCGGAATACATCATTGGGCTTGATTCAAACCTGCATGAAATTACAAAGGTGAGAAATTATTTGAACTGTGCATGCGTGAAAAATTCTGAAATATGTTATGATTCATGTGTTACCCTGATGGGTGTAACTCATGGGTTTTGTTGTAACCGGGACTGATATTATCATAAGTGTTGCAAAAATGTAATGTGCATTTCCTGGGCTGTAATTGGGAGGTGGTAGTGATTGGGAGTGCATGCAAAGGGTTCTATTCAGAGATTGTATTTTGCACAGCCTCAAGTGCAATGTTTTTGTGTGAGCGATGGTGACATTCTTTTCTACTATTCTTTCTAGCTCTATTCTTTTTTACAGCATGCATGGGCACTACAAGTGGTCATTATATTTCATGCACATTTCGAAGTACACATTTATACAAGGGAAGTATAAGCTGGCAAAGGGGCAATGGTCAATTGATGCTTTTTTTACTTCTGTTACCATATATGAAAGATCAACACATATATGCACTTCTTTGTCCCTGCGTTTGACTCAGGCATAAAGATGCACAACTGCTGAAGATACACAAGAAATTATTCTCATCTCCCTTCCTTGCGTTCTCTTGTTGGTGTTCCTAGTGAATATCTAATTTATGCAGTGTGGGTGGGGGGCTGTGTGCCCTCCATGGGCATGCGAAGATGATCTCCTTCTTAAATCACTCCTTGAATGTTGCTGTAGGTGTCTTTGCATAGCGAAGCCTGTGTAAGGAAATTGGAGAATAACTGTTCTTGTTAGGCATGCATGATAGCAACGGATGCTCATGTTTTCTGAAGCTCAGAGACAGAGGTGCTGCAGCAACAGGAGTCTGAACTCCATCATCTCTGCATCTTTTCCTGTTAATCAGCCTGATGTCATGACGGTGATGTCATTTCTCTAAAGCCCTGGCTGTAGTTGCCAGGCAAAGCTAGGAGGATCTGTGACATCGCCATGCAAAATTAGTTCCTTGGTAGCACATGTATGCAGGTAATGTTAGTTGTACAACATTTTTGTCACTAATGTCTTAATCTGGTTTCACATTGCAAAAAACCTGCCTTCAACCCGTTTTTGTAAACGTGTCTTAAAACGGGTCAAAAGCCAGTTAAACCCCTTTCATATTGCATGTTGTAAAGGTATATTGCAGTTCAATACCGTTTTTGTACCTTCAGATTCAACCCGTTTCACCCATAAAAAGCCATACAATGTAATTTTAAATGTTTTTTTCCTGCTTGTGGGCAGGGATCAAGTGTGGTTATCATTTGTAGCAAATACTGTTTCTGAGCTGTTCAGACTGCATGGAAAATGGCTTTGAAACGTGTAGAATCCTGCCTTTAACACGTTTCAAAATACTGGTATTTTGTAACCGGTAAATTGATTGTGGAGCTTTCATATTGCAGCTGGTACCGTTTTAAAGCAGTTAAAAATCGGCAATATGCCATTTTAAAACTGCAATGTGAAAGGGGCTTCAGTGGTTCCAGCTTTGCTTACACTACTGCCTCCAGTACAGAGTAGAGCAAAGCATTTAAAAATTTTTTATCAAATCAGTAAAAATTAGTTCAGTCTGGGAAAAAATGTACACTTTTTCCCTTTGTAAATTACAGTGCTAACTTTGTATTTAAAAGCCTGCCATTGTTACATTTTTGGGGCAAAATTTATTTATATAAGTTTCTAATTTGTGAGAATGTTAGAAAGTTTAATTCTTCTTCTTGTAACTGCTGACAGTTTAAGGAGGTTAGGGTAGGACGATGGTTTAATTTAACATCTCTGAGAGACCCACAAGATGCAAATTTATTTTGCATGACCTATTTTCTAGATCATTGACCCAATTCCAAAGTTATTTTTGCAGCTTGTTTATTAATGTTGCTTGTTTTTAAAAATTGAGAACATATTTTGAATAGATTTCTGTATCCCAAGCCATTTTTTTCTGAGCCTACTTAATTGCACAAATTGTTCTTTAAATTCTTACATTGCTAAGATCCTTGTTTGATCATGTAAAAAGAGCTCAGTTTTCTTTTTATTTGTTAATATAATTGTATTGTATTGTATTTTTTTTCTTTTCTTAGGATCTTTGTTAATTAGGTTTAATACCTTGCACCATCAGAATAGATTGTGTGAACAATTTCACCTCTTTTCTTTCAGCTCATGCTGTTACTGGCTTCAGGAAGTTGCAATTTGAATGCAAGGAGGATTCTGGACAACTGTGATGGACCCTAAGTGCACCCCTGTAATGCTACATTAAATTGCAATACTTAACGACAGGTAAACACTAAGAAATTCTCTTTTTTGAAAAGCTCAATTTAGATGGCTCCATTATAAAAAACATGTTTAAGAATAAATGACTTGTATAATATTGGTGTCAACAAACTGAAAAGTTCTTTAAAATATCCTGTCCTTTAGGTTATTAAAGTAGTGACATGAATCACATCTAAATGTTCTCACTTGTATATATTTTCAGTGTTCACAGCAGCATCCAGTTCATAAGGAAAATCAGTTTAATAAAGTTTTTTTTTTTAAACTACTTTAAAGTTTGAAAATAGCAGATGGCTGTAATAATAGACACTGTACTATAACTTTACAATTTGTAACTGAAATAAGTGTTTGTTTAGTGTTCTCTAAATCTCCTTATGTTGGCCTTTAAATATGATAACAAAAATTATAAACATTACCACCCTGATATGTTTTTCAATGTTCTATTGATTTTAGAGAATATGCATATTTGAATTTCATATGTGTTTGAAAAGCAATTTTTGATGTGTCTATGCTAACTTATAAATATATTCTATAGCTAATTGTAAAGGCAGGCTGTCTGTATAAATAATACATGAATTGCAAATTTTACAATACTTTTCAGAATTTAAGGGAACTTAAGGGAGCTTCTAGCCAGCTTGCATGTGCATCTAATAACAGTTAATTAATATGACCTTAGTTAACAATAACTAATAAATAAGTAATTAATTTACTTTTATTTTCACACAATACTTCTTTATTATTTGTTATTTAACAAGGAAGAATTGTTGTTAAATGAAAAACAATAAGTATTGTACAATAATTATGTCTTTAAATAATTATGCCCCTATAAATATATTTCTGAGTTGTTTTGGTCCACTAATATTATTTTGCCATTTTATTTTAAATATTATTCCCCTCATTGTACACATATGCCCCGTGTGCATGTCCATTAGTACCGGGGTTAGTTGCACAAATAAATTCTGGTTATGGCACTTTCATTTGAGTGCAGAAACCATAGTATATTTGCAGATTTCAGCTCACATCTCAGGAGGCTGCAAGCTGAAATGTGCTACCTCTCTTCCATCCGAATGGTTCAACAGTTGAATTGTTGTGCACCATCTAGTGGCAGCTGAGGCAATTTTATCTGCTGTGTATTCGTGGTTTCTGTGTATATTTGATCCAGATTGCCATAATTTTTTTTTAAAAAAACCTCTGTGAAACCAATGTTTTGCATTACAATTTTGCAAATTAATGAGTATTAAAAAAATGAGTTTTGAGACCAAAACATAATTTAGTTTCAAAAAGTTTAAAACACTGTAGCTGCACACTAACTTTACCTTTAAAAACCTCAAAAAAGGGGAGAGAGGGGTTGAGCAGTGCTGGGTTTCACTGAATAATGCAACACTGCATACCAATTGATATAATAAGCATTTATTGTAAATATCACATATATAATATACTGTTAAAAAATAAAAATAAATATTTAACATATAATTGAAAACAATATGTATGCACATACAGTATAGATCAATACGCAACCATATAGGCATACTCAATTCCTGGTAGGAAAGTTTGGGGGTTATTTTGGTTCACACCTTTCTTATTAGTTACCTAGCTCCCCACAGGTGATGCCAATCATACATTACCAGGGAAGTCCAGGAACAGAGCATTTTCTCCCTCATGGAGAGGGTCAGGTAGGCAAGTATGGATTACACCAGTGTTAGGCATGCCATTCCTGGTCTCCATAACTCTTTGGGCCTGAGGTCCAGCACTGAGACCTGTGGTCTGGACGCAGGTTCAAGAAAAGGTCAGAATATTTTTATCCTGTTTTCCTCCTCTAAAAACTAGGTGCGCCTTATGGTCAGGTGCGTCTTATGGAGCGAAAAATACTGTAATTCTCTCTTCACATTTTACATCTGCCCCCTGCAGTGCACATGTTTTTTTTACACCTAAAAAGAAATTTGCCAGAAGGAGTGAACCAAAATAACCCCCTTAGTAACATGCTGAGCAGCATTTATATAGATCAGCTGCTATTTAGAGGTATTGTCAAATAGCCACTCTCATAGATTGTATAAAAGAAAGGGGAGGTACAATTACCTGTTTATATTGTCCCGGTTAATTGCCCAACTGGAGATGAATAGTCTTCTAAGGGGAGGTCCATCTTTAATTGATATGCAGTGTTGAATTATACAGTGAAACCCAGCAATATTCAAGCTCCTCCCTTTTTTCTTATTTGTATTTATTGAGGGACTTCACACACCCCTCGTGAACAGCAGCTAAGTGATAGCATCTAACGATTAAAGCTGACCCTAACCAATCTTATGCCCCAGTCAAAATTTTGCCTGGTGCCCCTATTACTGCCACTAGTTCGACCTTGGACTCAGCACCCCCTCTCCAAGCACAGCACCCATAAATCCAGCAGCAGTCAGCAGCACCCATCACTCCACACCCATTACAATCCTAATACACATAGCCATAGTTAGACATTTTGAAGCCCTGTATCATCAAGAACACTGGTGTCCACACCCCCATATTTTAAACATATCCAAAAAAGTTGTTCGATCTTACTGGGAAATAGTGTAGTCATACACTGGTATCCCAAAATCAAATTATTCCTCAAAGTAGTGCAAACAGTCACATTACATTACAGGATAGTGTCCCTCTTTCATATTATGCACATATGTCCTCAGTGCAGGAGGCCAGCGGCCATTTTCCTGTAGCCGCTCCCGTGTTCTGGAAGCCGCGGACAGCGCAGGAGGGCTGGCGGTAGTAGCCTCACCGGACTGGGGTGTGGGCATAAGGGGCATGTACTGCGCTTTCCCCCGCCCCTCCCCCCAGCAGCAGCAGATGGAGAGACAGCTACAATGGTGAGTTTCTGGTGGGGAATTCTAGCACTGTGGGGCATACAGTATGTGTTTCTGGCACTGTGGGAGCATATCTGGCACTGTGGGGGCATATGTGTATCTGGCTCTTTGGGGGAATATCTGGCACTGTGGGGGCATAGGTGTCTCTGGCACTGTGGGGGCATATGTGTCTCTGGCACTGTGGGGGCATATCTGGCACTGTGGGGGCATATGTGTATTTGGCACTGTGGCAGAATATCTGGCACTGTGCACTGTGGGGTCAAATCTGGCACGGTGGACATCACCTTGTGCGGTGTAATAAGCATCATGGTATGGAGCGTAATGGGCATTACTTTGTGGGGAGCATTGGGTAATTGCCATCACAGTCTGGGGTGTAATGGGCATCAAGGTGTGCGGCATAATGTGTAATTAGCATCACAATGTGCAATTTACAGGTACACAATACAATCATGGTACAGGCCACGCCCCCTTATGATAAGCCACATGCCTTATTTTTTTAGCGCGCCTGCGGCACGCACAAACATTCCATCTTCCAGAAAGTTGGGGGGTATGGGCCAGTGCTCTGGACTTGCCCCCTATTCTAAAAGTTGCTAGCCAGCCCCTGGGTTAGGGTTAGGATAGGGAGCAGGAGGGTAAGGATGCTCAATTGAAAGGTTAGGTTTAGGCACTATTGGAGAAGGTTAGCTTGTAGGAAAAGCTGCTTGTCCTCCACATCCATGTCCTGAATCCTGAGGCTTTCATACTGTAGATGATCGCTGCTTGAGTTGGACTCTAGAAGGCTGAGTCTTTGCTTGTGCTGTTGCTGTCCTCCTCCTCACAGTCACTGGGGAGAAAAGCATTCTCACCAATGCTGCTCCCTGATTGGGCAGAGGCTGTCACTGCTTTGGTCCTGAGAGTGAAAGCTCATGGCTGCAGTTGCTGGAGGCTGTAGAGTACACAGGGAAGCTGGAGGAGTGGCTGTCATCGAAGCATACTGACGAATAGGTGGCCAATCGGGGTGGATGTGGACTGTGCGCCCACAGTGCAAATGTGCTGTGTGCTCAACGCCATCTGGACCACCCTAGTTACAACCCTGGGACAGACAGAATGGTGGTAGTGGTTGTTTGGTTAACGGATATGAGTGGGGACAAAGGGTGTGGGGTGACAGACTGTGACTAGTGGACAGTGGGTGTGGAGTGACATTCTGTGAGCAGGAAGGTGGGGGTAATAAGTGTGGGGTAATGGGATGAGTGGGGACAATGGCATACCGTCCAACATGACCCATTCCATTAGGTACAAAATGCTCTGTTTCTGGACATCCCTGCCAATGGAAGTTACAGATGTGAGCCTGCAGCAAGGTCCAGTTGATGTGACCCCCCTCTTTGAATATTGGACTGTGCTTGAGCCCCACCTCTGTAACTGCCACTGGCAGGGAAGTCCAGGAACAGAGCATTTTGTACCTAATAGAATGGGTCATGTTGGAGGATATGCAATGGGTGTTGGGGTGATGGGCTGTTACCAGTAGGTATTGGGCATGGACAGGATGTGGGGGGACAAGATGGGTGGTCACAATGGATGTTGGGTGACAAGCTGTGACAAGGGGGGGTGTTAGCTGCGTGACAGGGGCAGAGGATGTGGGTAGGAAGAGGACGGGCAGAATTGTTTTTTTTTATTATTATTAAAAAGTCCAGAAGAAAAGTATAACCATCAGAAAACATAGGCGTGCGCACGGGGGGTGCCAGAGGTGCACAGGCACCTCCTAATGACAGGCACCCCCCGCCCCGCACGATTGAAGTTACCTCTCCACAGCAGAAGTAAGTACGCGGCTCAGTGGGGCTGGCTGCTAACCAGTGCTGCGGCCGGCGGCCGCCACGGTTGGAACTACAGCTTCACGCAGGGGGCTGACAGACATGCGGGCGCTGGGCGGGGTTGTTCCTCCCCTCGGTCAGCAATAGCAACCGGCAGCCAATCGCGAGGCTGCCTGTTGCTGAATGGGAGGACGGGCCAGAAGTCACTGCTCAGGCACGAGTGATCTGAGCAGTAAGGAGCCTCATGTATGACTGTGCTGCCGGGAGCAGCAAATCCAAGCCAGCGCCACAGATATCAGTGGCGGGCTGGGCAGGGGGGCAGGGTGCCATCTGCCCCCCGGGCCAGTACAGTGCAGCTATTTGGGGCCGCAGGCATGCTGCACTTGCTCATAGCTTACAGCCGGGAGACACACATAGCGCTCTCCCAGCAGCTCTGTCTGAACCTCTGCCCAGCGTATCCACAGATGCAGAGGTTCAGGGCTGGAGCAGTTAGGTCAGAGTCACATGCACACTCACAGTTCCTGATCTACTCAGTCAGCTGCTGTCCAGTCCGACGTGATTACTGAAGCCAGCCAGTCCCCTGGGACTAGCTGCCAATCAGCTGAGCTCATCTACATGCTGGCCCCTCCTCTCCTGTCTCCCAGCCTTTTATCTTCTACAGCACTCGTCGTCTCCTCCTGGCCAGCAAGCAACCACCCAGCCTCCTGCCAGCTCCACCCTTTTAGAAACAGGCAAGTGCCATGCATAGGGGGGGAATAATTATATGTTCAGTGTGGCTATGGCACTCATTTCAGTGTTTATTTATTTGTGTGGTGTGTGCAGTATGTGGGGGCTGTTTTTTCTTAATTATATTTGTGTTTATGGACTGTGTATGTATGTGAGTGTATGTAAAATATGTGTGTGACATGTGTGTGTGTGTGGGGGGGGGGGGTTGGGGGGCTAAGTATGTGAATAGGCTGCACCTTTTTTTAATGGAGAGCCCATAGATTTGTTGTATATAGTTCCAAAAGAACTAGCACAACTAAAGTATTCATGCAAAAAAAGACTTTAGCAAAAACATATACAAAGTTTAGCAGCAAAACCTAAAGTGCATGTACTGCATAAACCATCATCTATAGATGTAGCAACGCGACCCGGCACATGTAGTTATACACAGCTGTGTCTAGCCTTAGCCCAATGTAGTATGGAGTCTTGTGTATATTATCCACTACTAGGGCGCTCAGTGGCAAAGCGTAGTGTCCCTGCATCTGTACATAGACCCGAGGTATCAATGAGAAATAATTAGCATATATGTCAGTGTGGTCAATGCAAAAAGCCCATCATCATGCAAAAAGCCCATCATCATGCAAAAAAAAAAGTCGACAGCTATTTCAGTGCCGTTAGCGCACATTCATCATGGTCCTCTGCCTCAATGAAATGAGGCACCATTACCTGTATGATGCAGTTTCTGTCTTCGGGCTTCCGGTTCCATACTGGAACACATCTGCAGTGTGGTTGGTGAGATACAGGTGAGTTTAATTTCTGCATTCATATATGTATAAATGGTGCGACATATCATTGAGTCAGTGGTCCATGACGAAGGTGCTGCACTGAAACAGCTGTCAACCAGACACTATTTGTCTGCAGGATGATGATCTTTTTGATTTGATCATACTGACATATATGCACAAGGAATTCTGCTTTGATAGTTCATCGGTGTGTGCCATTACTCCTTGAGATAATAAAAAATATCTATCTATTTGCCCGTCACTTAGCGCGGAGGCTGGGTCACCCTGTGTGTATGCCCCTTTCTTTACACTAACACCCCATACACACCGGCGACTGTGCCTTTTTGCTGAGCGATCTAGTTAGGCACAGATCGCTCAGCACACAGCGATGCACCCGAGATGTGTGCTGAGCAATCGGTCACAGCCAGTGTTCTCTGGTGATGACTAGATTTATACTGCATTCAGTATAAATCTAGTCAGGTGATGGTGACGCACGGGACCACACATCGCTGTCACTGGGGTTATCACGGGGCATTCGCCTATGCAATAAGTGAAGGTACAGTATCTGACCTGAATCCTCCCTCTTCACTCAGTCCTGCTTTATCCCCCCACACCCACCCTGTTGCTCCTTACCAACATTAAGCAAACCATGCCTCCAGAATTGTGATGCCCATATTCCCAATACATGTTCTGGCAGAAGAAGAGGGGCCACTTGCTCGTGTGCGGCCCCCAAGCTGAAAGTTGCCAGCCAGCCCCTGACAGGTATAGTAAACTATTTTAAGGAGAGGGGGGAATGGAGTGGGAGGGGGGCACAGAAATATCAGAACATATAATATAACAGAGCTACTAAGTTATCTATTGAAAAGGGGTGGGGGCAAAATTTTTATATCAGATCCACAAGGAGGGAGTTGTTGAATAATAATAAAACTACAGGGAGGTGCCTGATAAATCAACAGTCTGAGCAGAATACAACCTAGAATGCTTAGTCCTGGTAGGGAGCAGCATTTGGCTACTCTCTACCCTCCGCCATCCATCGCCATGGCCCTGTCTGGTGCCTGCGCTGAGCTGCTCACACTGGCACTGACGAATATTTGAAATATGGTGCCTGTCTGCCAGCCTGTCAGAGCTCAAGGATTGCCAGCCAAAGTAAGCAATTGGCTGCTAGAACGCAAGCTTTGATTGACTCAAGAGCCAGCTCCATATTTCAAATGTCCATTAGCTCTGGTATGAGGTGCTCAGCAACACAGGAGCCCAAGGAGCACACAGGGCTGGGACGGTGAGCGCTCTTCTTCCCTCTTCTCTCCTCTCCTGTACTAATATGTGAAATCTGTATGGGGCCCTACTGGGAAAATTGTGTGTAAGGGTCATTACTGGAGGCATTATATGTAATGGGCATTATGTGTGTGGCATAGTGTGTAATGGGCATCACAGTATGTGGCATCATGTGTAATTGGCATCACAGTATGAGGTGTAATGTGTAATGGGCATCAGGGCGTGAGGCATAATCTGTATTGGGCATGAGTATGAGGCGCAATGTGTAGTGAGCATCACAGTGCGTGGCAATGTGTAATGGGCATCAGTGTGTGGCATAATATGTAATGGGCATCACAGTGTGTGGCATAATGTGTAATGGGCATCATGGTGTGAGGCGTAATGTGTAATGGGCATCATGGTGAGTGGCACAATGTGTAATGGGCATCACAGTGTGAGGCATTATGGTGTAAATTTTTGGTGCGTGCCTTCGGTTTAAAAAATTTTTGTCAAGCCCTGGCATATTGTGTAATGGGCATTATGTGGAATGGGCATTATGTGTCATGGGCATTAGAGTGTGTGGCATTATGTGTAATGGGCATTACAGTGGAAATTTTTGCAGCACAGCTTTGGCGCACACTGTCCCTGTTTCTAATATGTGTGGGGCGGAGATGATTCATTCTGAATTGCATATACATAAATAAGTCACCTTCTATTTAGTTTGCATTGATGGACATGCCCATTAGGCTGTGATGGACATGCCGCTTCAATGGTGCACCTCCTAAGAAAATGGGCTGCGCACGCCTATGTCAGAAAATAATATGATTAGGTAACACATGTAACTGGCCTGCTCTCTCCTCTGGGGTCATGCATCTGTCAGCAGTTCATGTCACTGTTTGGAGCTTCCCTCCCCCGCTTCCTCCCTCACTGGCACAGTGAGCATGCGCATGCTTGACATCATCAGCATATAAAAGCCGGGTCACATTTGCTGGGTTCCAAAGAAGGCGAGGCTAACAGGGAGTTGTTCTCTCCTTTGTGCAGCCGGAGAGAACAACAGGGCAAGTGAATCTTGGCTGGCCCTGTACCATCATTTTGGATCAACAATCAGACTAATGGGTGGTCCAGTCTAAACCTGGTTCAACCCTCACTGCATTTGCATGTCTGGGTGCAGGGGAATAGGTGGGCACTGGAGAAAGTGTGAGCTCTAACAGCTGCATCCCCTGCACTAGCTATAACTCTTCACTTTGCCCCAGACCCCACCACCTTTATCCATCCCTGGCGTTAGGGCAGCCACAGCAGAGATGCTGGCATCATCCAAGTCCTGCATCTGCACAGTCTAAAGCGGAGCTGGCCCTAAGCATGGAAGGTATGCCCCTATGTATCCAAAATGCCTAATTTGCCTATGCCTAGGGCCAGCTCTGCTAATGATCAGCCAGTTTCTATGTCTTTAAAAACCTTGAGATGTGTCTGACAATAACTTTTAAACTCATCTTTAATTAGCACACCTATATGAGTAAGTAGTATTTTTAGATAAAAAATACTAAATTTAGGCACTTTTAGCCACTTGTACAGTGGTCACCCATCCACATTTTAATTCCATCACTCCACAGTTTTAAACGCTTCTTTTAGAATTTTAGGGGGGGGGGGGGGTGTCTAAAGATTGTGGTAAATTTAAGGCAAAACAAAATGTATTTTTCATGGTTTTTTTTTACCCAATTTATTTTTCAAGAGGGCAATGCAATTAAAGCCTATATTTCTCACAGTAAAAATTACCTTCTACAGTATAATGTGAAAACAAAGCGGTTTGGAAACTTAAATGCACTTACAGGTGTATATAAATTAATTAGCCCTAATATCTATGGCAATTTATAACAGCGAATCAAATTACCCCTTCAGCTATTTATAACAATTTTAATCTAATGCTCATATTTTCCTTTTAAATTATAATGCATTTAAAAGTATTGCATCAATTCTTATATGCTCATTAACCATACACACCTAACAAGTCTATATGATTTACAACTTCATTGTCTATTCACCTTTAAAGTCTTAGAAACTAGCATATTACTAGGAGACCTCCCAGCTATCAAGAGAGCCATCAGACTTCTAGGAATGCTTACCTGCAGCAAGGAATGAGTGGCCATGACAAAACATGGGTCATCAAGCCCCACACCAATAAATATGAAATAATAAGAGCCACTTGATGTGGGATGGATGTAATGAAAGTTGGCTTGGACTAAAAACATAAGCTGGCCCACTTTTTTCATAAAACACAAAATGTCATATTTTCTACCTTGCCACTGGATTAGCTGGTAGCAAGGTAGAAAAAGAATCTATATCAATAATATGTAAATTAAATATATTTGCACTTGAAAGAAAGATGTCATGTAATGTGTCAACACCCAAATGGATTACCTATATTAATTATTAACACATTCACATGAGGATGACAGCTCGTTCAGTGATTCTTTGCCACTTACTACCTTGAGATTATGCTACCAACTAATTAAATGTATGAGCAATTTCTTCAATACCAGCAGTACTGTAGTTCTGCAGGAATATCTGTGTTCATCCTCTCATTATAGTGGACTGCAGAAAAGCATTAGCATTTAAGCCAATGCTTTGCAGCAGTACTGGAAGAAAATACAAGTGAACAGTACTTACCATAAAACAGTTGGGAGGAACATTGCATATTTGCTCCTATTTAACTGCCATGAACAACAATATTTTTGCAATCCTGTAAAATGATTAGCTATAAGAATAGTCTCCTTTTTACATTTATTTTTGGCGAGGAAAAGCCATCCTCACTGTCAAAACCCCCTTTACCGTACACAATGTATTGCTGGAATCCTCACCATCAGAGGAGGTTCAACGCAAATGCAGCGAGTCCACGTTTTGATGGACACACTAGCCATTTCCAGCTTACTGCCATAGCTCGTCATCAGAGCATTGAATACACCCCTATTTCAGAAATCTATATTTGAATGCCAAAATCAACCAATAAATCAAATGATTTAAATATGACAAGCTCGGAGTGATTTATAAGGAGGAAATAGTTTATCAAAAACTGCCGAACATGATATTGTATTTTCTGTTATGTAAAAAATGGTATTTGTGTATTATCACCCGATTTTTGGGTCCAAAGACCTATACTGTACAATAAAATATAATTCAATTGTACAAGCATGGGTGATTACTGTTAAATGCACCCCCATTGTTAACGCCACCCCCACTATCAATGCCAACCCAAAACGTGGCGAGCGCAGCGGTACGCGTCCTCCGACCTTTTCATACCCCCACTACCCACGTCGGCATGGAGTTGATTTCTATCAATGTCGGCGTGGAGCGATGCAATGTGACCAATACGATGCCGTATGATGGAAATCTTGGGCGCCGTGATAATACACAAGTACCTAAACAATTATCCATTGTAGAGCCATACGTAAAACCTACTGAGCCATCATTATGCATATACACTGATAGCAGAAAAGACTGTATACAGACTCCTCTTCTCAATTTTAATAAATATGACATCTTATAGCACAGTAAATTAACATTTTATTACTTAAACATATTCCTGTTTACTGACTGTTTGAAGCTACTAATTCATTATTTAGTTATCTTACTGATATTCCATTTTTGTGCAGACACACTAAGGGCTATTTCACACACTCTGGTTTTGACTGGGAAGGCAAAAAGTGGGACAAACTTTGTCTGGCTTTTTGCCTGACAGTTGTTCCTTTCACATGCATCGGTTCCATGCGCCAGTTCTGTGTAAAATGTGGGGGTGGGAATTACAGTGGCATTGTGTTGGGGGCAGGAGAGAGCTTAAAACGCACTGACCTGTTAGGATGGGATGGCCATGGCCCAGCAACCATCCTTTCCAGTGGTTAGATCTGGCTGCAACCCGGTGGGCGGGTTGTGACCATCCCATGTGCAAGGACACATTAGCTGTCCTCTGTGACTTGTGTGTATGGCAGGGCTTTTGACCATGCAGAGTTTTGCCACCTATCATCAACCAGAGTGTGTGACAGAGGCGTAGAGCCCTAACAGTTTAAATTTCCTTATGTGTTCAGGCTGATCAAATTTTTTTTGTATAACTTTTTTATTGATTTTCAATGCAATGAAATATAGTTGGAGCCATGTACGCCTAGGTCCCATTTGTCAAATGTAAGCAATAAACATACTTCTGGTAACAGTATAACAGAAATATTGAAAATAACGTTTAGGAAATGTATCATTTTGTTCCAAAATCATTGGACTTTAGTACAATTCCAAAAACAATGGGAATATTTAGCATTCACCATTGAACATTTATAACAGTGTCCTGCTACATCAGGGACTATGTATTTACGCTGGGCAGGAGAAATATAGGCACTATAAATTGATTTCAGATATCTCCTGGAGATAAGCTGACTGTAGATATTTCAACTAAGTACAATAGTTTCTCAGTACCCTATCAGGGAAATGTATCTTGCCTTGGGTGTCTTCTTCCCATTTAGAGAAGAGTTGTTGAGAGTAAATAAGGATAGGGTGGGGATCTTAGCCCAGGAGAAGGGCAATTGGGAGTTTCTGGGTATAATGATGAACTTGGAGGTATAAGTAGAAATGGGTGCAAGAAAGGGAGTATTTTTGGCTGAGTGTGTCCAAAGGGATAATCGTAGACCCTATTCACAAGAGCTAATCCATTCTGCCTCCACAATTTGATGGCTAGATTAATAAAAGTGGGCTCAAAATCTGGATTTCCCCAAAGAGATAGATATGGGGAGTATCTAAAGTCCTTTTTAAGTTTCTTACGAGGGCTTATCCAGTTAAAATAAGTATCTAAAGAAAGGACATTAAAAGGCAATATCTCTAGGTATGGCATTTCATTTCATATGCAGTAGAGCTGATAGTGAATATTAGCCTCATGTAATGCATAATCTGTATAGACAGAATTCTCCAGCAACCAGTCCATTGCATATCTAAAAATACTGAAACAGTATATGTTTTAAAATAATGAATTTTAAGCACACCCTGTGCCCTAGGAAGCATCAGTTTCGAGATCGCAACTCTAGGTCTTTGGCCTTACCTTAAAAAAAAATTGAGATAGAGGAGTTGATGCTTAACAAATCTCCATTTCGTAATGATAGAGGGAGCATCTGTATAAAGTAAATAACTTTGGGAATATTGACAACATCACTGCTGCTGCTCTTCTCAGTAAGGAGAGAGGTAAAGAGCTCCATGAAGTCATTAGTTTAATCAGTTTAGTGATGATAGGTGAGAAATTTGCCTTATACAGATGTTCTGTTCTATTAGTAATATTAACTCCTAGGTATTTTATTACTAGGTGACAAATAGTTTCATTGATTTTAAAATTGGTTTCGATTGGGGATGAGGTTACATCCATTTTGGAATTTCCTATAAGTAGTACTTCAGACTTATGCAAATTAACTATATAACCTGATTCCTTGCAGAAGACATTTATCAGAGAGAGAATGGCAGGTATAGAAGTATGGGGCTTTGTGACAAATTTATTTATTTACAGTTTCTTATATAGCGCAGATTCTGTTTCGCTTTACAATTGTAAACAGAGATAAAACAAACTGGGTAACAATAGACAGACTTGGAGGTAGGAGAGTAGGAGGTAGGAGAGCCATTCTGCAAGCTTGCAATCTATAGGGATAAGAGTGAAATTTTTAATTCATAAGAAGCAATTTTTATTCCTTGAAAGTCTTTGGATTGATGGAGAAGGATCGCTAGGGGTTCAATGGCAAAGAGAAGGGGAGATAATGGGCATCCTTGTCTCGTTCCCTTTTCTAAATGGAAATAATCTGTCCATTACACATAATTTGAGATACTGGGCTATAGTATAGTAATTTAATGTAGGATATAAATTTAGAGGGAAAACCGAACCGCTCTACAGTGGATAAAAGATGAGGCTAGAGGACAAGGTTGGAGGCCTTTTCTGCATCTAGTGAAAAAATAATACCAGGTGGGAGTAGGCCTGAGGTGTGTTGCAGATGTTGAACAACCGATATCATCCTCCTGATGTGTATAACCAAGTGTCTCTTCACAATAAAGCTGGTTTGACCGGGATGGATAACTAGAGGCAAAAGAGATTTAAGTCTCTCTATTAATATTAATAGTTCAATAATGAGATCGGCCTATAAGATCCTGGTTTAGGCAGTGTCTTAATATAAGCTGCATTAAAATGAGTGGGAAGTTTATTTTCCTGGAGAATGTGATTAAGGGCCTTGGTCAATGGATCTAATGAATGAGGAAGCATCAATTTATAAAAGCTATTTCCAAAGCCATCTGGGTCAGGAGCCTTGCCTTGTTTTAACGATTTTATTGTAAGGGATACCTCGTCAGGGGTTAGCGGGGAGGGTGCCGGACGGGTTCCTGACAGTTGGGATCCCGACAGTCATTTACCTGATGTCAGGATCCCGACTGTCAAAACGCTGACAGCCGGGTGCCCGACAGCCACCCACTATTTTCCCTCGAGGGGGTCCACGACCCCCATAGAGGAAGAATAGAATAGGTGGCTCGCATAAGAGTATAGAGAGGAATAAAATTCCTTCATAACTTCAGCGATCTGTTTATTAGAAGAAGTAAAGGAGCCATTTGGTAGCTTTATGGGGTGTACTACAGCAGAAGGACTGGTGCCATATAACAAGTTAGTAAGTAATTTACCTGTCTTATTGCCGAAGCGGTGATATTGATAGTTCACACTCTATATGTATTTCTTTCCCCCTTTTGGTCAGATACTCATTAAAGTGTGTCTTCGTCAAAAGATAACTTTGTCTATTTGGTAGGGAAGGATTTTGTAGATAGCTTGAGTATGCTAGGGATAGGGATTTTTGTAATTCCAGGAAAGATGCTGAGTACAATTTATTGAGTTTCGCTACATAGTATAGAATATCACCCCGAAGGACAACTTTAGCTGGCAAAAAAGAGAGTTATACTAGTATACAGACTTGCGCTTGAGAAGCAGCAGGTTAGAAAGCAAAGAAATGGTGTCCCCACACCATGAACATAGAAATTGAGAAAGTTCTGTATTTCTGTAAAAGACACACAGCTGTTTTTGTTTCCTTCACTGGCGCTACATATAAAGAGAAGAAAAGGACATCCCTGGTATGGGGTGAACGTCTCCTCTTTTCCGTTACTTGATAGATGATCGAATAAAGAATAATGAAAAAGATTATAATAGTACCGTATGCCCCTATTAGGGGGAGGATGGCTCCTTTTCTCCGTGTATTAGGCAAAACTTTAGATTTCCATATGTGATAGAGATTCTCTGTTACCCCAAGGACTCCAAATGGCCCATTTCATAAGTATAAATGGGAAAAACATGGGAACATAGTGTGATACTGATGAAAATAATTTATTCGTATATACAAGAAAACACAAGTAAGAGCAGTGGGAACACTGATGTGTGAAACCCCTAGGGTAAAGGCTGGTTACCGGAATTGGTGGAGAACTGAGGTGGAAAACAGTTCTCATCAAGCGCTTAGTGGTACACAGTCCCGGGTGCTGTCCCACAATAAGGCAGTCAAGTCCGGCCACACAGTCAGCAGGGGTGTAAGGGTTCGACGCATTTCGACCCTATTTCGGGGTCTTTATCAAGGATATAGGTTACCCTCTATCGAGGGTTTATATAGCAGCCATAATTAAGTTGAATAGTGGGGAGGTGTGTCCACCGCGATGGTATGACGGGGACTTCCGCCCCGCTTCTGCCTTGTGCATCCACTGTACCGGCTCCGGTCATCTGAGTTGGCGTTCCTGTGTGCAAGCAGGCACGTGCCTCACTTCCGTTCTGTAGTCTATTTCACAAATGCCCAACTTCCATGCAGGCGAGCTGAGGCGGCAGGCGGGAGGGTGCGGTGATCATTCCTCACTTCCGTCCTGATCAACTTTAGCTGCCTGCCGAAGCAGAGGGGTCTGATGAAGCGTGTGACTGATTGTTGGAACAATAGTCTTTTCATCTATCTATGATATCGTTTTTGAAATACGCAGACAGGAGGAGATGTCCTGGAAATCGCCAAATAGTTTTTTGTAGGGTTTCCTCTGTAACAGAAATCTTAAACCATAGTAGGGCATGGTCATAAATGGAGATGGGTTTGATTTCTGTGGCAAGTACTCTTGTGAATAGGAACTCAGAAAGAAGTTAATAATCTATTCACAAAAATGTATGGTGGGTCGCTGAGAGACAGATGAATTCTTTGGGTGTAGGATTCGAAGCACTCCAATTATGTATTAGTTTTAATTGGGAAGCAAATTGTGGAACTCCTAATCCAGGCAGGGAAGGGATGCAGGAGTGGTGGGATGATCTATCGAGACACACATCTGGGGTGACATTCTATGGGATGAGATAAAAGCGCATTTTTTTTATCTCGCTCCACATCACCGCTCTTCGCACTTTTTTAAATCACATTTGTTTTGTAATAATTCGCATATTTAATGGGATGCGATTTGGTGGCTGAAAAGTGCGATGTAGTGCGATTTGCGGCGAAGTGGTGCGATTTTATGACACAAAAAAGTGCGATTTGGACCAACCGGAGTGTGATTTACAAGACTGTCTCTGCATGACTAAGAACCCCCTAACCTATTGGCCCACCTCTGTCCCCTCCATTATGCATCACACCCCCTATATAAAGGGGCACTGACGCCATTTCACTCTTTGATAGGAAGTAAGGAGCATGGAGAGGAGCAGTGGCAGTGTGAGCAGAGGAAGAGGTGTTGGTGGCAGAGTGAGGAGTGGCAGAGGGAGCAGTGGCAGAGGGAGCAGTGGCAGCAGCCAGCCAAGTGGGAGAGGCAGCAGAGGACTGCTGAGGTCGTCCTCCATTACAGGGATTGGCAGCAGTGTGGCAGGCAGCATGGCCACAGCAAGGCCATCCCCAGACCAGGCCCTGGTGGACCAGCCCCAGCAGGAGGAGGTGGAGGATCCGCTGGCATCCCCATCTTATACCCAGGACCTATTCCATACCCCAGAGCAGCTGCAGGAGGGCCACATGTCAGAGGTGGAGGAAGATGGAGGTGAGGAGGAGGAAGACACTGGCATGGAGGAGGAGGGGTACATGGCTGGAGTAGAAAATGAGGAGGAGGAGGAGGAGGAGGTAGAAGCTGGCTGCACAAAAAGTGGCCGAAAGGTCAGATTCTCCTACGAGGAAAATGCTGCGCTTGTCCGGGCTATCATACCCGTGTTTGACCGGTTACTGGGGAAAAGTCACCACAAGACCACTGCACAGCGGAAAAGGGCTATGTGGAAGGACATCACCCAGGTGGTGAACGCTGTAAGTCAGCACAAGCGCCTGGTCAGAAACGTCAAGAAGAGGTTCAACGATATCAAGAGACAGCTCAAAAGTAAAATGGCCATGGAGTTGGAGGAGGCCACCAAGAGTGGCGGAGGAAGCCCCACCACTGTCTGCTACACGTCCTATGAGGTTAAGTTAAAGCGAATCATACCCCCTGAGGTCCTGCCTGGCATGCACGTCGCGGATACCGATAGGCCGGCGACGCCACACAGAGCTGGTAAGTGTGACCACATGCAACATGGCAATGTTTTCAAACTGTATTGTTCACTTGTATTGTAATGCTAAGTAAAGTGCTGCTGTGGAACTACATAGCCCAGCAAGGTCAGGCAAAAAAAATTGCCTGCTCCTACTTTCAAATTGGCCATAATGCTGGGCCTTGTAGTTCCACAACTGCTGATATTGATCAACACTTTAACATTCTTTCTAGCAGCTTAACATGTATGTGGCCCAAAAAACATTGGTGTACCGGTGGTTTAGCTGCCATGCCTACATACCACAGATTTTACACCAGTTGTAATGTGCCAAATAGTTTAATAAGAATGTAAAAAAAATTCAGGTGTAAAACATATGTCAAATAATGTTGGGACTAAATAATGTAGTCCTTAACCAAAGGAAGTATTGTCCAGTAATGTCATTTCAATGCATATTTGGCATAAATGTTTATCAATTGTAAGGTAGATAATGGCTGGCCATCTTTCCTTTCACAGATTGTCCGTCCCGAAGTGCTCACGCATAACAAAAAAGAAGGCCCGTTGGAGCAGAATCTGTGGAAGCAGGTAAAGGAACAAAAAACAGGCCATTACACATACAGTACACACACCCATGTCACATCAACAATATCTCACACTACATTCATCTCCTGCTGCTACATTGCAATGGAAATGAATGTAATCTGACCTAGCCATCTCACTTATTATTAATGTCAATGTTTCATGCAGTATCGGTGTACATGTGTAAGTACATAATACCCCTAGGTATGTGCGTTCAGCATCTCAAGCCCTTTCAAAAACAGTACTGAAGAGAGACTGGCCTATATATGCATCAGTACTTACCTCTTCATCTGTATCCACAGGTACTGTACAACTAGGAACACAACCAACAGAATCCTCTGCTATGATGTTGGACGAAATGGACATCATTCTAGAGCCCATGGATACCTTTGCGGCTGAGGAGGAAATACAGACGTCATCACAGAGTGAGCTTCCACCAAGTGGGGTGACTCCCAACCCACCCCCACCCACAAACACACCCCATACAGCAGCTTCTGCTGCACAAGTAGCTAACTCCTTGGTAAATTTCAAGGAGAAACAAATTGAATTTATGGCCTCCCAAAGCCTGCAAATAGGGAACATCCAGGGGTACATGCGTCACACTTTTCTTCAATTACGGGTTATGTACGGGTTGGTGTAGGTACTCATGTGCGCATGGCTAATAGCATTGACACCCGTTTTGCAGATCTTACTTCTGCTGTAAGGGAACAGAATAGCCATATTTGCAGCCTTGCGCAAAGTATAGCTGCACTTAGCCAATCGTGTACAGCGCAGACCAATGCCTTTATAGGTATGCAGGCACAAATTCAGCAGATGGAAGGCAATGTCATAGGTGCACCAGCATCTACACTGAGTAGTGTATCTAGCACCCCAGTAAGTGGCTCCCCCACTTCCCCACCCCGTCGGAGTATTAGGACCCAGGGTGGCCTGGGTGCAGCTTCAAGAAGTGGTTTAGGGTGCCCTGATGGTGGGAGAAAATAATTAATTTGTTTTTTACATTTTTAATTTGCACGTAATATGCAATACATCTTGTAACATCCCCCGACAGTACGAATGTTTGAGTGACAAAAATGCAGGTTGTTTATGACATACTATACTGCAGTAAAAATGTCTAAACGCATACCATTTTGTCTGTGTATTATTTTTAAAACAATTGTTGTGTGAAATATGACATACTGTAGTGTAATGGTATATGGCAATGGGATTGCTGAAAAGTAGTGTTGGGTAACTCCTGGCCCGTCAAAGGTTGTGGAACTACATATTCCAGCAAGCTCTGGCACTCATTGTTTGGACTGTAATGGTTATAGTGTTTTAGGGCATGCTGGCACGTGTAGTTCCACAACACCAGGTGAGCCATGTTTTAGAGCAAAATTAATTCATACATGTTATAAATGTACTTACAAGGTTGATTACAGCAAGGGATAGGTCAGCACCACCAGCTGCAGCAGTTGGGCTCTGTGTATTAGGCTAAATGTGGAAACAGATGGTATTGCTAAATAATTTGTTTATGAGTACACTTACAGCAAAGGTACATTTTGGAATACAGGGGACATGTGCTTACCAGAAAAGTAACGCCTGATGATTTCTGTACGCACCAGATTCCCCCTCTGTGTACCCCTCACTACCCGAGGTGTGGTAGGTTGGGCTTCCTGCACGACTGCTGCATGTTCCTCCTCCACATAGGCTGGTTGGGACAGGGCTATGTTGTGTAACATGCAGCAAGCCTGGACGATCATCACTACTTTTGCTGGGTGGTTAAGCAGCATACCCGATGACCGATCCAAACACCGGAATCTACTTTTCAATACTCCAAATGTATGCTCCACCACATTGCGGGTTGCAATATGGGATTCATTATACCGGTGCTGTGCAGGGCCCTCTGGGGAGCGCAAAGGTGTCATGAGCCAGGAAACACACCCATATCCTGAGTCACCTAAAACACAGATAGGAAGTTATTGCCTTATATGGTAAGGTATGTGCATTGTGCAAACAGGAGTCACTGGGACAAGAGCAATATGCTTGTGAAACTGGAAACACACACATTTGAGCAGGTTCAAATAAGGACAGAGAGGGTAATATGTAAAAATGTACTTACCAAGTAGCCAGCCCTCTGGCATTTGTTGTTAGTTGAATCGGTTGCAGAGGGCTTAGTGCCTCAGAATATAGGCGTCATGGCAGTTCCCAGGGAAGCCTGCTACAACACTTAGGATTTTGAGATGAGCATCACATACCACCTGTACATTCAAAGAGTGCCGCCCACGCCGATTGACATATACGTATCCCCGCACGTGTGTTGCCCTAATCCCAATGTGTGTGCAGTCTATAGCTCCCAGCATGTGAAGGAATGCTGAGAGTCTATAGAAAGCCACCTTGTGGTCCTGCCACTCCAACTCAGAACATGGGAATCTGATGTATGTCCACCACAACTTCTTTAAAGCAAGTAACACTTGAGTAAAATGCTTAGAGAAAGTGGGCTGTGATACCCCCAAGGACCAAGAGGTCACAGACTGAGTGGAGCCTGTGGCCAAATAGTAGAGGGTACACATTAATTTCTGCAGCCCAGACACTGCAAAGTTGCCTCCCCGAAAGAGTCCAAATCATCTCTCCCCTGCTCATATAAGTCCAACAGGTTATTGCGGTTCAGCCTAAACATCCCCACAACCTGTTGATCCGAGAGGGAGTCCAGGTACAGCCGAGCACGATACATACGTGGGGTATGCAGTAGTGCTACCTGGATCTGGTGCGCAGCTTCCTCCCTCCTGCGCAGCTCCTCCAAATGGGCCACATCACAAATCAGCAACTCCAAACCACTCTGCAAAATCTCCATGTCTCAAACCCTCACAGGTGTCCTTAATGATGTTGGGGTATATGTAGGGGTGTTTCTGAGTGAAATTGAGGGCACCTGTGTTGAAATTAACCATTTGTGCACTTGACCAAAGTGAGTTCTGGGCCAAATCGCCCAACAGAACCTGGTCTGAAAAAAGTGCGATTATTAGACACCTTAAAAGTGCGATTTTCGAAAACGCATCCCATTAAATAGGCGATTTGTATACTTTTCTGTACGAAAACATCTGGATGCAATAAAAATGCGATTTTTTCACACACTTTCAGTCCACATGAGTTATCGCACATAATATGCGATATCCGTCCCTTAGCGCATCCTATTAAATATGCCATTTCAAGGAAAAATGCGATGTCGCCATTTTTTTTACTAATATTCGCCAAAAAACACAAATCTCATCCCATAGAATGTCACCCCATAAATCAAATTAAAATCCTCACAAACTATTAAAGCTCCATATATAAACAGCATGTATATTTGCAAGAATATAACAAAACATGAGTTACTGTAGAGTATATCTACCTTCAGGATCTGAGACCGTCACAAGTATCTCATATGGGATTGATCTTTTTATCAAAACTGTTACTGCTCTTGCTTTAGAGCTGTAGGCCGCACTATCTAATAACCTCCAACCCAAGTTTGAAGTTTCAGGAATTCAGCTGGAATACGGTGGACCTCTTGGATAAAGATATTATCAAGTTTTTACTTGTTGCAATAGACAAACACCTTCCTCCTTTTTACTGGAGAATTGAACCCTCCTACATTGAGAGATCCAATTTTAAGTTCCAAAATAATCTACAGTGAAATCATAGCAATAGTATGCATCACGAGCCAAGAAAAAGCTATTACATCTAATAGCATGAAATGGGGAGGAAGACATATTAGGAAGGGGAAGACACATATTCGACAAACAGCAAAAAAAATTGAAAACAATAATGTGCGCAGCGCATTAACACTATGTAACTCAGAGTCACATGACTTCAGGTGTGTTATACTTAACATGAAAATCTTCATGGGTAAATTCTCATCCGGTGCCTAGCACCCTCTGGGCCAGGCCTAAGGATTGTTATAACAGAACCGCGTCACAGCAGAACAAAATAAACCTAATAACAATAATTTTCGTTATTATTAGAGAAATTTAACTTGAGCCATAATAGGTATAATTTTGTGGTTGAAGTGCATAAGGGGTTAATGAAATTATTTAATCAAAATGTACACCTGCATAGATCACTTTGGATCCATTATATCTTGTTCAAATTGTGTTGCACCATCTCGTATAAAATCCATCGCTTTTGCCGAAGATGTGAAATCATAATGGGTATCATTATGAAAGACATGAAGTGAATTTCTGCTTTTTCTCAATCAAACTGCCACAAATAGGTGAAAAAGATCTGCGTGCTTTTGTGACTGCAGCTGAGAAGTCTTGAAATAATCTTATGTTATTCCCTACCCATTTAATGACTGACATCTTTCTAGAGGCTTTCCATATAGCCAATTTGTGTGTGTAGCTTAGACTTTTGAAGATGTTGACTCTGGGATGGGAATCATTAGGTCTTAGAGTAGGGCCTATTCTTTGTACCCTTTCCACAGTCATGTTGCTGTACTCTGTATACCAAGTATCTGTGGTAATGTTTGTGTCCCAAATCTTTCCAAAGCAGGACCTTTAATAGCTACAGGAAGACCTATTATCCTGATGTTGTTCCTCCTAGACTGGTTTTCAGTTTCCTCAAGCCTGATTGTGAGAGAGTAAGTCTCTTTCTCCAGGCGTTTAATTTCACATTGTGCATTAGCTAAGTTATGAGCTATTGTGTCAATTCTGTTTTTGGCAGTGTCTACACATAGGGTTTAATTTTTTTAGTTGTGTTGAAAAGTCACTTACCACTTTGACCAGTAAAGGTGCCAATGTTGCTGTTATGGCAGTGCGGTGATGCTGTGAGGAGTCATATTCTTCCTCTTGTGTCTCTGTGACAGGCTTTTTGGAGGCTGGGGAGTGAGCCAAATCTTTAGAGTCTGCTGCCATTACAGGGGCAGGGCCGCGTTTCACTTGTTTCCCCATCTGCAGCTGGGAGCGTGGCAGCTGCTGGGCTGTGATGTACTTATCCATCATTGTCTCCCTACAATGTCCATGTGCTGAGGTGAGGTCCCTGGAGGCTTGGGAGCCGTGTAAATTAGTTTTGTAGCCGGAGTCTGGATGGAGCTACGGAGCTGTGCTGCTTACCCCATGTATCCGGAACCGGAATTGGCTGATCACATTTTTATAGGTTATATGATGACACCTATATGTTACCTATATGTTACATGTTATAAAACTAATTACAAATTATTTTATTTTGTATTGATTTGGAAAGCAGATTACAATATTTTGTCTGCAAATATGAAAAATAATAGCTTTTAAATACAGCAATCATAAGAGACAAATATCTGTATATCTCTATGTTAGGCAATTTTTTTCCGATTTTAAATTTTATAATGACAATGATCATTTAATTAATGCACATACCCTTATAGCAGCCACTACATAAATCTAAAATTAAACAATACTGTACATCATTGTAGCACAGCATAATATTACTTATTTATGCAAATGAAAAAGTGTGTGTGTGTGTATGTATATAATAATATATATATATTCTAGTTTATAGTGGCACTGCACATAATTTCAATAGATCATACTGGGGTGCATAGCTCAGGAACAAATCCATCCAGGTTTGGTCCATAGACAAGGGGTACATTGCAGAGAGCACTCACAAGACTTGTTGCATATCCATATATGTTTATTCACAACAGCATAGAGTCATGTGGAAGAAAGTCATTGGACACCCTGGTTTAACTCTGAAATAATGGAATCTTCCTGACAAAGTGAATATGGACTCTTCCTACATGTATAAATATGGAAGCAAGCATCGTAGCAGATCATTTGCTGATAAAATGACGGACAGGAAACGCACTCGGTTATCATGGTCAAGCTGCGGCTCACAAGCCTCTCATCACAAAAACCAATACACGACAGAGACTGCTGGTGTAAGGAGCAGAAAAACTGGACGGTGGAGCAATGGAAACAAGTCCTATGGAGCGATGAATCACGCTTCACATTGTTTCTATCAGATGGGCATGGTGATTGCCTGGAGAACGCCTGTTACCCAAATGTGTAGTGCCAACAGTAAAATTTGGAGGTGTAGGCATCATGTTCTGTGTTTTTTTTCTGCTGGCATGGCGTGGGCTCACTCATACAGGTGCATGGCAACATGACATCGGCGACCTTCTGAGATATTCTGGATAACTCCATGTTACGTACGTTGTGGCATTTCTACGGGAACGACGATTGTGTGTTCCAGGACGACAATGCGACGTGTCATGTTTCGAGGGCTACAATGAAGTGGTATGCTGAAAATCGCATCACTCGTCTAGCGTGGCCTGCAAAAAACCCTGATTTGAACCCCATAGAACATCTGTGGGATGAACTTGAGTGCAGGTTGCGGTCACGATCGCCTCGCCCTTCTACACTATCACAGTTGGTGACTGTACTGCAGGAGGAATGGCACAATATCCCACTATGTGTGCTACACGAACTTGTGGAAAGTTTACCATGACGAGTAGCTGCTGTTATTTCTGCAAAAGGTGGACCTACCCCTTATTGATTGTAAATAAAGGCATGGTTTCCGTTGACATGTGGTGTCCAATGACTTTCTTCCATATAGTGTACTGTATATAGATATACTTGAACACAAAAAAGATGGAGATCAGCTCCAAGTTATAAATAACAGTAGGATTATGCTTGTAATGTCCCTTAAAAAAACAGCTATGTTAAAATTAAGGCAGTGGTGAACTGTCTATATGGTGAGGTAGTTAGATTGTCAATATTATTTGGACATCGGTCATGTGTTGTTTATACTATAAAATGTATTGAGACAGAATATAAGTAAATATATATAAAATTTAATTTATTTGGAACAATTGAGAGAGGGGTTGCAAAAAAAGGGATGGGCTTACAATGCACCTAAAATTCATATACTAAAAAAAAATATGCTTCTTATAAAAAGAGTTATTATGGCAGAAATATTTTTAAAAACAGGATCAATTCATGAGGAACCAGAGTTCATTTGCACATGTAAAGTAATAATTGCTTAGCTGATATTGAAGTAAGGTAGGTCTCAGAAGTTACCCGACATGTTTCACCTATTCAGACTTCCCCAAGGGGTGGGGACAAACTGGCTGGAGCTGTTATTTATCAAAGGGTAGAGCTAAATCACTCCCTGTTCCCTCATTATTCAATTAATGAATGATAAAGGACAAGTACATTGTAATTATGGCATATAAATCGGTACTTGTGTAATATCACAGCGCCCGGCTACACTCTGTTTTCATCGTAGCCCAACGGCTAACTAGCGTAGTCAGTGTAGTGCGCCTGCCAATGGCTGCCTAGTATAGTCAGCGTAGCGCCCCTGCCAGCTCTCCTCATAGGGCAGCTTGTGCTGCCTGTGTCCCCAGGAGTCCTCCTACCCCACACACAGCCTCCGGCACAGGCAGGGAGGCTTCTATAACCACATCCCACACCACCCTTACCCTAAATTGGATATACAATTAACCAGCAAGGAGCCACATGATAATGGCTTCCTTACTTAAATTACAAACAACAATACTGTCTCATATATATACACAAAGGGCAGAGATTGTAAAAAGCATTTGTCACATTTCCTTAGCCTGAGATGGGAGTGAGAGAGTCCTTCTTTGTACTGCAGCAAGTGAGCCTTTCGTCTTCTTGAGCATAGTTCCAGACACAGTGGAAGCCTGGCAGGCTCTGAAGAGTGCAGACCTATGGTCTCAGCCCTGGTGGCAACAACTAAACACAGTTGCTGCACTTGAACAGGCTATGAGAGGGCCCGACATGTTAAGCAGCATCAGAGAGAAGGAGAGATGCACCCTCCTCTGCTCCAATGGGAAAGCCACCTCTTGCTTTTATCACTACATGTGGCCACACCATTATGCACAAACCTTACTACAGCTGTCAACCAAGGGCTCATGTGTTTGTGTTCGGCTTCTGTTGGCTGTCACCAGGAAAGCTGTCAGCTGTACAGTGACAGTACGCAAAGTGCATGTCGCAGCCAGGTTCCAGCGCAGCTGCTGTGCTTGAAGTGAGGATTGGGAAATGTCAGTATGCCCCGCCCCATTCAGCACTGATTCTGTACGGGGTCTATCTTCTTGAACCTGCTGGCTCTGAATTCTGAGCGCCACGGCCCTAATAGTTAAAAAAAAACTGGAACAAAAATTCAGGAGGGTGCAGGGGATTGCCTGCTGGACCCCCCCAGCCACCAGACGCCATAGCAGTTGTATCTTATCGTGTAGAATTCCTTTGGTACCATTTATGATTCTCTTTTTTATTAAAAGAGATCTGTTCTTTTAAAGCTCTAACTTTGTCTACTGATTTCCTATGAAAATACAGTATAGTCTACTTGCTACATAGGGCATAGAATTATTTGAACATGTGCATAATACTTGTTGATTTAATCAACTTTAAAAAAAATTAAAGTAAGAACTCCAGAAAGTTAGAATAACCATTTTAAATACTGCCACTAAGTTGAAAAATAGGAAAAGTATTGAGAAAGAAAGTCAATAAAATGATAAATGCATGCTTCAAAGTGTTATTATGGATCTGCAGTAGCCTTGTGACCTTATACCATTGTGTTTTATCATTCAATTACAAATCCTACCACACAAAAATAATAAAGGCTCTTTGATTTTTATTTATCTTTGGTGACCTTGGATACATTCAATACTGCTTCAGTACATTCTGTTATAGCAATTAAATTACCATTACTGTAATTAAATAGCACATTTACTGTACTTTACATGTATATATAATGTAATCATATTGTAACATTGTAAATGAACTGAAAATTCACTTTGCCTTTAGATTAATAATGACACATTCATTGTTGGATTCATACGGTATTCATAATGTATCTTCAAAAACATTGGATGTAATAAGAAAGAGCCCATGTTATGAGGGATACATCTCAAAATGCATGCGTATCTGCACCAGTATGATATAGTATGTGCCAAGTTCCGGCATATGTCACATATACTTACATCTAGAACAGGGGTAGCCAACTCCAGTCCTCGAGTGCTACCAACAGTTAACGTTTTAGATGTCTCCTCACAGAATCACAAGTGAAGTATTTAACTCCACCTGTGGATCTTTTAAAATGTGTTAGTTAGTAATGAGTGCACCTGTGTACCTGCGAGGTGAGTTGGAGAACGTGAACTGTTGCTAGCTCTCGTGGACTGGAGTTGGCTACCCCTGCTCTAGAATATACAAGCGTATATAGCCCAATGTATATATTAACATTTAATTATGTTGCCAGGGCCGCCGAGAGGCAGGGGGGGCGGGTACATTTTACCTGGGCCCGGGCCTGCCAGGGGGGCCCGGGTCCCGACACAAAAAAAAAAAAAAAAAAAACTTTTTAAAAAAGGGGGCGTGGCCACGGGTCCGCGATTAGGCCACGCCCCCGAATTTGCCTAATCCCGGTCAGCGATGGCTGTCCTGCTCCTGCTCCAAGTTCCTGGTTCAAAAGGTAATGCCGCCCGCAATGCATGGCTATGGACAGGGGGAACAGGCTATGTATGTATGTCTATATGTGCAGGGGCGGATTGGCCATTCTATTTAGGTAGCTGGGGCAGCACAGAGCATAAATATACAGCTGAGCAGAGGTGAGCCTGCGCTACAAGCAGGCGGCCGGCAGCTCACCTCAGACTCAGACGCTGAGCAGTAGGCGGCGTCAGCCCAGTCAAGTCCTTGTGTAACCTCCGCTCCGAGAGTCTGACTGTCGCTGCTAGTGGCTGCAGACACTGCAATCAGACATAGTGGCCCGGCCCCCGTCTCCTCCGACGCGCTAGTAGTCTACTCACTGACACAGCGTAGACAGACGTCACGGACATCCATTGCCCCGCCTCCTTGGAGATCCTCTGCGCCGCCCATCGCCAATGATCAATAAAATAAAAATATCAATCGTCGGCGGCCACTGATCGGGGACACGGCGGGACTGGACTGATATTTTTATTTTAATCAATGTGGAATAGATTTCATATTTTAAACAAAAAAGGAAAACAGTTGGTGGGGCAGTATACATTAGAGAGAGGTCAGAGGGCGGGAGGAGGCGGGGCTGTTTAACAGGGCAGGCCAGACACTAGCTGTTCGCTGGGAGTGGGAGGAGGCGGGGCTGCTGAGCTATCTTCTCAGTGGAGTCAGGTGATAGACAGACAGTCACTCTGCTCTGTCTGTGTCTATGTGAAATGTGCATGGTAACGTCATGACGTCACCGCGCACGTTACTAGAAGTGCAACCTGTGCGGGAGGAAGCTGCCAATCCATGACTGTCTGTTGCACAGCAAAATAAAGAAGACTGAAGAAGATTGCACCAGTACTACCGTACCTGCCAGCAGCAACTCATTGGTAAGCACTGCCTGGGGTGCAGTGTGTGTGTTTTAAGTTTATGTTTTCCCTGCATCCAGTGCCAAGAATTATATTGATAACCAATATAATACACATATACATGACCCATCCATAATATATGACCCAGGGGCGGATCAGTGGGTGGGGGCCCTTGACAACAAAATTGTGCCCCCACAGACATCAAAAGCAGCAGATTCCTTTACAGTGTCTTATATAGCGCAGCAGATTCTGTTACAGTGTCTTATATAGCACAGCAGATTCCGTTACAGGTTCTTATATAGCGCAGCAGATTCTGTTACAGGTTCTTATATAGCGCAGCAGATTCTGTTACAGGTTCTTATATAGCGCAGCAGGTTCCGTTACAGGGACTTATATAGCGCAGCAGGTTCCGTTACAGTGTCTTATATAGCGCAGCAGATTCCGTTACAGTGTCTTATATAGCGCAGCAGATTCCGTTACAGGTTCTTATATAGCGCAGCAGATTCCATTACAGGTTCTTATATAGCGCAGCAGATTCCATTACAGTGTCTTACTGTATATAGCGCAGCAGATTCCGTTACAGCGTCTTATATAGCAACAGATTCCGTTACAGTGACTATATAGCTCAGCAGATTCTGTTACAGGTTCTTATATAGCGCAGCAGATTCCGTTACAGTGACTTATATAGCGCAGCAGGTTCCGTTACAGCGTCTTATATATCGCTGCAGATTCCGTTACAGTGTCTTATATAGTGCAGCAGGTTCCGTTACAGTTCCTTATATAGTGCAGCATATTCCATTACAATGTCTTATATAGAGCAGCAGGTTCTGTTACAGTGTCTTATACAGCGCAGCAGATTCCGTTACAGTGTCTTATATAGCACAGCAGATTCCGTTACAGGTTCTTATATAGTGCAGCAGATTCTGTTACAGGTTCTTATATAGCGCAGCAGATTCCGTTATAGTGTCTTATATAGCGCTGCAGATTCCGTTACAATGTCTTATATAGAGCAGTAGATTCCGTTACAGTGTCTTACATAGCGCAGCAGATTCCGTTACAGTGTTTTATATAGTGCAGCAGATTCCGTTACAGTTTCTTGTATAGCGCAGCAGATTCCGTTACAGTGTCTTATATAGCGTAGCAGATTCCGAGAAGGTGGGACAGTAGCCGCATCCAGTAGCAGGCAGGGACAGGGCACTGTACGCTGGGGAGTGCACTGGGAGGAGGTGGGGCAGAGGACTCTGGAGTGACAGTCTCACTCTGAGTCTGTGATTGTATGTGTGTCGGGACGTCATGACATCACCGCACACATTACAAGCAGGGCAAACTGTGCTGGGGCAGGGTAGGAGGAGGAGAACGGGAGAACTTGAAGCCTTTGTTGGAGTCCTCAGTAGTGGCTCCTGCTGTCCTGCTCCCCTGAGTCCTGCTCAGAGTCCGGTCACAGTAGCAGAAGACTACTCTCAGTCCAGTGGCTGTGTGTGGCAACAGTGACATCAATTAACAGTAAGTAAACGCATTGCCAGCAGCAGCCCAGCACCACTGAATAGCAAAATTATTGTCTCTCTGCCAGCAGGGCTGCCATCATAAATTGTGGGGCCCAGCCGCCCAGGACTGCCAAAATAGGAAGCCCCCCCCCCCCCCCCTTGCAGCCACATCCAGTCCCCTTCCCGCTCACCTACTCTGCTGAGCAGCATGTCAGCTTCTCCAGCCCTTGGGCAATGATCTTAAAATGCCCCCCTCTGTGGCAACAAGCATAAAATGCCCCCCATCCCTCCACTGTGGCAATGAGCACAAAATCCCCCCCTTCCCCCACGCCAACCAGCAGGTAACCCCTGCAAGGAACATATAACCCCTGGCAACAAGCATGTAGGTAAGCAGCACTTATGTGCTATAATATGTACTGGCCATAACTGCATGTGCTATAATGTGTACTGGGCATAACTGCATGTGCTGTAATGTGTACTGGGCATAACTGCATGTGCTGTAATGTGTACTGGGCATAACTGCATGTGCTGTAATGTGTACTGGGCATAACTGCATGTGCTATAATGTGTACTGGGCATAACTGCATGTGCTGTAATGTGTACTGGGCATAACGGCATGTGCTATAATGTGTACTGGGCATAATGGCGTGTGCTATAATGTGTACTGGGCATAACGGCGTGTGCTATAATGTGTGCTGGGCATAACGGCGTGTGCTGTAATGTGTATGGGCATAACGGTGTGTGCTGTAATGTGTACTGGGCATAATGGCATGTGCTATAATGTGTACTGGGCATAACGGCGTGTGCTATAATGTGTACTGGGCATAACGGCGTGTGCTATTATGTGTATGGGCATAACGGCATGTGCTATAATGTGTACTGGGCATAACGGTGTGTGCTGTAATGTGTACATGGCATAACGGCTTGTGCTGTAATGTGTACTGGGCATAACGGCGTGTGCTACAATGTGTATGGGCATAACGGCGTGTGCTGTAATGTGTACTGGCCATTAGGGTGTGTGCTGTAATGTGTACTGGGCATAACGGCAGGTGCTATAATGTGTACTGGGCATAACGGCATGTGCTATAATGTGTGCTGGGCATAACGGCATGTGCTGTGATGTGTACTGGCCATTACGGTGTGTGCTGTAATGTGTACTGGGCATAACGACAGGTGCTATAATGTGTGCTGGGCATAATGGCGTGTGCTGTAATGTGTACTGGGCATAACGGCAGGTGCTATAATGTGTGCTGGGCATAATGGCGTGTGCTATAATGTGTATGGGCATAACGGCCATTCAGTACCTGCTATCTTCATTAATTATTATGTATATGTACTGCCATATTATCCGTGCCTTATTTTCCACTAATTTAATTGCATTTTTTTTTTGGGCCCTTTTACAACATAATCATTTTTAAAAATTGTATTTGTCCTATATGTAGCTTTTTTTCTGGACCAAGCTATAATTGTAGCTCCTGTTCATTATTTTATGGTTTTTGAAAAAATAGAAAATGAGGATGAATGGAGAATTGCATCATTCAGTACAATTGTTATGTGCAATGAGATGCGCGCTCCCGTCACACATCTCATCGCACAGCTCAAAAAGTATATGTGCTGCACATACTCTTTGTACTAGATCTCATCGCATTGCGAAGCGATGTCCAGTATCAACATACAGTATTAACAGCCTGAAGTTGAGAGTGTGTCAGGCTAGTGCCAGACAACCATGGGTCTATTCACATTTTACTGTCTCACCAACAAACACAAGTTAATATTGATGAATCTGATATTCAGACACTATTGATGCTTTAGTTTTGCCTGTCAACAATGTATCTAAGGGGTGTGGTATGGGACTCCGACAGTCGGGATCCCGACAGTCATTATCCCGACGTCTGGATCCCGACTGCCCGGAGTCAGACAGCATGGTGAGCGCAAAGAAGCCCCTTGCGGGCTTGCTGCGCTCGCCACGCTGCGGGCACGCGAGCCACCTATTCTATTCTCCCTCTATGGGGGTCGTGGACCCCCACGAGGGGAAATAGCGGGTGTCCGTCGGGCACCCGGCTGTCGGTATTTTGACAGTTGGGATCCCGACGTCGGGTAAATGACTGTCGGGATCCCGACTGTCGGGAACCCGTCCGGCACCCGTATCTTAGTATAGTGATGTGGTAATCCCACCTACTGTTACATTGGCCCCGCCCATTATTGATTTGTTGCCTCCCACATGAGGCCACTTCCAGAAATATTCCAGGGCCACTTTTAGTCCCCAATCCGCCCCTGTATATGTGTGTGTGTGTAACAGGCTATGTGTGTGTGTGTGAGTGTGTGTGTGTGTGTGTGTGTGTGTGTGTGTAACAGGCTCTGTATGTATGTATATGTGTGTGTGTGTGTGTGTGTGTGTGTGTGTGTGTGTGTGTGTGTGTAAAAGGCTATGTGTGTGTGTGTGTGTGTAACAGGCTTTGTATGTATGTATATGTGTGTATGTCTATATGTGTGTGTGTGTGTGTGTGTGTGTGTGTGTAACAGGCTCTGTATGTATGTATATGTGTGTGTGTGTGTGTGTGTGTGTGTGTGTAAAAGGCTATGTGTGTGTGTGTGTGTGTGTGTGTAACAGGCTTTGTATGTATGTATATGTGTGTATGTCTATATGTGTGTGTGTGTGTGTGTGTGTGTGTGTGTGTGTGTGTGTGTGTGTAACAGGCTATGTGTGTGTGTGTAACAGGCTTTGTATATATGTGTGTGTGTGTGTGTGTGTGTGTGTGTGTGTGTGTGTGTAACAGGCTATGTGTGTGTGTTACAGGCTATGTTCTGTATGCGTGAAGGAACAGGCTGTGTATGTACTGTATATATATGTGTGTGTGTGTGTAACAGGCTATGTGTGTGTGTGTGTGTATAACAGGCTATGTGTGTGTGTGTGTGTGTGTGTGTGTGTGTGTGTGTAACAGGCTATGTATGTATATGTGTTTGTGTAACAGGCTATGTATGTATATGTGTGTGTGTGTGTAACAGGCTTTGTATATGTGTGTGTGTGTGTGTGTGTGTAACAGGCTATGTATGTGTGTGTGTGTGTGTGTTTGACAGGCTATGTATGTATATGTGTGTGTAACAGGCTATGTATGTATATGTGTGTGTGTGTGTGTGTGTGTGTGTGTGTAACAGGCTATGTGTGTGTGTGTGTGTGTGTGTGTGTGTGTGTGTGTGTGTGTGTGTGACAGGCTATGTACTGTATGTGTGAAGGAACAGGCTATGTGTGTGTGTGTAACAGGCTATGTATGTATATGTGTGTAACAGGCTCTGTATGTATGTATATGTGTGTGTGTGTGTGTGTGTGTGTGTAAAAGGCTATGTGTGTGTGTGTGTGTGTAACAGGCTTTGTATGTATGTATATGTGTGTATGTCTATATGTGTGTGTGTGTGTGTGTGTGTGTGTGTGTAACAGGCTATGTGTGTGTGTGTGTAACAGGCTTTATATATGTGTGTGTGTGTGTGTGTGTAACAGGCTATGTGTGTGTGTTACAGGCTATGTTCTGTATGCGTGAAGGAACAGGCTGTGTATGTACTGTATATATATATGTGTGTGTGTGTGTGTGTGTGTAACAGGCTATGTGTGTGTGTGTGTGTGTATAACAGGCTATGTGTGTGTGTGTGTGTGTGTGTGTAACAGGCTATGTATGTATATGTGTTTGTGTAACAGGCTATGTATGTATATGTGTGTGTGTGTGTGTGTAACAGGCTTTGTATATGTGTGTGTGTGTGTGTGTGTAACAGGCTATGTATGTGTGTGTGTGTGTGTTTGACAGGCTATGTATGTATATGTGTGTGTAACAGGCTATGTATGTATATGTGTGTGTGTGTGTGTGTGTGTGTGTAACAGGCTATGTGTGTGTGTGTGTGTGTGTGTGTGTGTGTGTGACAGGCTATGTACTGTATGTGTGAAGGAACAGGCTATGTGTGTGTGTGTAACAGGCTATGTATGTATATGTGTGTAACAGGCTTTGTATGTATGTATATATGTATGTGTGTGTGTGTGTGTAACAGGCTATGTATGTATATGTGTGTGTAACAGGCTATGTATGTATATGTGTGTGTGTGTGTGTGTGTGACAGGCTATGTACTGTATGTGTGAAGGAACAGGCTATGTGTGTGTGTAACAGGCTATGGCCCTCATTCAGGTTGGTTCGCTTCCCCGCACGTTCACACAGGGGAGCGATGTTGTGCATGTGCAGCCACTTTGTGTGAGCGGGCGCGGCAAACCGATTATTTGCCGCCCGATCGCATGCAGCAGTGTGGACGGAAGCGTGGGGTGGTGGATATAGTTTGCGCCGATGGGAACTCCCATGACGTGGGTGCCGGGGGAGGGCAGCTGATGTCACCGGATGTCAGCTGCCCGCCCTCTTCTCGTACAGGAGCGCCACAGATCTAAGACAGCAGAGACTGACTTAGATCTGCGAGCGCTTGAGAAATCATTTGATGGTCGGCGACCGCACTGCCCTGCACACAAGCTGCAAATCGATGATGATGTAAAACATCCGTTCGCATGCGTGAAATCTGAGGTATTTAGATGACCCGCAAAGCTGCAAATTTTGCAGCTTTGTGGTCAATCAGAATGACCTCCAATGTGTGTGAAGGGAACAGGCTACATGGGGCCCATTTATGACGGATCATATATGGAATGCGATCTGGGTGGGACCATACTGCCCAGGATCACATGAGATTAAAGAGGTTTAATGGACACAATCCCCCCTCTCCCTCCAGGTGCACATACCGCTGGCCATCACAATGCAGCTGCTCTTGGCGCCGGATCTGTAGCTTTGGGGGACACAGCAGATACCGGCAGCTCAGCTCGGCGATACTGCAAGTAGTGGCATCTGCTGCTTCTTGCCAGCAGGTTGAAAGAACTGTTGCCGCTTTCCCTGCTGCATGTGTGAGCTTGGGATCCTTATACTCCAGAGGCGGCGCTTCAAATGGGGATGATCGTGCCAGCCACAGATCTTGGAGAGAGGAGCCGTGGGCTGGCCACCCCTGCTGTATGGCATGGGGGTCTGGGCAGCGCAGGGGGGCAGAGGGTCCCTGTGACGGATGGGCAGACAGCAGTGGGGTCCTTGCGGAGGATGGGGCTATTACCTAGTTCCCATCCTCCGCAGGGACCCTGCCGCTATCTGCCCATCTGTGGCCACGACCCCTTACTCCCATGGGCGCAACCCACATCAACCACCCCACGCTTCTGTCCACACTGCTGCATACGAACGGGGCGGCAAGTAATCGATTTGAATTTTGTGTAGCATAATGTGTAAGGGGCAAGTATAAGGGGTCTACTATTGTGTTGCATATAGGGTATATGGTGTGGTACACACCCCTATATCCTTTAATGGCCACACCTCTTTTCTGTTGCTCGCCACTCAAGGGGGGCCCCGTGACGCTGTTGTACCGGGGCCCAGGATTTCTCTTGGCAGCCCTGTATGTTGCATCAGCATGATCCTCTTCAAATGTGAAGTGCAGCATATGGTCTAATCTCAATATAGTTATCCGTACAAAACCATAAATGCATATAGCAATGCCATTATACAGGTATCAGCGGTTCCTAACTCCAGTCATCAATTGTACCCAATGGGTCATGTATTGAGGATTCTGTTAGTGATTGCTGGTGAATAATTACTGACCCAAAAACATACATAAATTCCCATGTGCATGATTAAATAAATCTGACATACTGTATATGAGCATTTGAGGGTACTGGTGAACTGAAGGTGAAAGCACTACATTATGTGGGTCATTCAGGTGTGCTGCCACCTGTGCCCATTGTGGTTTGATAGCTCTTGCATCATAGGATGTAGGCCATCATCCGACAGTCATTGATGGGGATGGGGAGGCAATGGACTTTGTTTAGAAAATCACATGGGTGCTGTGTAAGCCATTCAATGGGGAGTTCTTTGATCCAATGCTGTGTCTTAGGAATACTGCAGCAGGAGGTGACTGCTTGTAATAGACACCTGGGGCGAAATGTAATAGGGTGCGATTTTTTAGACATGTGCGATTTTTGGTCAAAAACGGCCGAAATCGCACATTTTCCGAAAATCGCACATTTAATAGGTTGAAAATCGCGGTAAAAAATCGCACTTTTTACCGCGAAATCGCACTTTTAGAAGTGCGATTTTTAGTCACATTTCAATTCGCATCCAGATGTTTTCCCATTATAAAGTATACAACTCGCAAATGTAATAGGGTGCGATTTTTGGTAAATGTTACCAAAAATCGCAAAAAAAATAGACCAGGTTCTGACAGGCGAATTTGACAGAACCATGCACAGATCATTGAGATCTGTGCATGGTTCTGTTAATAAAAATGTGTAAAAGTGTTTTTATCAAAAAAAAACGGCGTGGGGTCCCCCCTCCTAAGCATAACCAGCCCCGGGCTCATTGAGCCGGACCTGGTTCCAAAAATACGGGGGGACAAAAAGCATAGGGGTCCCCCGTATTTCTGAAACCAGCCCCGGACTCTTGGACCGGTCCTGGTTCCAAAAATACGGGGGACAAAAAATCTGGGGGTCCCCCGTATTTTGAAACCAGCACCGGGCTCCAACAGCCCGCGGTGTCATGCCACAGCCGGGGGGACACTTTTTATACAAGGTCCCCCGGCCGAAACATGAGCACCGTGGCTGGTCAGCCTTGGACGGGGTACCTGGAGGAGTGGGGACCCCCCCAATAAAGGGGTCCCCCCCCCCCAGGCTTCACCCGTCCAGGGCTGAAGCCCGGGGCTGTCACCGGCGTCCGTGGCCAGTGGACGCCGGCCTGATAGGGTTAAATCCATCATACATATCATTACATTGCTTTTTACCGGCGAACTACAAGTGCCAGCAGACCTCCCCCGCATGCTGGGACTTGGAGAACCACAAGTCCCAGCATGCGGGGCATTAATGGGCCCGCTGGGACTTGTAGTCCACCTGTAAAAAGAATGTTTATAAAAAACACACACACAGAGAAGTAAAAGTTTATTACACACACACACCTCACTTTTACACCAGCGTTACTTACCATTCCTGGATCCAGCGCTGGTCTGGCTGCTTTACAGCCGGCTCCCCCCGAACTGACAGGCAGCGGGGAGAACCGGCTTTCTCCGTTGCTTCTAACAGCTTCTGTAGCGCTGTCCGAGTGCTACAGAGGCTGAGAGCGCGATTGGCTGAGCTACAGTATGCGTCTCCATGGAGACGCATAGCTCAGTCCTGATTGGCTGAGCTATGCGTCTCCATGGAGACGCATACTGTAGCTCAGCCAATCACGCTCTCAGCCTCTGTAGCACTCGGACAGCGCTACAGAAGCTGTTAGAGGCAACGGAGAAAGCCGGTTCTCCCCGCTGCCTGTCAGTTCGGGGGGAGCCGGCTGTAAAGCAGCCAGACCAGCGCTGGATCCAGGAATGGTAAGTAACGCTGGTGTAAAAGTGAGGTGTGTGTGTGTAATAAACTTTTACTTCTCTGTGTGTGTGTTTTTTATAAACATTCTTTTTACAGGTGGACTACAAGTCCCAGCGGGCCCATTAATGCCCCGCATGCTGGGACTTGTGGTTCTCCAAGTCCCAGCATGCGGGGGAGGTCTGCTGGCACTTGTAGTTCGCCGGTAAAAAGCAATGTAATGATATGTATGATGGATTTAACCCTATCAGGCCGGCGTCCACTGGCCACGGACGCCGGTGACAGCCCCGGGCTTCAGCCCTGGACGGGTGAAGCCTGGGGGGGGGACCCCTTTATTGGGGGGGTCCCCACTCCTCCAGGTACCCCGTCCAAGGCTGACCAGCCACGGTGCTCATGTTTCGGCCGGGGGACCTTGTATAAAAAGTGTCCCCCCGGCTGTGGCATGACACCGCGGGCTGTTGGAGCCCGGTGCTGGTTTCAAAATACGGGGGACCCCCAGATTTTTTGTCCCCCGTATTTTTGGAACCAGGACCGGTCCAAGAGTCCGGGGCTGGTTTCAGAAATACGGGGGACCCCTATGCTTTTTGTCCCCCCGTATTTTTGGAACCAGGTCCGGCTCAATGAGCCCGGGGCTGGTTATGCTTAGGAGGGGGGACCCCACGCCGTTTTTTTTAAACTTTTTTTTTTTTGCACAAAATCGCATTAATGAAAATGCGCACATTTTCATGACTAAAAATCGCGGCAAATCGCGGCAAATCGCATTTTTTGCCGCTAATTCGCATCTCATTACATATGCGAATTCGCGGCAAAAAACGCGATTTTTAAAGGTGCGATTTCTGGCGAGTTTGGAACTCGTCCAAAAATCGCACCCTATTACATTTCGCCCCTGCTCTGGTATTACCATAGAGTGCTATCACTGCTGCAGGAAGCAGCAATGATAGCAAATATGACTGCACCCGAATGACACCTTCATCAATAAAACGGAAAAGGAGATTTGTTTAATTTTGTTTATATTTGATTATAAGGTAACACACAAATAAAAATAGATTTTTGTTATCATTTACCTGAAAAAGCAGGAAAATCTGAAGGCATTTGAATGATTGAAATTGAAGGCAGTGGAAGTAAAAGTTTAAGATAATTGTTTTCTAACACTGAGACAGTCAATTCAAAAAGATAGAAATAGGATCCAAGTTCTGCAAAATTGTGACAAGCAATATTCTTTCAATTTTAAATTTAAAATGTTCAACAAGATTATTCTGAGTTTTTGATTATCTGTATTTTAATTGTTTGGAAGATTTTGCTTATGAAATTTCCAAATATCTTCCTGTGAACTACAGTAGTTTAAAAAAATATAATTTCACAAGAGTGGTTTCTTACTTTGTATCCACATACAATTCACTTCTTTGGATCTACAGCATTGTCTTCAAATTTGTATAATGACATTGTGAAGACTACCGTGGCAGTTTCAATAGGACAACGGGCATGATTTAGATGCAATTGCACTTATTATTATTATTTTTATTATTATTTTTGTACTCTGAGCCTGATTCACGTTGGCACTAGGCAGCATACATTCACTGGCTAGCAAGCACCTTACTGCCACACTGCCAAATGGCCACCCCCCACCCCTGGTGCCCGAATACCTTCACTGCCATTCCAGGGGATGTGTTCGATTAAATGCTGACCATTGAATGATTTCTCCTGCCTTCGGCAATAAAAGTCAGTCTAAAGTAACCTTTATTTCCTCCACAGATCGGTGATGATGGTGTGGTTGATGACGTGTGGTTGTGCCCCCCCCCCCCTACCTCCCCTAACCATGCAAATGCCTCGTAAAGTGTGATACTTGCCGAAGGCTTTCGCACCGGAGGTCTACACATGTGCAAGTACTCCGCACCATTGTAACAGGGCCAAATTTAGCCCCTTCCGTTCACTGTTGAATTGCCCCCTAAATGCAATAGCAAACATATGGTTATGCTCAGGGCTTAAATTGGTCCTGTGGAAGTGTGGGGAGCTTATTTCCCTCTGCAACCTAATTACCACTCCCCATTAGACAAAATCAGGGCTAGCGATAGGGTTTTTAGCAGACCTTTGCAAACTTTAATGTTTTTCTGTTAAAATTACCATTCAGGGCCATGGAGGTTGAATTAGTTCCACCTCACCATCATAGGTGAGAACTGGAACTCCGTTCCACCCTGTTCTCCCCAACTTTAACACTTGTTTTTGTCACAGGTAACGGATTTAGTGACTGCATCTCTACTAAGCCACATTGCACAAAACGTCATATCAATAATAATGCATTTGTAGCACTATTGGACATCTAAGCAACCCTATGCTTGCTCAAAATATCTAGGAAAACATGCCATTGCACTTGTATCTTTGAGTCCTGCAATCAGATATATATGCCACCCACCAGAGTGTAATCTCGCCCCGTGTAAGCCTATGATTTGCTTAGCATGGCTGGTGAAAATATTTCAGGCCTGTGATTAGTTGCAAGCCAATCACCATAATGAATCATTTTTTCAGTTTGTACATAGCCCAGGACTTACACGGCAGCTGTGATATAGAAACAGGTATTTAGGGTCTGGAGCTGATGTCACATACCTTCCTCTCAAATGCTTGGGCATGCCTTCGTTTTTTCCTGACACTTCCAGAAAATGGCCAGTATTTCTGCAAAGGTCACCTAGATATATTTGTGTATTATGTTATCCTTTTAGCAATTAAACAATGCAGAAAAGTGTGGTGAATGTTCATCATAAAGTAATCTAAAACAAATCTGGTCATTTTATTAGTTATGAAATTGTTTGGTTTGAATGGAATTATAAAAATGCCTGGGAAAAAAATAGCTTACCAAATATACTTATGGATTTTAGTCATGATAAATGTACAGGAGGATGAGAAATGAGAAATAACTTTTAGATTTTGCTGTAATTCATTCATTGATCAGTTTTGTGATTGCAGACTCAGTTGATTATTGGGAGCAGAAACCTGATTGCAGAGAGGTGAGCACAGGAAAGATAGGGTGATAAGGAAAAGGAATATTTTCTAAGCAAACTGCATTTGCTGGAATCCAACACATCCATTATTTACATTTGAAAATTGCAAACATAATTTCATAAAATAGAGAATAGTGAACTGCTTGTAAAAAAAAAAGACATAAAATATTATATAGCATTACTGAAAAAATTACATTAAGACAACTCAATACAATTCTTTTCATACTACTTGTTACAATCTGTTTCATAAGTCTATAAACCTATAGATGATTTTTCTTAAATGTCCATGAGTGTCGCACTAGACAGGACTATATTAAAAAAAATTTTTTTTTATGAACAATTGATATAAAAAATGCACTTAACGCTGGTTAACTGGATGGGGGTTACCACATAACGGCTCTCCCTATCGGCAAGGGGGGTTAATACATCTGCCTATAATGTGTGCCCACTTCTCCACGTTATGCTGGCAAAGCAGGACTCGTTATTTAAAATCATTTTGCTGTGAACGAGATTTAATTAATTTCCAAAACAATTAACAATTGTGCTGTATTTCTGTTTGGCGGAAAAAAATGTTAAATCAATATTCAGTAGACCTCAAAACAACACCCCCGTTATGCAATTGAAATCAGTGTAGATAATTAAAACACAGAAGTTTCCAGATATTGCTGTGCCATAATTTAAATACAACATTTTTAAGCTTTCTTTTCTGTATATCTTTATGTCAGTACCACTCACAGTTGTTCTGGCGCAGCTAATTATTATGGAAGAAATTGATTTTATAGTATTTTATAAGGATGTAATGTAGGATGTAGAATGTATTTGATCTTTGTAAATGTTATACATCAAGCATTGTTCCTGACAGAACACAAATGTTAAAACTGCGGTCAATTGTAGTGAACATTTGTAGAAAAAATATTCTTTTGGACAGATTCGCAGTTTTCCTAACCAGAGTTCATGGATATATTCCATATGCCAGTACTACTGTATTCACTTTGTGACAAGGATCACATACACGGGGACTCAGATGAAGACTTTGATGTTTATTTTGAACAGCAGGTCACAGCATACCAGATTAATATAAACAAGCATAGTTACAGGCAGCAGCATACAGGTAGCCACAACATGAACAGACTCTTGCAAATGCTCCAGTGGTGCCAACCATAGCCCACACCCTGGCCTATAGCTTGGACAGCTAATCCACCATCAAGAGCCAGATCACTCTGCTCTAGAAACACTTGTATCAGGAAATCACAGGTGCTGCTGATTACACACCTGGCTTCTGCTACTGCTCCAAAACCTGGTCTGGATCTTCCACATTACTTTCATGTGGAGAGATTCTGTCTCTGCTACACTCCTGCCCCCTTAGCTTCAACCAATCTGGTGCAGCTACAAAATGTTAAGACAAGCTCTCGGCCTCATCCACCTCTACTTGTGTCATCTGCCCGGGTATACAGCCCTCCACCACTTTCCAGAGGTCCCTCACCTCAACTTCTTCCTCCACCCCTAGCTTAACCATAGGGTTGCTTGAAGGATCAGGACCTACAAATCTCAGCTCGATGTAGTCCACATGAGTGTTGCTTGCATACTCCACCAATTGTGACAAGGATCAAATACAGTATGCGGGGACCCAGATGAAGACTTCAATGTTTATTTGGAGCAGCATGTCACAGCATACCAGCTATATTCCATGTGCAAACAAAATTACAGGCAGCAGAATACAGGTAACCACAGCATGAACAGACTTTTGCAAAATTATCCAGTGTCCCTACCATAGTACACAGCTGGCCTATCACTTGGGCAGCTAATCCACCATCAAGAGCAAGAGAACTCTGCCCTGGAAACACTTATATCATGAAATCACAGGTGCTGCTGATTACACGTGGCTTGTATTACTGCTCCAAAACCTGATCTGGATCATCTACATTCTTCTCATGTGGAGAAATGCTGTATCTGCCACAACTTTTATACAGATTTTGTTGATGTGATATTTTTTATCAATTCTAATTTCGCTGCTCTGCAACCCATAATCTGCACTTCAGAGGGTAAGCTAGATATTTATTGACAGAAATAACACTTTAAAAGGTAGTGCTTTGGCTTTACATTTCATATAAGCAGCATTACAAATGTTCAATGTATCCTCCACTGTGGCCAACAACAGTTTCAATTGAAGAACAGTATCTTCCAAAGCAGAACGTAGCATCAGATGTAGTGGCCAACACTTGCCATTTAATGCTGTTTTAGATCTGACTCACAACCACAAGTCACATGTTGGATGGATCCTAACCTCACATCCTGGGGTCTGTTAGTCAGGAAATTCATAATATCCAGGTGTGTTAATACTTAGTGTATAAGCAGGGAAACAGCATCTACCATGCTTCTATTGTCCCAATGGTGGATTCAAGGGGGGGGGAGCAGCCGGGCACGTGCTCCTCTGATATTTTTTTGTAGCTGAGGACCAGGGCTTTCCAATAATCCCAGCCACATGTCTCTAGCCCCCTGGGAACCGGAGATATCACCTGGCAAAGCTGTAACATTTTTCCCCATAGGATAATATGGGACCCGTTAATTCCGACCTCCACCCAGTTCCGACGGCTGCCAGTTCCTCCCCTGGCATTACAGAATCTCATTCAATTCCAAATCGCTGAGCCTTCAATATGATCCCAGGCTGGTCCATATCGGTCAATTGGTTCCAGAGATATTGCGGATAACCCAAATTTTTTATTTTTGAAATGTAATTTCATGGCTGTTCATGTTCTTTGAGGGCAGATTACTCTGGAACCAAACATTCCCATTTCACTGGACCAAAATTTTTCAAAGCCCACTCAAAAGATCTTCAATATGATACTTGTCTCATGTATTTGGGTCAGTTGGTTCCAAAGATATAACCAGTTAAATGAGATAACTGGTTAAAGGGGGGGAGTGGTGGTTTTCTCTCCCCTCACACCAGAAAATGCAGGGACTAGGCTGGTGTAAAAGGGGCCAACCTGGGAATGCATTTTCTGGTGTGAAAGGGGTATTATTTCAAATAGCCGGGACCTGCAGTGCTCTGAATACAGCCAGGCTCTGCCACTGTCAGTGGCTATCACTTCTGCCTGGCGGCGTCTGTCCCCCATTTACCGCTAGCATGTATTCCCCTTTGGCAATGAGCATGTAATCCCACATGGCAACGAGCATGCAACCTCTGGCAATGAGCATGGAACCCTTGGCAATGAGCATGTAGATAAGCAGCACTTATGTAGCATAATTTTTAATAGGTATTATGGTGTTTGGTATAATACATAATGGACATAATGGTGTGTAACTTAACGTGTAATGGACATTATGGTGTAAATGTTTAATGCGCGCCTTTGGCAGACAATGTCCCTGTTTATGAAGCGTATTGTGCATTTTGGCTTAATCTGTGTGGCATTATGTGAATTCTGGCTCAATCCGTGTGGCATTATATGAATTTTGGCTCAATCCATGTGGCATTATGTGAATTTTGGCTCGATCCGTGTGGCATTATATGAATTTTGGCTCAATCCATTTGGCATTATGTGAATTTTGGCTCAATCCGTGTGTTATTATGTGAATTCTGGCTCAATCCGTGTGGCATTATATGAATTTTGGCTCAATCCATGTGGCATTATGTGAATTTTGGCTCGATCCGTGTGGCATTATATGAATTTTGGCTCAATCCATATGGCATTATGTGAATTTTGGCTCAATCCGTGTGTTATTATGTGAATTGTGGCTCAATCCATGTGTTATTATGTGGATTTTGGCTCAATCCGTGTGTTATTATGTTAATTTTGGCTCAATCCATTTGGCATTATGTGAATTTTGACACAATCCATGTGGCATTGTGTGAATTTTGGCTCATTCCATTTGGCATCATGTGTAAGGGGCAAGTATAATGGGGTCTAGTATTTTGTTGCATAATGTGTAGAAGTTGTATATGGTGTGGTACACTACACTCAAGGACATGCCCCCTGTTGAGTGGCCACACCCCTTTTCAAGAGCACGCCTTTGGCGCGCGCACAACTGCATCCTTCAATTTTGTCGCCATGGTGGGCCTGCATACTTTAAATGCCAGGGCCTATTTTTAATCCCATTCCCACCCTCTCTCTGCCGCTCTCTTAGCATGTGCACTGGCACCACTAACACCGCCCCTCCCCCACTCAAACCCTCTTTTATCATGGTGCCCCCCCTGTCATTTTATCCTGGATCTGCCCCTGCTGAGATGGTACACAAACTTTGTTTCATGTTTTGAAACTTTCATGCTCAAATAAAGTGCATTTGAGTGTATTTCATGTGATTGATGTGTTTATACACCATAAATGCAAAATACCTTAGGAGATATAATTGAAATATAAAAATATTCCAAAATGCGGAATAAAGGTAAGGATAAGGGATACTCAATCTGTACATTCAAATCATTCTAATGCTAGGTTTTAGGAAGTCTTAAAACTATAGTACTTATACTCTTAGGTGCCTTTCTAAAACATGCACTTGATGTAGAATTCAATAAAAATAGCAAATATATCCTTATGAGTATGCAAAGTAATTAATTATACTGCAGTCTATAATTATAGTGTATATTATCTCCAGCAAAATGCCAGTGAGAAACCATCAGTAAATAATAATACAACATACAATGGGGGAAATTTACTAAGATAAAATCGTATAAAAAATTTGTATTCGTACAGGAAAATATGATTTTTTTATGCGTATTTTTTTTTTCAGGATTTACTATCCTGAAAATACGGTGATGTGTATTAATTTTCATGGTGTATACATGGAATATTCATATTTTTGAATACGAATACGAATGAATACGCCATAGATAAAATACGCCTATTTTTAACATGAAAACAACGTACTTTAGTCATTAACTAACAATTCGTATTAGTAAAAAATACAAATACGAATCATAAAAAAATACGCCCAAAAAAATACACCTTGATTTGGAAGTGTATTTCACATCTTAGAATTTTAAATATCAGGAAAAAATCAGAAAATAATCCACAAATGTGTGACTTATAAAAGGCCACTAAGCACACATACACACTTCTCAGCCTCAAACATGGCACAAGGTGTGTCTGCTAATTTGCATATTTAATGAGATGCGAATTTGTGACAAAAGAGTGCGATATGGGCTGGTTATGCCCGTGGGAGTGGATCCCACGCTGTTTTTTTAAATTACACTGCAGCCTGCACGGATCTGACTGATCCATGCAGGATAAAACCAATACAAATTTGTTTTTTAAAATATGAATTTCGTATCAGAAAAATACGAATTTGTATCAGAAAATACGAATCAATACGACTGAATAGTAAATTATCCTTCAGTCCAGTATTATACACCAGTCGTATTTATTCGTATTAAGAATACAAATGTATAGTTTTGCAGTTTTATATATTTGTTTTTAGGAATAAGTTAATGCGCTAGGGGCTGCCTCACACTGTACAGTCAATATGTCACCACATATACACAAATTGATACAAGAAAAAAAGATACTGACAATTTCTCAAGGCACTCCTCGCTCTCAATTCTGTTCTATATCATATACTCCTTATTCTCAGTGTACATGAAAAAGCAAGAGAAAAAATGCATAGGGTGATACCCAATTTTAATCAGTTCTATAAGAGGAAAAACCCCAAGTGGGGAACCGTACCCTCTATTGTTGTCCACTTGTTTTAAGCAGACATTTTGAGCTCGAATGGTAGAGGAGTCCACTCCAAGTCACGTTCATCTGTTCCTTTGTAAACCGGTTACCATACAGGAGAGAATGGAAATACTGTAGGCCTCAATGGTGAAATACCGTTTTATTCAATTAAAAAAATACAATTAAAAACATGGGTGCATGTAATGGACTCTCACCAGAATTATATGTCCACAAAACTATAGACAAATACAGCATGAGATCGAAAAACCACAGGCGTCTCTGGATGCTGAAGTCAGGATGGTGTTCCTGGTGATAGGTCCACTCTGTGCAAGTCCCTGCTGCCAACGCGTTTCAAACAGAAAGGACTGTGGTTTTTCGATCTCATGCTGTATTTGTCTAGTTTTGTGGACATATAATTCTGGTGAGAGTCCATTACATGCACCCATATTTTCAATTGTATTTTTTTAATTGAATAAAACGGTATTTCACCATTGGAGGCCTATTTCCATTCTCTCCTGCATGGTAACCGGTTTACAAAGGGACAGATGAACGTGACGTGGAGTTAACTCCTCTCCCATTCAAGCTCAAAATGTCTGCTTAAAACAAGTGGACAACAATAGAGGGTACGGTTCCCTACTTGGGGTTTTTCCTCTGATAGAACTGATTAAAATTGGGTATCACCCTATGTATTTTTTCTCTTGCTTTTTCATGTACACTGAGAATAAGGAGTATACGATATAGAACAGAATTGAGAGCGAGGAGCGCCTTGAGAAACGGTCAGTATCTTTTTTCTTGTATCAGTTTTGCCATTTTTGATCACTCATACAACGTTATAGAAAATAAACTGTACAATTCAAAAAATCATGAAGACTGTGATATTAAATAGCATGCCTATAACAATTTTCATAGTTATAATGGTTATTACTATCATCATTATTGTAATTTTTTTTTATTTTTTTATTATAATAAAAAATAATTTAGATGCTGCATACATTAAAACAACCAAAAAATATATATTTTTTGTTTTGTTTTTATGTAACAACTGATAAAAAAAGTATATCTTTGTATTATCACAGAAGAAGTTGCATTAGAAGTACGGCTAGGCAGTATTTATAACCAATGTCACCGATACTATCTTTGAACAAATTTTAGATACACATGTATGAATCTAAACCTTACTTCCCAGAGAATCAGGCCAAACACAGTGACATTAAATGTACAGAAACGAATCATCAAGGATCACAAAATATCAAGTGTCTATAGCCTTTCAAAAGGAGCTTACAGCTTCTCTGACACTTATTATTGTTGGATTGCTCTTGGGAAAACACAAGTGAAGTTACTACTTGTTATTACTACTTGTTATGGGAGCTGTGGCTCTACAGTTGTCTGGCCTCTGACTATTCTTCACTTTTGTTCTGTGCATGGTCACTTTAATTCAGCATATTGACACAAATGTTCAGTTAACATTGTTGACATATATTCATATTGATGGTGTTAACATTTTACCGGTGTTGCCATTAATAATGCTACTATTGTAGCTACATCGAAATCATCAATGTTGAGCTTATCCTGACATTGTGAATGCTGCCATCTTAAACGAAGACATACCATAGGGTCTGATTCAGACCTTGTGATACAGCCAAGCAGCATTTACCTGTATGCTAGGCTGCAAACGGGATGGGATCCTTGGTTCTACAGCAAGTTGACATAGGGAAAGGTGTACATGGATCTAGGTTAACATGGGTCAAGGTTCACATGGGTCTAGGTCAACATGGGTTTAGGTCAACAGGTCAATAGGTCGACAGGGTCTAGGTCGACATGGTTTTTTTTTACAGTTTTTTCTACCCGAATGTTGACACATTCGACATAGACACAGTTTCCAGTGCTCCGCATCCCCTCGCATTGCTCGCTTTGTTCTCAATGCTTCGGACACTGTGCCTTGCTGCGCTCGCAAACTATTTTATTCTCCCACCACAGCCTAGTGGATGGTAGGGCATGAAATCCGCCTGTCGGCACATGTTGGCTCAAAAACAGTGAAAAACCCATGTCGACATTTTGACTGTCGACCTAGACCCAGTTGACATAATGCTTGTGTTGACCTAATGACCTGTCGACCTAAACCCATGTCAACCTAGACCCATGTTGACCTATCTCCATGTCAACCTATCCCCATGTTGACCTAATAGTGTCGACCGCAATGCTTGTCGACCAACTTGGTGTAGACTCAATGACCGTATCCCCTGCAAACATACACAGCCTAGCGACCAGGTAAACGCTGCCTGGCTGAATCCCCCTGCAGTGTGAATTCCCTCTCTAACATGTAAGGGGATGTAATATTCGGTGCGGGGTACAAGGAAGAAAATGTAAGAGAATACTACAGTGGCATAAAAGGCAGTATTAAGACAGTGGTAAGGTCAATAAAAATTTCACATGTTTCAGTGAGCAGCAGATGTGGTCCAGATGCGCGAGTGGAAGATATAGTCAGAAGGGTATACAGAGCAAGTAGGTAGATGAATGCGGTAATTAGCAGAACAGTTGGCTGACAGATTAGTCTCCATTGTTCTTCTTATGTTTCCCTTCTGTTTAACTCCTGTATAACTCCAGGTTCGATATAACTATTGTAATATCACTTACAATCTGATCGGCCTTGGCTATATCAGCCTAGCACTCACTATAAGTAGGGCTGCTATCAGGTGTCCACACAAAAATCACCCCACCCCCACTAGCCTTCCTCTCACAACAAAAGGTCACCAATTAAGTGAGCAAATGGTGAGAGGACAGTCTATACAATGCAGATTCAGTGATTCCTTAAATCAACGTTTATAACTAAGAATAGGAAATATGCTGTAGTCATAATAAATTTCAAAGCTGGGATATACAAATTCAAAGCAATAGGATCTGTGGCAGTTGACAGTTCTTAAGAGTCTGGAGTTTCAATTTTTTGCAATGAAATTGGGTCCCTTGACAGTGGGCTGCAGTACAAATAATGCACTCTCCAGATTGATCAAAGGTATTATTATTTGTATTTTGAACTTTCTTACATAACAATGCATCATGCTGCCAATGTTTCGACTGAAGTGTGAATTGTTTTTAAGGCTACATTATAGGCAAAAATACACTTAATGGAGTATCTGGTAAATGTGGTGCATACTGGCTTGGTTATTTTGCAAGTGAGCTTTAAACCTACAATACATACTATATACACACACAAATATACGTCCACACATATACACACCACATACAGTATGTACATACATATCTATAAATTGATAGTTTCTCCTCATCAGGAAGCCATTATAGAGCTACTGTAACTTACCGAGCTTCCTACAGCAGCAGCTCCATGAGTAGTCTGGGAGGCTGAGCTTCTAGCTGGCAGGCTCTGGAGGACCTGAAAGCAAGAGATGACTCGAAGAGAGAAAATGGTTTTCTCCACAGTGCCTGCACGGCTCTTAGAAGACTGAGTCTTGATTGATCCCAATGACAGCTGCAGCTTCACCCACCATGGGTCCTCCTTTCTGTCAAGGCCTGAGTCCTGGCAGTCTTCCCCTGATGGTGACACTGCTGATGCTTGTCATGCTAGTGTCTTGTGACAAGAGCTTCTACAACTTATGCAGTCATGCTCATTACCAACTGTACATTTAGTTTAAAAGGAAAATTGTTAGGTGTGTCAAAATAGTACTAATAATTGATATATAGCCCCAACCTTTACTGTACTGGAGATGACGACGATGATGATAATAATAATAATAATAATAATAATAATAATAACAATAATAATAATAATAATTATAATAATAATGTGAATAATAATAAGGCAATTTTCATATTAAAATCATGGTATATTTGATATTATTTGAGAAAAAGTGCTAAGCATGTTATTATTTAATATAATATCTACAGAACAAAATGTGTCATTTGTGCTTTACATAAATTGTAGGCACATTACTATTAAAAAAATATTTTTTTTAAATACAGTTTTGTAAACTGTTTCAGGAATTCAATACATTGATATACTTGGTTAGTTGCATCTTTGTTACAATGTAATAAGAAAAGGCCATTGTCAATCAATCTAATTAAAGAGTACTTTATCTATAATTAAACACTCAGAAATGTAATAAGCATTGAAACATGACTCACATAATGTTGGTGTCTACCAAAATGTTTTGTTTTGAAACTAATCATAAATTAATAGTAATACAGTACGTACATTAAGTAAAATTGCTATATTTATCTAATCCCATTGTCTGAATTAAAACTGCTTTGAATAGCGTTTACGGGATTTGTGCAAATATCTTTTTAAATAGCTTAAATTGTTTTCGAATTTTCGTGACTCTGGTCGTTCGTTAACCTCTTAACATTTTTTTTAATTTTCGTTTTATTGCTCACTTTCTTTAGTGGTTGAGGAACACTGGGTGGGATCTAAATCAAAATCAACTTTTGCAGATCTACTTATTAGGGTATAGTAGGCTAATTCAAATCTGGCCTGATTATAGATAATTTGGCAGAATTCAAAGTGTGAAGATTATAAAGGATACATTTACTGAGATGGGAGTACTATTGCAGACAGGATATTGACCAGAGCAACCAATCAGATTCTGTTTATTTATTTAGCACCTTCCAAAAAATAATAGATAGAATATGATTGGTTTCTATGGGAAACCTCCCATCTTCGATATAACTCCTATACAGTATCAGTAAAATTACCCCTAGGAGAAAATGACAGAGGTTGTATCATAAGGCAGAATAAGAGATTATGTAAAGAGGAAGTGTTGGGGGGTGTTGACAGCCTGGACATAATGCCTGATTCAGTACTGTTCGCTAAGCAGCGGTCATTCACTGCTCAGCAAGCGTCTTAATTCTGTACACTGGCCAATCCCCTTGGTAACATGCAAGGGTATGTATGCAAACACATCCCGTCACATGTGGCTGAGAAATCATTTGGTGGTTGTCAAATTCAGCTCCATCTGATCACTATAGAATCACCACCATAGTGCTGATGAAGCAATTAAGCTGTCCTACCTCCCTGGCCATTATTTTTTTGTCTCTTCCCATGACTTCACCTCCCCCACTTCCACTAACTATAGGTGTCCACAAGGTTCTGTTCTTATTGCTCTCCTTTTCTCTATATATATGTCCTCTTTTATTGAATACATTAGGTTGTTTGACTTCCAATATGATCTCTATGCTGATGATACTCAAATCTCTCCTTCTGCTCCTTACCTCTCCCCTGCTCTCCTCTCTCGTGTCTCCAACTGTCTCTCTGCTTTGTCTTTTTGAATATTCAAGAACTTTTTTTAACTTAACATGTCTAAGACTGAGCCGATCATCTTCCCTCTCTCCCACACAATCTCACCTCTACCTTTTCCTCTAGCCTCCAAGTGCGCATTCTTGGAGTAAGGATCAGACCCTCTCTCACCCAGGAAAGCTTGTTAAAGCTTTATTCGAAAATGTAATAAAAACTTTTTTCCCGTCAAATTTCTACACACAATACCACATAGTGACAATTTGAAAAAAGTTTTTGGGAGATTTATTAAATTTATTAAATTTATTAACAATAAAAAACTAAGAAATCACATGTACATAAATATTGACAGCCTTTGTTCAATACTTTGTTGATGCACTTTTGGCAGCAATTAAAGGCTCAAGTATTTTGGAATATGATAAAACAAAGGTATCAAGACAATAGTGCGCATAAAACTCTTGTGCAGCTTAATACACCACAGGCAAAGAATGACATCCAAGGCATTCATAAATACAGAGAGAATTTTTGTTAGCCAAGTTGCATAAAGCGCTCAAAAAGTACCCATAGGTGAAGGTAACAGTTTGTCAAAAAAGAGGGAAAATAAATTAGAACACTGTCCCTTTAATGCAAGCATAGTCCACACCAAAAACTATAGTAATCCTGTTGTACAGTATCTTTAAAAGAGAACACCCATCTCATAAGATAGGGAGGTCAGAGAAGGAGAGAATAGTGCAGACCATTCAATTTAAAAGAATGCATTTTATTAAATTCATTCTCAGGATGCACCTGAGATCAATTTTGAGCTTCATGACATAGAACTGTGGGTACTTATGTATTATCTGGGCTGCCGATTTTTTGATTGTATGCCTTAACTTAAGGCATACAATCAGATGCGATGCGATATCGCATCGCATCACATCGCATACGACCATATCGCATGCGATGCGATGACCTGATTTTTCCATAGGATTCAATGTTAAAATGGACTGAGTCCATTTTAACATAGAATTCAATGGGAAAAAGGGGTCCTTTTCATACCCCTACTATCCAAGTGGGCATGGAGTTGGATATAAACCTGTGGCGAGCGTAGCGGAAGCGTGGCGAGCGGACGGTATTCGGTAGCGGACCTGTGGCGACCCCGAAGCGTGGCGAGCGGACGGTATTCTGTGTCCGCTCGCCACGCTTTGGGCTCGGTGGCTCGCTACGCTCACCACAGGTTTATATCCAACTCCATGCCCACTTGGATAGTAGGGGTATGAAAAGGACCCCTTTTCCCATTGAATTGACTCAGTCCATTTTAACATTGAATCCTATGGAAAAATCGGGTCCATCTCATCGCATCGCATGCGATATGGTCGGATGCGATGCGATGGACCCGATTTCAAAATCGGCAGCCCAGTTAGTACATAAGTACCGAACTGTGAATACTTATGTACATGTGATTTCTTAGATTTTTATAAATTTGCAAAAATCTCCTAAAAACGTATTTCACATTGTCATTATGGGGGTATTGTGTGTAGAATTTTGGAATAAGGCTGTAAAGGTCCATACACAGTGGGCGACTATGCCCAGCATGTATGGACAGCAATGATAGCGTTCATCGCTGCAGAGAAAGCCGCTCGGTGCATACTCACTGAGCAGCTTTAACCCTGCCCAGTGCCGACAGAGGGGGGAGGACGGTGTTGCATAGCGGAGCGCTATGCAAAGCCGTCCTGAAAGACGCTCATCTGCTGGTATAACCTGGTGTAACCCGGCTGGTATAACCTTCTCTGTTCCAAAGTATACCTATTAAGATCTTTTAGTCTTTCCTGGAATGTTTTGTGATGTAGACCATGCACCATTTTAGTTGCCCTTCATTGTACAGTCTCTAATATATTTAGATCCTTCTGGAGATATGGCCTCCAGAACTGAACACAGTATTCTAGATGAGGTCGTACCAATGACCTATACAGTGGCATTATTACTTCTTTCTTCCTACTGCTGATACCTCTCCCTATGCAACCAAGCATCTGACTTGCCTTATTCATTGCTTTGTTACATTGCCTACCTGCCTTTAAGTCCCCTGAAATAGTGACACCTAGATCTCTCTCTTCCTCAGTAGTTTCCATTATAGTGCCATTTATACTATATTTAGTCTTTGGATTTTTGAGACCTCCCTTGATAGTAGACAGCACTCCATAGCTTTCAATATATATATAAATGTAAATATAAATGTCTGTACACCTTAATTCAACCAGAAGGCTGAGGATTGTATGTGACAAATAAAAATTTGATTTGAATAGGTGTATTGATTCAAACAAGTGTTGTTAGCATTATAAATTGTATTACAAAGAACCATATGCATTAAAGGAAGTGGGATCATATTCATATGGCATATAAAACTTATTAATAATACCAAGAAATGCTTAACTTACCTTATATAAAAATCAGACATCCCGGTCATGTGACCTTCAAAGGTCATGTGATCCCGGATATTCTTTCTCCAATTTAGATTCCACATAGAATTCCCCCCTCTACATGGGTCATCCCTTTACCTACAGTAGGTCCCATGTGTCACTCAGGGAACTGGATAGCCAAATCTTACTGGCATGAGGGTAGGGTGAATCGCACATCTGGCATATGTGTCTGGCTAGTGATGATAAAGACAGTTTCGCTGGTGGTGGGAATAGATTTTGCAGAGTCAATTAATGCCGTGTCAACAAATTAAGTGAGCTGGGTCTAGGAAAAAATATATGTACTTGAGTCAAATACTGGTCGGAGAATAGGGAGTTGTAAATGGAACACTTTCAAATTGGTCAAAAGTTTTAAGTGGTGTATCTAAAGGTTTTGTGATGGGACCACTTCTTTTAAAAATAATAATATATATAATTTATTAATGTCCTTGGTGATGGTTCAGTGAGCAAAGTTTAAATTTTTGTAGATTACACTAACTTTGGAAGGTAGTAAAATTCAGAGCAGGATGTAGTTTATTTAAAGGGGGACTCTATCTAATCAATGTGTCACCATTTTGTCTTGTGGATTAAAAATAAAAAATACAGTACTGTAGCATAGTAATGCTGTTTGCCTCTGAGCCATGGTACAAATGCTTCAGCTGAAAAAACTGAAAGCAGTCAATATATAATTAATCAGCAGCATTCCCATAATGCAATTTTACAGATACACACCACTCTGATTGTTCATATTGCAATTGGCAAATAGTGTTGTTGTAATCTTATTAGAAACAACGATCGGGCGCAAATGAATTGATTCCTATGGAGCGTTGTGGGGACACAAACTCTTATACAGCCTCCCTTGATAGTAGACAGCACTCCATAGATTTCAATATATATAAATGTAAATATAAATGTCTTTACACCTTAATTCAACCAGAAGGCTGAGGATTGTATGTGACAAATAAAAATTTGATTTGAATAGGTGTATTGATTCAAACAAGTGTTGTTAGCATTATAAATTGTATTACAAAGAACCATTATTACAAAGAACCAACTTTATATCTATATAGCAGCTCCCAGATGCTTTAATGGATCACCATTAGTAGAACAATTAGTAATGCAAAGAGAGCGCTCAGATTTTTTTACATCTTGAAACAGCTCTATAACCGAGTGAAACACATTGGTGGATCCCACACAGTGACTGATCTTGCCAGACCCGGTTTGTCACCCTGAGAGACCCGACCAGCCTCCAGACCTGTCATTTGCTGCCCCATTTGGGAAATCATCTTATTCTAGCACATGACATTTCCATTTGGCTCCAAAGAACAGTAGGAGGTTAGCATCCTCCATCAAGTCATCTAGCTGGAAAACTTCTTTACCATCCAGGTCCTACACCAATGAGGCACAATAGGAACAGACTCACCAGGCTATAACTTCCCCACAAACCCAGCTGGTCACTTTAATATGATACTGTATGGTACAGTTTTTTATATATTTTTTTATGACATTTTTATCTTCTGCTACAAATGCATCTTATCTTAATTAAATATATGCACTTTGTTTGAATAAATCCTTTTACATTATATGAAGGTTACTTGCAAAGTTCATTTTCATTTATAAAGAAGTTTACTATAGTAATTAACCAAGCGCAGTCGCACTTTATCCTTTTTTTTTTCATTTGTTTTTTGGGGAGTAACACCCTTTATTTTTTTGTACTGCAGCTGTTTGCACCCAGCTCTACGAGCTGCATCCCTACCTAATTATTTTAATATCAGTTCGCTTCATCCTCATGATAAGGCCTCAACATGAAAGGACAAGACTGCAGCATAGCCATCCAACTGGACTGACACTTGGGGGCACAGAATTACAAAACTCTGATTATGTGCATAATCTTGGCATGGTACTGGATGGTAGCTTGACACTTAAACATCAGCCACAATCAAATACTCATTCTTTTATCTGAGGAACATAGCCAGGATCAAACACAAACATAAAGATCTACCAAAAGTCATACATGCATTTTCTCGATTAGATTACAGCAATGCCCTCTAGCTTGGTCTCCCAGCAAAAGCATTGCACTGATTATAGCTGGTACAAAACACAACTGCCAGGCTGTTAACCAACCAGCCTAGTTCTAGCTACATAATTTCCATTCTCGGCTTCCTTCACTGGCTGCCCATAAAATGGCAAATCATTTTTTTAAGATTCATTTACTGAGTTTCAATGCCCTTCATGACCAACGCCCAAGGTACCTGAAGAAGCTTCTGATTCCATACTGTCCCAGCCGAGTACTGCTATCATTATATAATGGACCTTTAGCAGCATCTAGAATCTCCCACAATTTATCTGGGGGTCGAACTTTTAGCCATGTGGCTCAGACTGTATGGAACTCATTTCCCGGTGTTGTTCGAATTTACTCAAGTATTTCCGTAATTCCTCTGATTACTAAAATGCTTTAGCAATACCATTTTCGTAAAAAAGGTCCCACTTTGTTTAAATTAACAGCTAAATTATAGAAACTGGGATTATATCATCTTGGGTGTTCTTTTTTAATATATTATTTTTTTTTTTTTAATATGAACATGTTTGAAATATATGGGTGGTAACCACCTGGGTGTCTAGTCGGACATGGGTGTGTAACTCTTTAAAGGTGCAATTGCACTGATACCAAAGGCTGTGTTCAGATGAAAACTCTGCACATTCAAAGGGCTGGTTTAATATCTGATGGTATTTCTTAAAACATAAAGCATCCAATTAGCATCACAGCCATTGACTGCCACGGCACCAAACTATGAATCAGAACCTAATTATTGTGTAGGCTTAGCATTATAAATAACACAATTAATTGAAAAGTATATAATTTACTCTACACATAATATTATTCATGGAGATATTTATGATAACAAGTGTACTGGTTCTAAACCATATTACATTTTTTGATTTTACGCAGTTTAGAAAACAGACTATTTTCTATATGATACAAAACAATCTTCTCTACTCATTCTTCCAAATGTCCTTGATGTCTCAAAATTTTTTTTCTCATTACAGTAATATATAACAACAAAAAAATCAGCGCTGAGCTATTCATTGTTATTTTTTTGCCTTGTACTATTACTGTATGTCAATATGCCAATAGGTCATTTTTAAGGAGCATGTCAAAGTATTGCATGATGTACTGTATGATCTTTCCATTGTCACAGAGTTTGGTTTCCGTAATTAGGAAGGTAATTAAGACTCCCACAACACACCATCGCATTTATGGTTTATGGATATGGCATATAAATAAATAATATTATACATAAATAACCTCTTAATAGATGTTTAACTTTAATTAAGATCATAAAAATAAATCTTGACAATTTTCCGTTAACTTTTAATTAATTAGGGGGCAAATCTTATAATATATTGTTTCAGATTGCTATTGTATATTAGTTTTAATTAGACTTGTTGATATGCTGTAAAAGCCTAACAAATGAATTAAAGGATCAGCCAAAGTATATTGCTTCAAAGAGACAGTAAAATAGAGATAATGATTAAACATAATGTCAAATAAGCAATACAATTAAAATAATTTCTATTGTGATGACATACTTAACACCCATTGTGTTGGAATAGATGCACATATGGTCTTCTATCAAGGGATTTGAGAACAGTAGGTGATCTTTTATGCCATCTGTGCTGAAGCATTCTCGCAGCAGGGTTAGCTAAATTAAACTGCAATACATTGGAAAATACATAAAAGCAATGAAACTAATCTTGGCACTGCACACATTTTGCAAACAAAAACATTGCTAATTTATCACACCATTTTAGCTAACTGTATTTTTTTTTTGTTTTCATCAAATGTTTACAACTTTCTAGTTTTAGGCAAACAATTTTAGTTTGGTGTGGACTTGATAAGCTGGGTTGATACAGGTGCCCATACACGGTACAATTATTGTATGCAATTTGGACTAGATCGCATCGCATACATTTTGCAATGCAATAAAATGCGATGCAATGCGATCTAGTACAAAAAGATGTGCAGCACATCGCACCAGTTAAATTGTACCGTGTATGGGCACCGTAAGACTTCTTGTCACAGAATATTGATTTAATGTATAATGTTTAATACTCCAGTCTTTGGTGTAACTTCTTTATTTTTATTTTCTGGAGATGTTCTTCCTTGTTTGAGTTTCAGAAATGATGAAGTACAGAATCTTTCAAAATAATGAATTAAAAAGAGCTAAATAAGGTTATTATTGAGTATAGTAAGTTTGCTCCTGAGGAAGGTGTTAGCTTACACTGAAACACGTTGAGCTATCATCATCTACCTACTTGTTCCGGACCAGCACAGATATCATCATCATTCAGGACCCTGTCATCACTGTTAATTGCCTGTGAAGTGCCATTTGCTAACAAACGGACCATCAAGGACTGACTGCTTCTCATCCAATTCCAGGGCATCCACTTCAGATTAAAAAGCTGGGTAACATACTGGAACTTTCCCTTCTTTTCATCAATGCACACAGTGCCTATACATCTGCTATAACCCACTCTGAGACCAAATGCCTCAGGTTTCTATTAACACTGTCTATCATCCTCAATTGATAGAATAATGCAGTAATACTCGATTGCTTAACAGGCCCGTTTTTTTTATACCACTTATTTTAGCTCAAATATATATTGTTTTTATTGTATCAATTTACCTATCAGTTTATTAAATGTCTTTTTTAATATTATATATGTTTGTCATTTCTTTCTCTCAGTGAAACCCAGCGCTGCTCCTCACATATTCCTTGTTATTCACAAATCAGATTCTTTCTATTTTCTAGTAGGTTCTAAAGAAATAAGAATTGGATTCTGATTGGTTAGCCATAGCAACATCGCATCTTCAATAGAACTCCCATCTTAGTAAATAAACCCTTAATTGTTTCTTCTCAGCCTGACTGTAACCTGCTCTGCAGCCTCTAGCATTAATGGATCATAGAAATATGTGCCGCCATGGCTGCCCAGTTCCCATATGTAAATTTTGCTCCATATCATAGCAAAACATTTTCACTTTATAGAACTACTGTATATTAAAATATTCAATGATCTGCAGCTAATGATTACTATACAGCATTGCTGTCTACTTTTTTTTTGGTCATTTATAAAAAAATAGACATTGGGCTGTGTCAGATTATGAATGCAAGTAAAGAGATTCTGACAGTTTCTCAAGGCATTCCTCGCTCTCAATTCTGTTCTATATCATATACTCCTTATTCTCAGTGTATATAGAAAGAAAGAAAGAAAGAAAGAAAGAAAGAAAGAAAGAAAGAAAGAAAGAAAGAAAGAAAGAAAGAAAGAGAAAATATACCTAGAGTAAAACCCAGTTTTGTCAAGGAAAAAATAGAAATGTGCCTCCAAAAGTGAAATACTGTTTAATTCAATTCAAAAGATACAATTAAAAATAATATGGGTGCATGTAATGGACTCTCACCAGAATCATTTGTCCACAAAACTGTAGACAAACACAGCATGAGATGAAAAACCACAGGCGTCCCTGGATGCTGGATAAAGATGGTATTCCTGGTGATAGGTCCACTCCGTGCAAGTCCCTGCTGTCAACGCATTTCAAACAAAGTTTGTCCTTTCTCAAGGCATCTATTTTTTCCTGTATGGTAACTCGTTTACAAAGGGACAGATGATCGTGACTTGGAGTTGACTCCTTTAGTTGACTCCTTTCCCATTCGAGCTTAGAGCGTCTACTTAAAATAAGTGGACAACAACAGATGGTACGGTTCCCCACTTGGGGTTTTCCTCTTATAGAACTCGAAAAATTGGGTATCACCCTATGTATATTTTCTCTTTCTTTCTATGTACACTGAGAATAAGGAGTATATGATATAGAACAGAATTGAGAGCGAGGAGCGCCTTGAAAAACTGTCAGTATCTCTTTACTTGCATTAATTTGTGTATATGTGGTGACATATCAACTGTACAGTGTGAGGCAGCCCCTAGCACATTAATTTATTCCTAAAAACAAATGTACAGTGTGTCTGATTATGGGCTGTGTCTGGAGTAGTGCATTTTTTTTATTAATTTAAATCAGCATAAATATCAGCATAAATAGGGTGTTGTTTAAGGGTCAAAAGATTAATAAAAAAAACAACAACTACAGTATCTTCATTCTATAGTACTCAATTGTTATATTGTATTTGATCTACCATATAAAGTGCCAGGAGATCATAGGACTATATTTTCTTGATCTATTTTTTTGCTCTTATTGCACCATTATGGTCAGGATTAGCCACGCATTTGTGCATTCAGCGCACAACCCATGGGGAGATCGAGATGAAATGCTGGTGAAACACAATAGAATACAGCCCTCTGTATCTAAAGGTTTTTTTGAAGTTATATTGAAATTCGACAACTAGTCATAAAAATTGGTCAAAAATCTACTACCACTTCCTATTGATTCTCTGCTTGAACAAACATACCACATGCAAGAAGATGCTGTGGTTCCTCTAATTCTGGATTGCTTAACCCTTTCAGGTACAACATCTAGTCAGGCTCAACAGCCCTAGCACTAGTAGCAGATCCATTAGTGAGCCACTTTCAAATAAGAACATTAGCATTGTTCAACTTTCAATGTAGACCATTTTTTTAATTAAAAAATAAATTATTTACATTTAATTTAAATATTTAAACCAGACTGTTTAAATTTAATTTGGGCTCCAAAGGCTTAAATCTCTGATGGCATGGTTCCTGCAATGCTTTGTGTACATCTCCCATGGTGAACCATATAAGGATATGGCTGTGTGCTATAAAACAAGGTTTTGTCAGTCTCACTATAATAAAAATAGACTTTTATTCAAGCCATAGTTGGACATGAATACTCAACCACATCAAACAAGAAGAATGAGCAAATAATAAAGTAGATTGTGCTAAAATATTGACATTTCTTTATTTTATGCATAAGATTAAAATTAAACAAGAAGAATCATGAAAGTTTCATAAAATTATCTTACACATTAAAGTGTTAATATTAAGATAGCCGGCTACTCAATTTGTTAGACAAACAACATACTAAAAAACATGAATAAACCAATAATTAGATCGTTATATTGCACTAGGGATGACCAATCTCCTGCATATATCCAATGGTCATCAAATTGTAGAAATCCACCTTTACCATTATGTCTGTAGGGCTTCTCCGGACTGGTTAGAACATTATTTTGCTTGCAATCGCAGGTGCTAAAAAGAAAAGGATCCTAGCACCAATCTAGTTTATGCGTTTCTCCACCTTTTGTCCCGGTATTTGATGGATGCTATGGTGATCACAGTTGTGATTGTATATGCTGAAGATGTGTGCACAGGGTTCCGCGCAGTTTGTAAAACTGAGTCCCTGGGCTTAAATTTTGGGTAAATATGTGCTATAGTGTGTATTTGCAAACACTGATGGAGTTGCTGCTCATCCAACTGGATTTCCACCCCCATGCACCGCACAGGGGCTGAGCAACGGAAAACACAAGCCACCAGAGCACAAAGAGCTCCTCGGCCTCTTCCTGCTGGTACTAGAGATGTGCAATCCGATATACCTGAAATACAAACACACCCAAACTTAGGGGTTCTGAGTCAAATTGAATCCCAGTTCAGAGTTGCTTTGGGTTCCTAGTAAGACCAAGTTCCCATCTCTGATTTAAAAACCAAACACATGTTTGGATTGCATGTAAACACGTCCAACTAACATGATTTTAGCTGTTTTTTTTTTTTTTTAAACCGATGTGTATTGAGCATAATAAAACATGGTCATCAGCCTGGTGAGAACATGAGGAAACAGAGCACTGGTTAGCAGGAAATCCAAGGCACTGTACACCACAGCTTTAGGTTGTTTTGATTAGATTTACCGCTAGTGCCCAACTAAATTTAACTGAGGTTAGATGGCACATAACAGTATTCTGTATTCACAATATTTACTGTATTTCCCCAGTGTTCACTTAATATTGAATGAGTAATCATTAATGCCAAAAGTTGGAGCTCACTCTTATGGTGCATTCAAACCTAGCGATTGCCACAGACACCAATATTGGTGCAGGCATCTGCAAGTGCATATACACTTGCCAGTGCAGATGAGTGATGGCAGGTGGGGAATGCTGCATTTTGAAGCATGGCCCTCGTTATCAATCAGCTCCCACGTCTTAATATGCACAGATGACAATAACAACCCGCATGAGCGCACATCGGCATTTAGACAGGGTAAACACATTAAGCAATATTTCTCAGAAGAGTTTAAATAAGCAAAATCACTAACTTTATCGCCCAGTGCACGTGGCTTTACAACCCTTATATTTACTTATTACAAACATGATATATCCACGGAAATGACACATCACATCTGTGAGACTGAGCGTGCCTCTGTTACAGTTTGCTTAAAATAATTTGAATTAATTTATACACTGTGCCACAATATTGCACAAAGCAAACAAAAAGTTTTATTTCCTTGACTTGAAATCATGAAACATTTTAGAGAAATACTGACATTTTCCTTAATATTAATGTATATGGGAATTATAGAGATCTGCGGGTTCGATTTTACCCAGATTCACTCGGATCTCAAAGTGGGATCTTATTGGCTATCCAATACACATGACAGCCGATAGACAATAAGAAAATCCGAAGATAATTTGACGATAAGAACTATGTAAATCCGACCTTGCACATCTCTAGTGTATTTGGACATCCATCAAGCTAATAAATATGGTATGGTTTTGTTTGTAATGAACCTTTGACTGTTAGACTCCAATTTATCCCCATGAAATGATTGGTACATTTCTAAAGCAAACATAGCCAACTACTATATATACAATATAATACTTGTACTTGTTCACAAAAAAATGCCATTATAGTTTGACACCTTTTAAATAATTTCTACAAAACTGTCATATATCCAAGGAATAGCCAGTAAGACAGACTTTGGCAGAAAGGTTCAGTGTAAAAGGTCTTATGCTGAGTTAGGTGTTCTACTTGCTTATCATTTTGATTAAATTGAAACCTTTTTTATATTTTGCAAGTTGCTGAACATCAGGATGTGTTGAAACTGTCGTATTGGCAATTGCCATAGGTCAAAATATCAAAAGCAAGGGCGCTATGTTTATACATTTATAATAGCTGGAACAAGTGTTATTTTCTGTACAACCACACTGCTATTGTGCTTATAGCATTGAATGAAAAATAATTTGTCTGTTGTTTGTACTGTATACCTTAGTGTTCTTCTCAGAAAAGCTAAAGAGCAAATGTGTAATTGCCTGTAGAAGGATGCAGAACAGGTACAGTATTTCTTGGTTACAGTTTCACATTGCAGTGGGTTGGTAAGAAAATATGTGCAATGTGCAATGTGCAAATTTGGCTATCCATGTTTGTGGCAGCAATGCACCTTTCCCAATAATCTAGTATACAGATGCAGCCATTGTAAGACCAGAAGTATTATGAATTGTATTATATTAAATCTATTAAATCTATTAACTCTAATAACACTTACAGAGGTGTAACTTCCAAAGGAAAAGGAGACTCCTACCTCCGGGCTCCAAGCCATAAAGGGGCACCTTCTGGTTCAGAATGGAATCCAAGTGTGACCACAGCTCTTCCATCTTTTTTTATAATGTAGTGCCTTATTCAAAGTCTAAGTCACAATTAGCAATTTTTCTTTTTTTTTTTATTAAAATATCTGCAACAGTTCACAGTTACTCTCATCTGCCATATTTCTGCTATCATAGGGCCAGATTCAGACCCACTTGCTAGGCAGCATATAATCACTGCCTAGCGAGCAGTAAGTGCTGCCCACCACCCTGATGGACTACCACCCCAGCCACGCCACCAACGCCTCCCACATCCCCTCGATAACATGCAAAGAACACAATGGTTGCCAACCATTGAATGATTTCTCTCCCATTTGGAAATAAAAGTCAGTGAAAACTGACTTTTACTTCAGATGGAGATGACCAAAAAAGGGGCAGGTGCCGACATCATGTGAAGTCTGCCCCCGCTGCCTGCGTTCTCATGGGAAAGACCAGCATTTTCATGGGGAAACCCGTAAAACACTGGGCGTTCCTCTTCTCTGGATCGGTGTTTGCCCCCACCGACTCCCTCTGGAGCGAATGGCTCAGTGATTGTGGAACTCGCTAAAGCCATTTGCACCTGGGTTTGTACATGCGCATGTACAAACATGTGCAAACCCCAAACTTCGGAGAAGGGGCAAAAGTCAGCTCACTTTCAGATGGGCTGATTCATTCCCATAGTCTTCCCTTGCCTGCAATTCCATTCCCTTATTATATATTGGTGAGATGAAACTGCAGTATGATCAGAGCCAGGGGCGTAGCTAAGGGTTCATGGGCCCTGGTGCGAAAGGTCAGCTTCGGGCCCCCCTACATACAACAAAATTAAAATCTGTATATGTGCTCGATTTTATTTATATATACATATATATATATATATATATATACATATATACACTAACATACACACACACATATATGCGGCATGTATGTTATTGTGCCAGGAGGCACCCGCGGCAGATGTTTTAAGTCCAAGGAGTGCCAGGCTGAACTAGAACACATATATATATATATATACACATATATATGCAGTATGAACTTCAGGCCACAGATGGCAGAGTTCTCCCTTTGTGTAGGTGCAAAAACAGCAGCGTCTCTACAATGGAGGGCTGGTCCCCCTAGTTTAGTGGGGCTCACGTGGGGCTGTCCTCACCCTGCTTGGGGTATTCCTTTGGTGCCTGGCGTTGCAGGGGCTGTCACCTCTCATTCTCCTGGTGGGGTGCTGAGGGTGGCATGGGCGTAGATAGGGACGCTCCAGGGGAGAAATGCGGTGGCATGCCGTGGGGTGCAGGCAAGGATAGGTGCGCTCCACGGGGAGCAAACAGGGGGGTGTCTTTCAGGGTATACTGCGTTGGTGGCAGGGAGTGGACGGGGAGGCAGGCCTGGGGTGACCCGGGCTAAAGATACCTGACATCAGGAACAAGTTGCAGGCTCCTGCCCGTCGCGGTGGGGTCCCCCGGCGTCTGGAGGGCTGGTGCTGGGTCACTCTTCTGCAGGAGGGCACGCTAGTGTGGGCGCTGCTGCTGCAGCGTTGCCACACTCAGCTGCACCTCTCCTGACCCGCGCTGAAGTCTATCCCCGCCGGCATCTCCACTCCCGGTGTTCTATCCTTCTTGCTGCGGCATCAGCTGTCTCCCGGGCGTGTTCCGGCTCTGTCCGGGACCCGCTACTGGTCTTCTCCTGCGCCTGTCTCTCCTCTCCCGGCACGCCGCGCTCTTCTCCCTGCGCTGTCCTCTCTTCCTCCTTCCCCACGTGCAGGGACCCCTCACCTCGCCAGATCCGCCCTCCGACTCCTATTCGTCCTCCAGGCTGTCAATCAGCCTGAGGACACTTTCTTTGCGCCCTCAGTCTTCGGGGTATTAACCCCTTGAAGTCCGCTGTCTGGGCGGCACTAGAAAACATGGTTGCTTAGCAACCCTATTAACAGGTCGGGGTGCCACATACGCAGCGCGCACACCAGCAGGGTCAGCAGGGCAGGGAGGGCGCCTCTTCAACTCAGCGCCTCCCTGCTTTGCAGGGTTTGCTGAGCGGCTAGCGCCAGCCTATTATAGTGGCGGGGGTTGGGCCCCCTGGCTCAGGGGCCCGGTCGCAGGTGCGACCGCTGCGACCCCTGTAGCTACGCCACTGATCAGAGCAGTATAGTTCCTGTCCACTTAGAATAAAATGCAGTAAAAAAAAAGAATGTTAAGCACATCCCTGGCCACATTGAAGTCCAGCACACAGCAATATACTGTCTGTGCTGGGTTGAGAAGATCCCCCCCCCCCCATCAGACCTGGACCAGAGTAATTAGAACCCCTCCGCCTCTCTATCGCACCCCTGATTATGATTCTACCACATAAACACACATTCTCGGGTCTATATTTATAAGAAGTTAACTATAGTTTGGTGGCTGTCTCACTATTCTAAAAGTACATATAAAGGTTTATTTAACCCTTTCAATGCCAATGTTGTTGTTAGCCTCACTCAAAGCAACTGTTCATTTTTTGAGGCAATGTTTAATAAAACTTCAATTAATTGACATCAGATAATAACTAAAGTAAATCGTATTCCTCAATTTCGACCCTGGCATTATTAGTGGATATTTGGCACATATCTCACAGCAATGTTGGCACTGAAATTGTTAAGAATAAACTTATAGATTGTAAGCTTAACATAGAAACATAGAATTTGACGGCAGATAAGAACCACTTGGCCCTTCTAGTCTGCCCCTTGTAAGCAGGGCCTTTCTACATCTATGACTGTCTGTAACTAGCCATTATTTTATCACTGTTTCCAATCATAAGTGCAATGGAATTTGCTGTGCTAAATAAGAAACTGTAATAAATAATAATAATTAGCGTTAAGAAGAGTTCATAAATTTAGATTACCTATTCCCAGCAATGGCACAATAAAAAAGTCAAACAATAGCTTATTTGCCACCAGGACTTCTGTGTGACTACATAAACAAAAGATGAAGTACAGATGGAGCCGGCCTTGTCCTTGCCCGGCACCCACCAGAACGTTCTCTGACCACCCCTTAGGGGGGGTCAGGGCAGTAAGGGGGCCCAGCGGCAGCGGACGTCGTCAGGAAGCTCCGTTGCCACGGGGCACGCGCACCCCCTGGCGGGAGCTGGCGGCTGGAAGGGGATAGCATTAGAATCACCAGCTATAATGAAATGTTATTGATATGCATAAAAATCTGTTTTATCAAATGTTTAGGTGTGACTGCAGCATTGAATCCGGCTCTATTTATTTTGTTACAAATAGACTGTTAAATGGCAGTTAGGATTGGTTGGTACTTTGTGTCTGATTCAAACCTGCCCGCTAAGCCGTGTATTTTCTCTGCCTAGCGAGCGCGTAATTGCCACCCAGCTGATGCATTCCCCCACCCAGCTGCCCGAATCCCTGCACGAGTAAGTGAGTGGATGTGTACGCTTACAATTCACTCGCATGTGACCGCATGGAGGAAAAATCATTTGTTGGTCCCTCACCATTGAATGATTTGTCCTGCCTTCTTGGATAAATTATCCTAGAGGGAGATGGCCAAAATGGGGGTGAGTGCTGATGTCAGCTGCCCACCCCAAGCAGGCATCCACACATCTGCATTCACAGGGATATGCCAAACATTTTTTATGGGTACCCTGCTTTCACCCCCTGCCCTCTCCCTGCCTGCCCATCCTGGAGCGACCACCCCGGCGAGTGTGAAACTCGCCAAAGGCATTTGCTCCCATGGCTTACACGTGCCCATATCTGCGCATTGCAAAACCCCGCACCAAGCGCGTCTGAATTGCCTCCTTTAGCTCTCTCCGCGCTTTGGAAAATCTACCACTAAAAGTGTGCTTGGCTACACATTTTGTGTCTATGAAGTGTGTGTGCCTGTGTGTGTGTGTGTGTGTGTTTGAGTCTTTTGAAACTCCATTTAGTAGCCTTAAATACCTAGGTTGGCCTTTAAAGTCAATTTTCAATGTAAGTCAGAGCCTGCTGTATAAAGATCAATATCTGCTGGGCAATTATAGTGAATTGAGTTACAAGAATAGATGTACTGCAAGTTGATGCCCAAGATTATTATTTCAAAAGTACAGAAAATTGTTTGCTACAGTATATTTTCGTCAAATATCTTGACAGAACTTTGTAGTCACATCAGAGAAGTAAGTAGTATTGGGTGGAATTCAGTACAGTTATTGTTTTTACAAAAATAGTTTAATATATAGCTATTTATTATATAGATGGTCAATATATGGTGATAGGATTAGTTAAAATAATTGTACTAAAGCTTATTACAGTATATCATAAATGTATATTGCTTATAATTATTAAGCAGTATAAAGTGTACATCATTCAATATTAGAAAGTACCTGTCCAATTCATTAAAAGTAAAAATGTAAAAATATTTGCCGAAAAATAAATTTCTAACTAAACAAGGATATTGTCAATAGATATAAATATATATACTGTATATATATATATATATATATATATATATATATATATATATATATATATATATATATGTATATATATATATATATATATATATATATATATATAGAGTGTTTGCGGTTCTGGCACTCACTGCTTAATGAAGGTGAAAAGATCCTGGTGCCTTCCGATGGGTATCCCTCCTGCCAGGTAGGTATATCCAGACATATACAGTATGCGGCGGCACTCAGTAGAAATAAAAGTCGACACACAGCCTTAAAGACGCCAACGTTTCAATGTTATTCACATTTTCGTCAGGGCAGCAAACATAAATGTACACTCACCATTTTTGTAGTGCAGCCATCACCAGAACCTCCCTCCGGGTGGGCGCCGGCAGCCGCCGGTGTCGCGCCCGGAAGTTGTCACCCTGTGCTCCCACCACCACCATCTTGAAAACTGGAAAGTAGCATATCAATATGAGTACAAGTACTGGCAAGCAGTTTTACAGCCAACATGAATAATGCAACATACTTAATACGCATATTATAAAGAATTATAGGAAGCATTGTAAGCCCATGGACTCGTTTAGTCCTACAGGGCTCATTTTGTCTAACAGGAAGATCCATTTAGCTTCCTTTTGCAGCAGAAACTTGGATCTATTGCCTCCTCTGCGAAGAGGCGGCACATGATCAATGATCATGTGACGTAACGCTGTGGGGGAGTGGCCCGCTTCGGCATAGTGCCTAGCAACAGGTTGTATACTGTTGCCAGTCAGAATCGCCGCACGAATGGCTTGTCTGTGCTGCGCCATTCTGGTTTTGAACTGGCAATCAGTCTTGCCGATATAGTAGCAGCCACACGGGCAGATTAAAGCATAAACCACATAGCAGGAAGAACATGTTAATCTGTGAAAGATTTTGAAGGTTTTGGCCAGAGTTGGATGTTTAATAGAATCACCTGTAAGCATGTACCCACAAGTAGTACAACCAGTACATTTAAAGCACCCATTTTTGGGGGTACCCCAGAATTGGCCAGCGTTTTTTTTATTAAAATTGGTAACATCTGAATGGACCACATAGTCTCTAAGGTTTTTACCCCGGGAATACCCTGTCATAATTTTTTTAGAATTCAACGAGGGGAGACTAGGGTCAGTTGTTATAATGGGCCAATAATGTTTAACAGCTTTACGGGCTGTTTGACTGGCTGTATTAAATCTAGTGGGCCAAATGATGGTGTCTTTTAGATTCTTTTTGGATTTTTTGGCCAGCGTGCTGGCTCTGGTTTTATGCATAACCTGCTCTTTAGTGGTTAAAAGGTCAGATTTTAAATACCCCCTCTGTACAAACTTATCAATCATAATATCCATTTGTTTAGAGGCCTCCTCGTCACTATTACAGATCCTACGTACCCTTAAAAGCTGTGATAAGGGTAATCCCTTATGTACAGGCGGGGGATGGAAACTAGTAGGAGGAAGTAACACATTACGATCGGTAGGTTTTACAAAAAGAGTAGTTTTAAGGTGATCATTAGCCTTTTCAATGCGGACATCGAGGAAATCAATTACTGTAGGAGAGATCTTAAAGGTAAGTTTGACCGGGCTGCTACTTAAATTGTGCTCATTAATAATTTTTTCCAGGGCATCATTGCTACCCCCCCAAATCATGATCATATCATCTATATATCTTGAATAGTATATGATATATTTGGAAATATTAGTTGAAGAAAAAAAGATGTCACGTTCAACCATAATCATGTAGGCGTTAGCATACGCCGGCGCGACAGATGATCCCATTGCGCAGCCGGCTAGTTGTAGGTAATAATTACCATCATAAAAGAAGTAATTGTTGGTTAACAGCTTTTCCAATAAACCACAAAAAAATTCAATTTCGGGGCCAATGTATGTCGAGCTGGAGGAAATAAGCTGCCGTGTGGCAGCGATGCCCTGGGCATGTGGAATGCACGTATATAATGAACATACATCAATGCTAGAAAGTAGACAGTCACTAGGTATACTTGTCAGTCCGTCCAAAGCCTGTAGAAGAGCAGTGGTATCCTGCAATACAAAGTTGGAATTTTGTATACATGGCTGGAGATATATATCCAGATACATGGATACAACATGAAAGATAGACCCCCTGGCAGAGATGATGGGTCTACCAGGGGGATCTACCAGCCCTTTGTGCACCTTCGGTAAAGTATACAACAAAGGTCTGGTCGGGCAATCTGTGACAAGCAGCTCATGTATTTCTTTAGTAATGATCCCATTGAGGACCGCACTGGACAGGTAAGAATCCAGATCACGTTTGTAAGCGTTGGTCGGGTCTCCCGTTAGACGAGCATACACAGCTTCATCAGCAAGTTGTCGTTGTATTTCTTTTTTATAGGCTCCAATGTCCTGCACGACAATCGAGCCACCCTTGTCGGAGGCTCGAATAACTATGTCCTCTCGTTTTTCCAGGCTCTTGAGGGCACGCCATTCATTAGGAGATAGGTTGGAATGTTGCTGTTTGGGCTGTGCTTGCGTGTCATTGAGAGAATTTTCAACCAATCTAGTGAACGACTTGATTGAGGCATTAGTCACAGGGGGGTCAAATGTAGATCGTTTCTTTAATTTCTGAAGTTCAGGAGGGATGGATATCTTCCTGTTTGTTTGACTTTGATCTTTAAAGTAATCTTGAAGCTTCAATTGCCTGTTAAGCTTGTACACTTCAGTTTTCCAAAGGAAAGGGTCATACTTGGTAGTGGGGACGAAATTAAGTCCTTTGTTAAGAAGACTGGTCTCATCAACTGTCAAAGGACTGGACGACAAATTGAAGATCAGGTCCGTTTGCCCCTTGAGGGGGGTTTTTGGCCTCTTAATGCGTTTCCATTGGTCGCCTCGCCGGTTGTGTCGTCGGGGAGTTTTAGCTGGGCCCTTGTACGAATCGCTAAAGGGATTGGGGCTTTTTTGGTTCTCCGTTTGCTTACTTCACCCTCACTGGCTGAGGTGCCAGATTCATTTGAAGTATCAAATCTGTAGCCACGACGGGGTCTCCTATTGGAGCTAATTCTGCTAGTCGCTTCTGTACCACCTGTCAGCCACGCATAAACATTGTGGGACTCATAGTCATGATTGACCTTGTTGTATTTGTCCCGTTTGTATTTCAAGAGATCTCGCTTGTATGTGTCCATTTGGCTCTGTAATTTTTGTAGCCAATCACACGAGGGATCTTCTATGAAAGCCTGTTTGTGTGCTGTTTCAAAAGTGCCCGTGTGGCCGCTACTATATCGGCAAGACTGATTGCCAGTTCAAAACCAGAATGGCGCAGCACAGACAAGCCATTCGTGCGGCGATTCTGACTGGCAACAGTATACAACCTGTTGCTAGGCACTATGCCGAAGCGGGCCACTCCCCCACAGCGTTACGTCACATGATCATTGATCATGTGCCGCCTCTTCGCAGAGGAGGCAATAGATCCAAGTTTCTGCTGCAAAAGGAAGCTAAATGGATCTTCCTGTTAGACACAATGAGCCCTGTAGGACTAAACGAGTCCATGGGCTTACAATGCTTCCTATAATTCTTTATAATATGCGTATTAAGTATGTTGCATTATTCATGTTGGCTGTAAAACTGCTTGCCAGTACTTGTACTCATATTGATATGCTACTTTCCAGTTTTCAAGATGGTGGTGGTGGGAGCACAGGGTGACAACTTCCGGGCGCGACACCGGCGGCTGCCGGCGCCCACCCGGAGGGAGGTTCTGGTGATGGCTGCACTACAAAAATGGTGAGTGTACATTTATGTTTGCTGCCCTGACGAAAATGTGAATAACATTGAAACGTTGGCGTCTTTAAGGCTGTGTGTCGACTTTTATTTCTACTGAGTGCCGCCGCATACTGTATATGTCTGGATATACCTACCTGGCAGGAGGGATACCCATCGGAAGGCACCAGGATCTTTTCACCTTCGTTAAGCAGTGAGTGCCAGAACCGCAAACACTCTCTATCTGACGGAGCAACGTGAGCTGCATCCTTCATTTGTTCAGGCACCCTGGTGATTTTTTACTCTGTAGCAGGCTGGCCCTCGCTAGACCAAGTAAACAGAAGGTTTGCTGTGGCAAGTGTCAGGTGACACTGCGTTTGTTTTTGGTGGATTTTTTTCACATCATCTTGATAACAGCATGGAACAAGCTTCAGAAAGGGTTACTTTGGATGTGGGCGATGTATTAACCTTCTCTGATGTGGAAGCCACCAATATTGTTTACACTGAAAAAGTGTTTGCAGCAACTGACAGCATTCCGCTGCAGGATCTGTTCAGAGACTGGGCTAAATTGAAGAGACGGGAAACGGACTTTTACTACCATGGGGCTACCTTGTCCGAGTATTTTACTGCTAAAAAAATTCCACGCGGTTTTCGCGTGCGCAATATACCCACCATCGGCCGCAATAACACGCAATTTTGCAAGCGCTGGTGTGCCATATTAAATAAGTGCTCGCTAGATCTTCTTCTTTTGGTGATAGAAGAATCAACAAGAGAACTCAATGTCACCAAGGAAAAGATCAGCACTTTTGAAACAGCACACAAACAGGCTTTCATAGAAGATCCCTCGTGTGATTGGCTACAAAAATTACAGAGCCAAATGGACACATACAAGCGAGATCTCTTGAAATACAAACGGGACAAATACAACAAGGTCAATCATGACTATGAGTCCCACAATGTTTATGCGTGGCTGACAGGTGGTACAGAAGCGACTAGCAGAATTAGCTCCAATAGGAGACCCCGTCGTGGCTACAGATTTGATACTTCAAATGAATCTGGCACCTCAGCCAGTGAGGGTGAAGTAAGCAAACGGAGAACCAAAAAAGCCCCAATCCCTTTAGCGATTCGTACAAGGGCCCAGCTAAAACTCCCCGACGACACAACCGGCGAGGCGGCCAATGGAAACGCATTAAGGGGCCAAAAACCCCCCTCAAGGGGCAAACGGACCTGATCTTCAATTTGTCGTCCAGTCCTTTGACAGTTGATGAGACCAGTCTTCTTAACAAAGGACTTAATTTCGTCCCCACTACCAAGTATGACCCTTTCCTTTGGAAAACTGAAGTGTACAAGCTTAACAGGCAATTGAAGCTTCAAGATTACTTTAAAGATCAAAGTCAAACTAACAGGAAGATATCCATCCCTCCTGTACTTCAGAAATTAAAGAAACGATCTACATTTGACCCCCCTGTGACTAATGCCTCAATCAAGTCGTTCACTAGATTGGTTGAAAATTCTCTCAATGACACGCAAGCACAGCCCAAACAGCAACATTCCAACCTATCTCCTAATGAATGGCGTGCCCTCAAGAGCCTGGAAAAACGAGAGGACATAGTTATTCGAGCCTCCGACAAGGGTGGCTCGATTGTCGTGCAGGACATTGGAGCCTATAAAAAAGAAATACAACGACAACTTGCTGATGAAGCTGTGTATGCTCGTCTAACGGGAGACCCGACCAACGCTTACAAACGTGATCTGGATTCTTACCTGTCCAGTGCGGTCCTCAATGGGATCATTACTAAAGAAATACATGAGCTGCTTGTCACAGATTGCCCGACCAGACCTTTGTTGTATACTTTACCGAAGGTGCACAAAGGGCTGGTAGATCCCCCTGGTAGACCCATCATCTCTGCCAGGGGGTCTATCTTTCATGTTGTATCCATGTATCTGGATATATATCTCCAGCCATGTATACAAAATTCCAACTTTGTATTGCAGGATACCACTGCTCTTCTACAGGCTTTGGACGGACTGACAAGTATACCTAGTGACTGTCTACTTTCTAGCATTGATGTATGTTCATTATATACGTGCATTCCACATGCCCAGGGCATCGCTGCCACACGGCAGCTTATTTCCTCCAGCTCGACATACATTGGCCCCGAAATTGAATTTTTTTGTGGTTTATTGGAAAAGGTGTTAACCAACAATTACTTCTTTTATGATGGTAATTATTACCTACAACTAGCCGGCTGCGCAATGGGATCATCTGTCGCGCCGGCGTATGCTAACGCCTACATGATTATGGTTGAACGTGACATCTTTTTTTCTTCAACTAATATTTCCAAATATATCATATACTATTCAAGATATATAGATGATATGATCATGATTTGGGGGGGTAGCAATGATGCCCTGGAAAAAATTATTAATGAGCACAATTTAAGTAGCAACCCGGTCAAACTTACCTTTAAGATCTCTCCTACAGTAATTGATTTCCTCGATGTCCGCATTGAAAAGGCTAATGATCACCTTAAAACTACTCTTTTTGTAAAACCTACCGATCGTAATGTGTTACTTCCTCCTACTAGTTTCCATCCCCCGCCTGTACATAAGGGATTACCCTTATCACAGCTTTTAAGGGTACGTAGGATCTGTAATAGTGACGAGGAGGGCTCTAAACAAATGGATATTATGATTGATAAGTTTGTACAGAGGGAGTATTTAAAATCTGACCTTTTAACCACTAAAGAGCAGGTTATGCATAAAACCAGAGCCAGCACGCTGGCCAAAAAATCCAAAAAGAATCTAAAAGACACCATCATTTGGCCCACTAGATTTAATACAGCCAGTCAAACAGCCCGTAAAGCTGTTAAACATTATTGGCCCATTATAACAACTGACCCTAGTCTCCCCTCGTTGAATTCTAAAAAAATTATGACAGGGTATTCCCGGGGTAAAAACCTTAGAGACTATGTGGTCCATTCAGATGTTACCAATTTTAATAAAAAAACCGCTGGCCAATTCTGGGGTACTCCCAAAAATGGGTGCTTTAAATGTACTGGTTGTACTACTTGTGGGTACATGCTTACAGGTGATTCTATTAAACATCCAACTCTGGCCAAAACCTTCAAAATCTTTCACAGATTAACATGTTCTTCCTGCTATGTGGTTTATGCTTTAATCTGCCCGTGTGGCCGCTACTATATCGGCAAGACTGATTGCCAGTTCAAAACCAGAATGGCGCAGCACAGACAAGCCATTCGTGCGGCGATTCTGACTGGCAACAGTATACAACCTGTTGCTAGGCACTATGCCGAAGCGGGCCACTCCCCCACAGCGTTACGTCACATGATCATTGATCATGTGCCGCCTCTTCGCAGAGGAGGCAATAGATCCAAGTTTCTGCTGCAAAAGGAAGCTAAATGGATCTTCCTGTTAGACACAATGAGCCCTGTAGGACTAAACGAGTCCATGGGCTTACAATGCTTCCTATAATTCTTTATAATATGCGTATTAAGTATGTTGCATTATTCATGTTGGCTGTAAAACTGCTTGCCAGTACTTGTACTCATATTGATATGCTACTTTCCAGTTTTCAAGATGGTGGTGGTGGGAGCACAGGGTGACAACTTCCGGGCGCGACACCGGCGGCTGCCGGCGCCCACCCGGAGGGAAGTTCTGGTGATGGCTGCACTACAAAAATGGTGAGTGTACATTTATGTTTGCTGCCCTGACGAAAATGTGAATAACATTGAAACGTTGGCGTCTTTAAGGCTGTGTGTCGACTTTTATTTCTAATGAGTGCCGCCGCATACTGTATATATATATATATATATATATATATATATATATATATTATCGACCAGCCGGCACTCTGTAGTAAAAAGCAGTACTGACGTCCGGAGCTCAGTCCTCACTTGTTGGGATACATACACACTCCAATCGACGGCTCAAACGGACTTTTTTTCAAATAAATCACTGCATACTGGTTATCAGCTTGTGTATGCAGTGATTTATTTGAAAAAAGTCAGTTTGAACCGTCGATTGGAGTGTATACTGTATATATATATATATATATATATATATATATATATATATAGCGTTAAGAAGAAGCGTCACTCCAGGTGCTGATTCAATAATCGTTTACTGCTAGTCTACAGTGTTTCGGGCCGGAGCCCGTCTTTAGGACATAAACAGTGTAATTCAAGTGCTACAGATGTTAAATAGCTTACCAGGTCCCTGCGTTGGCGTCGCCATTCCGCCCCCTCCATGGCGTCGGATCCTACTTCCGGGTTGTCATAGCCGGAAGTGACGCGGCGCCCTTACCGGAGGCCTCATGCGTGCGCCTCACTGACTGTCTGCCAGTAGTTGTTTCTGGCATCTAAAAACCAACAAAACATTTTATCAAACTCGTTATGATCGGTGTCTCTAATGTGGTGTGATATTGACATGTCACCTAGCTCCCAAGTAAGAATCACTTTGGTGCATTAGTTAAAATATTCATTCATGACTGACTGCGTGATATGTGTTGTGTCTTGAAAAAGGTGTAAAATGGCCAGGTAGCCACTAGATGGTGCTGCTGTTGTTTGTATTGGGTTTCACTTATAACCTTATTGCTCTCATCTATGTGATTAACCTGTTGTGCTAATCTATTTAAATATACCTGTGTCTTTTAAGAAAAAAATGTCTCTAGACTGTACGGGTAATAGGGATGGATCTTTCGATCTAAGATGAATACTGATAGTACATAGTGTGCCTGTACCTCTGTCCTAGGATCGTCACCAATCCGAAAGGCTCACATCCTGGCGCATAAAAAACGTTACTATCCACGCCACTATGTGAGGTGGCCCAATTTATCATTGGGCCTGTCTGTGTTAGTATAGAAAAATGTGTGTATAAGAAGAAAAGGAATAAAAATACGGAAAAGTGAAAAAATGAAAGTGCACTGGAAGGGTGCTGATGGTTATTAATAAAAATTATAACCAGTTCCATTTGACATCCGCCTCTGCTATGTAGATATACTGTCAAGGCGGATGATTATCAGTAAAAATGTGCTAACTTAGGGGGTTATTCTAGTTCATTCTTTCTGACAAAATCCTTCTTAGATGGACAAAACCATGTGCACTGCGGGTGGGGCAGATGTAACTTGTGCAGAGAGAATTAGATTTGGGTGGGGTTTTTCTTCAAAGTGAGATCTATATTGAAGTGTAAAATCATGCAGTCAGTATTTTCCCTGCACAGAAACAAAAAACTCACCCAAATCTAATTATCTCTGCACAAGTTACATCTGCCCCCCTGCAGTGCACATGGTTTTGTCCATCTAAGAAGGATTTTGTCAGAAAGAATGAACTAGAATAACCCCCTTAGTGTTGACAATAGGACCAAGTGCTGTCTGTATTTGACAGGCTTGGATATATGTGAAAAAACTTGAAAAATCTCTGAACAAAACAAGTGCAAAAAAAGTGCTAAAAAACTAGAACTATCCTGTCATGTGTTGCTGTATAACTTAATGTATTAGATGTGGTATCCCTATTACTATGTTGGTATCCATGCTAAAGACATGATTAAAAAAGATTAAAGAAGATTAAAATCTAATTGTTGTGTATACTCCACTGAAGATGTTATTCTTGTAAGTCTGCTGCCTGTCACACCTTGGTACGTGTGATAATTCGGTGATCATGTACTGTTCTTTCTATAACTGTGTTCCCATATGATTCTGCAGTATTAAATCAAACTTGTATTATAAGAAACATTTAAAGTTGAGGGCCTCATTTAGACCGTTGGGGCTCACAGTATTGAGCCTTCTGATCCATTGGCATTCCAGCTGCAATAGTCTCTTGTCCCTGTCTCCTCCCCGCAGTGAGGCAGGGACATGGTCGATGATTCTGTATCGGAGTGTGGCCATGCCATGTTTTTTCTCTCCGAAGTGCCGTGCTACAGCTTGATCACTAGTTCCACTTTGTATGGCGTCTCTTATGGCCTTCCGATGTTGTGCCATCCTTTCTTTGAATTGTCTCGCTGTCTTGCCCACGTAGTGTTGCCCACACGGACAAGACAGCAAGTATACCACATGCGTGGTAGTACATGTTACCACATGTTTGATTTTATACATGTGGCCTGTATAGGGATGTCGGAATTGGTCGCCTGTGACCATATAGTTGCATGTCACACACCCCAAACACTTGTAGCATCCCGGTTTCTTTGTCAGGAAGTTGGCTACTTTCGTGACACCAAGACCTGTCACATCTGTTTTCACTAGGAGGTCTTTCAGATTAGGCCCCCGTACATAGCTCGGCATAATTCGTTTGCCCATCAGGCTTTTCAACTCTGGGTCCGTGTTGACTATGGGCCAATGGGATTTCACCTTCTGTACCATCTTGGGGCTCTTGTTGGTGTATTTGGTGACCCATGTCATCATATCATCTTTCACCTCCTTGATTTTGCTTGCAAGGAGTTCGGGCCTGGTTTTAGCACATGCTTTTTGTCTGGCCTTGAGCAAAGCTTCTTGTTGGTACCCTCTTGCTATAAATTTCTCGTGCATCTCATCTAGTTGTTTCTCTCGTGTTCCATAATTGCTGTTGATGTGAAATACCCGCAGGAACTGTGAATACGGTAAACTAGAGATTGTATGCTTGGGGTGAAAGCTATGGCTATGTAGGAGGGTGTTCCGGTCGGTGGGTTTTGAATAGAGTTGTGTGTGGATCTGTCCATCCTCAATCAGTATCTGAACATCCAGGAAGTTGACACTGCTTCTACTCAGATTGTATGTCAATTTGGCAGCACTGTCTGATGCATTATGACTTTGTAGGACCTTGATTAGTGAGTCCTCAGTGCCTGTTCACAGAAGCAAGATGTCATCAATATACCTCATATATTTAAACACCCCCATTCATATATTTAAACACCCCATTCTGTGAAGAACAGTCTCTTCTCAACTGCATGCATGTAGGCGTTAGCATATACAGGAGCTGCTGCCGATCCCATTGCGCAGCCAGCGCTCTGGTTGTAGAATCGCCCATCATGCAGGAAACAATTGTGTGTCAGGGTGAATTCTATGAGGCTTACAAAGAACTCAACCTGTGGTCCTGTATATAGACGGTTGTTTTCAATGAGTTCTTTAACTGCATCCAGGCCTAGCTGATGCGGGATGCACGTAAAAAGATTTGTGACATCTATGCTTGCCAGTATCAAATTCTCTGGGACCTGTGTGATGGATGTTAATTCTTGAAGCAACATGGTTGTGTCCTTTAGGTAAGAACTGGTGGCTTGTATGCACGGCTGCAGATAATAATCGATGTAGATCGCCAATGGTTCACAGAGCGACCCCCGGGCAGAGATGATAGGTCTCCCCGGAGGCCGCTCTGCGTCCTTGTGGATCTTTGGTATGGTGTAGAACAGAGCTGTCTTGGGATCCTTTCTGGTTAACAGGGTTTGTGTCTCTTTAGAGATAACACCTTCCTCCACTGCTGTAGATAATAGTGTTTCCAATTCCTTGGAATATCGCTTCGTGGGGTTCTCTCCCAATAGCTCATAGGTGTTGGTATCCATCAATTGACGATTGCACTCCTCACGGTATTGGGTGATATCTTGCACGACGATGGAGCCCTCCTTGTCCGCCCCTCTGATTATGATATCCTGTCTGGCTCTTAGATTTTTCAAAGCCTGGCGTTCTTCTTTAGACAGGTTGGGTCTCATTGATACGGGCATAGCTTGACAGGTTGAGTCCATCATCCTTGAAAAAGTCCGTATGGAGGCATTAAAAGATTGTGGATCAAAAGTGCTGGTGGCTCCCAATTTTTTTCTTATTATGCTTTGATCAACTTCTTGTGTTAGTGCTGGGGTATCCGTTTTTTTGTCAAAGAACTCCCGTAAACGCAGTTTTCTTTGAAACTTATAGTTATCCACTTGAAGATGGAATTCATCATGTTGCGTTGTGGGTGTATAGCTCAAACCCTTACTTAGTAATTTGGTTTCCATTACTGTAAGGGGAGTCTTTGACAAATTAAAAACTAGTTCCTGTATCGTTTTGTGGTTTTCCGCTTTCTGGAGTCTGAGGCTCTGCCCCCCTCTTCTTGTTCTTTTGGGGTGCCGATAGCCGTCCTCTCCCGGTTCCTGATAATGGACCGGGTATCTACGCCTAAAGGGATGGTTGGCCTGTTTCTTCCTCTCCGACTAGTGAAAGGGACTTCTGTGTCACTGGCCGAGGTACTTGTATATCCCCCTTGTTGTCTGGGGGGTCTTCGATCCCTCCGATTCCTGGTTACTTGGGCGTTTTGGCTGCGGTTATCGTTGTTGAGCCACCTATATACTCGATGCTGTTGGTAATAAGCCTGCACTTTCTGGAATTTCTCTTTCTTAAATTTGAGAATGTCGCGTCGATAATTTTCGACATTTGTTTTGATTTTATTCATCCAGTCGGTGCTTGTATCCTCATTTAGGGCCTGCAGGTGCTCTCCTTCAAATGCTGCGATTTTTTCTTTAATCAGGTTGAGCTCCCTGGTGGATTCTTCGATCACCAAGAGGATCAGATCCATAGAACATTTGTTCAGGATACTGATCCACTTGGTGCAGAAGGCCGGATTGTGTCGGCCTATAGTAGGGGAGTTATGGACTCTGAATCCTCTAGGGATTTGTTTGTTTCTGAAATATTCAGACAAAGTGAGTCCATGCATGAGGAAATCCACCTCTTTCCTTTTCATACGGATTAATTCCTGAAACACATCATACCCTGTTGACTGTATCCCTATGTCGAATACAGGTTGCGTGTATAGTATCCCTCCTGCGTCGCTATCTGAATAGCTAAACACATCAGTATTGGCACATTGCAGCATCTGGACGGTGTCCTCCCCAGTCGCTGCAGGTGTCGCCATATTGCGGTTGGCAGAACAGCTTTCAAGTGGAGTAAAAGTTCAGTGCTTTAAAAAGTGCAAGTGCAGTCACTGTCAAGGAAGCCTGTGTGTCCGTGTCTCCCCTGTGTGGGACGGAATCCTTTGGTGCAGACAGTGCTGGTCAGGTCCTGAATAGCTGGCGTTAAATGGCAGGGAAACAGCATACAATGAGGGTGCCTTGATAGATGACAGCAGCCAAAGCCCAGGCTGACTGTGTAGCATACATAGTAGAAGGTCCGGCACTCCTCACCTGCCCCTGCTCCACTGAATAACTTGGCCTGGGTGCCCGCTGATCGCTGGCTGTACCAGCGCTTGTCAAAATAGCGTTAAGAAGAAGCGTCACTCCAGGTGCTGATTCAATAATCGTTTACTGCTAGTCTACAGTGTTTCGGCCCGAAACACTGTAGACTAGCAGTAAACGATTATTGAATCAGCCATCCCTTTAGGCGTAGATACCCGGTCCATTATCAGGAACCGGGAGAGGACGGCTATCGGCACCCCAAAAGAACAAGAAGAGGGGGGCAGAGCCTCAGACTCCAGAAAGCGGAAAACCACAAACCGATACAGGAACTAGTTTTTAATTTGTCAAAGACTCCCCTTACAGTAATGGAAACCAAATTACTAAGTAAGGGTTTGAGCTATACACCCACAACGCAACATGATGAATTCCAACTTCAAGTGGATAACTATAAGTTTCAAAGAAAACTGCGTTTACGGGAGTTCTTTGACAAAAAACCGGATACCCCAGCACTAACACAAGAAGGTGATCAAAGCATAATAAGAAAAAAATTGGGAGCCACCAGCACTTTTGATCCACAATCTTTTAATGCCTCCATACGGACTTTTTCAAGGATGATGGACTCAACCTGTCAAGCTATGCCCGTATCAATGAGACCCAACCTGTCTAAAGAAGAACGCCAGGCTTTGAAAAATCTAAGAGCCAGACAGGATATCATAATCAGAGGGGCGGACAAGGGGGGCTCCATCGTCGTGCAAGATATCACCCAATACCGTGAGGAGTGCAATCGTCAATTGATGGATACCAACACCTATGAGCTATTGGGAGAGAACCCCACAAAGCGATATTCCAAGGAATTGGAAACACTATTATCTACAGCAGTGGAGGAAGGTGTTATCTCTAAAGAGACATAAACCCTGTTAACCAGAAAGGATCCCAAGACAGCTCTGTTCTACACCATACCAAAGATCCACAAGGACGCAGAGCGGCCTCCGGGGAGACCTATCATCTCTGCCCGGGGGTCGCTCTGTGAACCATTGGCGATCTACATCGATCATTATCTGCAGCCGTGCATACAAGCCACCAGTTCTTACCTAAAGGACACAACCATGTTGCTTCAAGAATTAACATCCATCACACAGGTCCCAGAGAATTTGATACTGGCAAGCATAGATGTCACAAATCTTTATACGTGCATCCCGAATCAGCTAGGCCTGGATGCAGTTAAAGAACTCATTGAAAACAACCGTCTATATACAGGACCACAGGTTGAGTTCTTTGTAAGCCTCATAGAATTCACCCTGACACACAATTGTTTCCTGCATGATGGGCGATTCTACAACCAGAGCGCTGGCTGCGCAATGGGATCGGCAGCAGCTCCTGTATATGCTAACGCCTACATGCATGCAGTTGAGAAGAGACTGTTCTTCACAGATAATGACATCATGAATGGGGTGTTTAAATATATGAGGTATATTGATGACATCTTGCTTCTGTGAACAGGCACTGAGGACTCACTAATCAAGGTCCTACAAAGTCATAATGCATCAGACAGTGCTGCCAAATTGACATACAATCTGAGTAGAAGCAGTGTCAACTTCCTGGATGTTCAGATACTGATTGAGGATGGACAGATCCACACACAACTCTATTCAAAACCCACCGACCGGAACACCCTCCTACATAGCCATAGCTTCCACCCCAAGCATACAATCTCTAGTTTACCGTATTCACAGTTCCTGCGGGTATGCCGCATCAACAGCAATTATGGAACACGAGAGAAACAACTAGATGAGATGCACGAGAAATTTATAGCAAGAGGGTATCAACAAGAAGCTTTGCTCAAGGCCAGACAAAAAGCATGTGCTAAAACAAGGCCCGAACTCCTTGCAAGCAAAAACAAGGAGGTGAAAGATGATATGATGACATGGGTCACCAAATACACCAACAAGAGCCCCAAGATGGTACAGAAGGTGAAATCCCATTGGCCCATAGTCAACACGGACCCAGAGTTGAAAAGCCTGATGGGCAAACGAATTATGCCGAGCTATGTACGGGGGCCTAATCTGAAAGACCTCCTAGTAAAAACAGATGTGACAGGTCTTGGTGTCACGAAAGTAGCCAACTTCCTGACAAAGAAACCGGGATGCTACAAGTGTTTGGGGTGTGTGACATGCAACTATATGGTCACAGGCGACCAATTCCGACATCCCTATACAGGCCACATGTATAAAATCAAACATGTGGTAACATGTACTACCACGCATGTGGTATACTTGCTGTCTTGTCCGTGTGGGCAACACTACGTGGGCAAGACAGCGAGACAATTCAAAGAAAGGATGGCACAACATCGGAAGGCCATAAGAGACGCCATACAAAGTGGAACTAGTGATCAAGCTGTAGCACGGCACTTCGGAGAGAAAAAACATGGCATGGCCACACTCCGATACAGAATCATCGACCATGTCCCTGCCTCACTGCGGGGAGGAGACAGGGACAAGAGACTATTGCAGCTGGAATGCCGATGGATCAGTAGGCTCAATACTGTGAGCCCTAACGGTCTAAATGAGGCCCTCAACTTTAAATGTTTCTTATAATACAAGTTTGATTTAATACTGCAGAATCATATGGGAACACAGTTATAGAAAGAACAGTACATGATCACCGAATTATCACACGTACCAAGGTGTGACAGGCAGCAGACTTACAAGAATAACATCTTCAGTGGAGTATACACAACAATTAGATTTTAATCTTCTTTAATCTTTTTTAATCATGTCTTTAGCATGGATACCAACATAGTAATAGGGATACCACATCTAATACATTAAGTTATACAGCAACACATGACAGGATAGTTCTAGTTTTTTAGCACTTTTTTTGCACTTGTTTTGTTCAGAGATTTTTCAAGTTTTTTCACATATATCCAAGCCTGTCAAATACAGACAGCACTTGGTCCTATTGTCAACACTAAGTTAGCACATTTTTACTGATAATCATCCGCCTTGACAGTATATCTACATAGCAGAGGCGGATGTCAAATGGAACTGGTTATAATTTTTATTAATAACCATCAGCACCCTTCCAGTGCACTTTCATTTTTTTACTTTTCCGTATTTTTATTCCTTTTCTTCTTATACACACATTTTTCTATACTAACACAGACAGGCCCAATGATAAATTGGGCCACCTCACATAGTGGCGTGGATAGTAACGTTTTTTATGCGCCAGGATGTGAGCCTTTCGGATTGGTGACAATCCTAGGACAGAGGTACAGGCACACTATGTACTATCAGTATTCATCTTAGATCAAAAGATCCATCCCTATTACCCGTACAGTCTAGAGACATTTTTTTCTTAAAAGACACAGGTATATTTAAATAGATTAGCACAACAGGTTAATCACATAGATGAGAGCAATAAGGTTATAAGTGAAACCCAATACAAACAACAGCAGCACCATCTAGTGGCTACCTGGCCATTTTACACCTTTTTCAAGACACAACACATATCACGCAGTCAGTCATGAATGAATATTTTAACTAATGCACCAAAGTGATTCTTACTTGGGAGCTAGGTGACATGTCAATATCACACCACATTAGAGACACCGATCATAACGAGTTTGATAAAATGTTTTGTTGGTTTTTAGATGCCAGAAACAACTACTGGCAGACAGTCAGTGAGGCGCACGCATGAGGCCTCCGGTAAGGGCGCCGCGTCACTTCCGGCTATGACAACCCGGAAGTAGGATCCGACGCCATGGAGGGGGCGGAATGGCGACGCCAACGCAGGGACCTGGTAAGCTATTTAACATCTGTAGCACTTGTATTACACTGTTTATGTCCTGAAGACGGGCTCCGGCCCGAAACACTGTAGACTAGCAGTAAACGATTACTGAATCAGCACCTGGAGTGACGCTTCTTCTTAACGCTATTTTGACAAGCGCTGGTACAGCCAGCGATCAGCGGGCACCCAGGCCAAGTTATTCAGTGGAGCAGGGGCAGGTGAGGAGTGACGGACCTTCTACTATATATATATATATATCTATATATATATATATATATATATATATCTATATATATATATAGATATATATATATATATAGATTTAGCTAGCTATAAGACCGATAATTTTAGATCACATTTAATCAACATATCAACATATCATGCAAAATAATTTTTAATGTAAAGCGGCAATATTCCTTTTACTGTATTGATTGTCAGTTACCATTGGCATAACAATAGCCCCTGCGGACCCTGAAGGGGCTTGAAGATGTCTAATAGCTTGTGGGTCCTGGGGGTCTCTGGGCACAATTGCTAACACTGCTGGCGCCAGGTACCTGCTAATTTCTCTGTTCTGCCTCTGTCTTACTTAACACTTCAATAAAAGTCTAAAACAGCGTTTTGGAACGCATTTCCGGTATATGTGTGGAATGCATATCCGTGCTAGTCAAACCAGAAGTCTGGAAACGTCATGTGGAACGCATCTTGTATTCTTGTGGAGTGCACAGTGAAAATGTAAGTTCAGCGGCATTGTATGGGACGCTTCTTGTGTAGTACTGTAGTACACATCAGGTTTTTGGCGGAAGTGCCAGAGGCTGGAATCAGGACAGATCTCTATTATATTGTCATTGTGCACTTCCTTAATTCTTTAACCAGTGGAACGCACCTCCATTTTGGAATTCATTTATCCCATACATCTGCTGGAACGCACCACCATTTTGTTTTTGCTTAACTTTTATATAGAATTTTATAAATGCTCAAACTAATGTCTTTCAGTGGGATTCCTTTTCCTCCTACCCAAATGGACCTTTGGAGTAGGATTATTGGATCCTATATGCTGAAAAAAGAACATATTTAGAATGTGCATTTTTATGCCCCAACATTATCATTTAACAGTATAAAATATTCGTAAAATTATTAAATTAAAAATAACAAATAATTTTATCAAAAGGGAGAGAAAGTACACAGAAAGATAAAAACTAATCTCCCAAAGTTTCCCATATATAAAATGACTTAAAGGAACCACTTAATTTCAAAGTCAGCGTTAAGACCTTTGGGCATTAAGTTTTTAAGTTTAAAAATCCATCTAATTTCTGCCCGTGCAAGCATGGCCTCTTCGTTTCTGTTTCGCTATGTATTTTTTACCAATTCTATGGCCATGAAATGGATAATTCCACTCGTTAGGCAGTTGTGCTTTTCTTTGATATGGTTCGATAATGAATGCGTAATGAGGCCTTTCCTGATATTTCTTAAATGTTCACTTAGCCTTGTTTTTAGTGCTCTGCTTGTTCTCCCTATATACACAAGGTTGCAGCTGCATTTGATCAGGTATACCACATTGGTTGTGTGGCAGGTCATGAATTGATCGATCGTGTATTTCTGTCCATTGTGTTCTCATATTTTGTTTTGTTGCTTTTTATCTCCTTACATCCTTGGCAGTTTCCGCATCTATAGAAGCCTTTGCTTCTTATTGGGTTCCTTGGGTTTGTTGTCATCGCACTTCTGGTTAATTTATTCTTCAGAGAGCATAAAAAAGAAACAAAAGAAATTGAAAAGAGATCATGAATTTTACAGAAAATTGGAAAAAGAACTTCTCATACAAGGATACAAAGAAAATCTCTCAGAATCAAGTATAGAGAGTCCAGAAGAGTCAGAAGTAGATAATTCAGAAATAGAAGAAGAATTTTGTGAAGAAGAAGATGTCATCGAGGACAGAAAGGGAAGAAGCCACAATTCCATAGAAAATAAAAATAAAAAAGAGAAAAAGAGAAAATAGAGAAAAAACGGAAGGATAAAAAGAGAACCACAGAATTTGAAGAACAAGAAGAATATAGAGACACACCAAGACAAAATCAGAGAATGCAATGGAGAAATGAGGAGGAAAGAGATTATCCATACAGAATTCAGGAGGGATACTAGATATGACCAGGGAAGAGCCCAGCATTATCCAAATAATCTTATAAACACAAGATGAGTTTACGGATACCAAAGACAGAGAGATCAGTTTAAATACAATTTCTATTCTAACCGAAGAAGCTATAGATATGATCAGAATGTGGCAGAAGTGGACTCCCGAGATCTAAACCTTTGCGGGAAGATAGAGGAACCTTTAGGTACAATCAGGACCGTTTTTTAGGAAGATTCCCCGGTATGAACCAAGGTACTAAGAAAAAGTGGAAAAAGGGTGGGGGGGAGAAAAGAAAAAAGAAACTGAGTCAATACCCCAAACATCAGGAACAAACCCAGGAAAAATTTACAACCTAAGTGACAAGGTCCTATCAACAACTGAAGAGACTCTACTCTTGAAAGGCTTGAAATTTCCCCCTACAAAGAAAATTGACCAGTTCCAGACATTCATCGATCTAGAAAAGTTTACAAGAAAACTGACTAAAAAAGAAGTTTTTCATAATAAAGAATCAGTTCAAGAAGAAAACCCAACAGAAGAAGTAGAGGCGAGTAAGTTCAGGAAGAAATCAACCTTCTTTCCTAAACACCTAAAAGGGAGTTTAATTGATAGCTTCCAGAAATCTGTACAAGAAGATTTAGAGAATCTGGAAAAAAAGAAAATGAAAAAGTCAAATTTCACAAAAAAAAGAAAAAGAAGCAATGAAAAATCTTCAAAAAGATGAAACAATAATCATCAAACCAAGTGATAAAGGGGGAGGAGTGGTTGTAATGAATAAAACAGACTACGTCAAAGAAATATATCGGCAACTTAACGACGGGATAACCTATTTGAAATTGAAAACAGATCCAACCAATAAGATCAAAACGAATTTACATAAACTTGTAACGAAGTATGAAGAAAAAGGAGTATTAACTAAAAAAGAATCAGAGTATTTAAAGGTGGATGACCCAGTTATCCCCACAATATACACCTTGCCAAAGATTCATAAAAATTGAACAAATCCTCCTGGGCGCCCAATCATTTCAGGGGTGGGCAGTTTAACTGCCAACCTCTCGGAATATGTGGACGCCCAATTGCAACCCCTGGTCATACAAAACAAAAACTACAGATACCGCAAGGAACCGAAAAGATATAGAATGGAAGGAGAATGTTTACATGATTACGGCTGATGTAAAAGCCTTATATACGAACATCCCGCACGACATAGGGATAGAAGCTATTGGGAAGGCATTAGAAAAAAAACAGAATATTTGGAGGAGAAGAGAAACTTAATTCTGGAATCCATTAATTTTATTTTGGAGAACAACTACTTCTTCGATAATAATTACTACAATCAACAAGTCGGGACAGCTATGGGGACCTGTTTATGGCCTAATGGGAAGAAGATCACATATGGAATGGCATAGCTTGGGGTTCCGAATTAAGGAATTGGTATTGTTACATCGACGGTGTAATTTTTACGAGGGAAGTCTTCTGTGAAGACTTGCACAAAAATGTCTACAACATATCCTTGAGTTACACCAAAAGCAATGAGATCATCCATATTCTAGATCTAACTGTATATATAGAAAACAACCAATTGGAAACTAAAACATATAATAAGCCCACAGATTCAAACAACTATATTGCAGCCGAGAGTGAACACCACAGGAATTGGCTAAAGGGTTTACCCAAAAGCCAATTCATGAGAGTGAGGCGAAATTGCAGCAAAAAGTAAACATGTATTGAACAAATCGAAGAAATGGGAATAAGGTTTTAACAGAAAAGGTACAACAAAACAGATATTGAAAACCAAAAATAACTAGTTTTGAAAATGGAAAGAAATGACTTGATAGAGGGGACTCATTTCCCAGACCCACAATCACCCGATGCAATCTCGGGTCTCTTGACCCTGCTATCCTGTCTTCCCTGGAGACTTTCCTCTCTCCTCTTTCCACCATGACCTGCCCCAATCAACCTCTTTCTATAACTTTTCTCCTACCTCTGCTCTCGACTCTGTGGCCCCCTCTATACTGTCAACCTTGGATGCTCTAAACCCCAACCCTGGCACAACAAACTAACACAGTTTGAATGCCTTTTGAGGAAATCTCACTCTCTTGCAGACTTCTTCCATTTCAAGTGTATTTTTTCCTGCTACAGCGCTGCTCTTACCATTGCCAAACAATCTTTTTTTCCAAATCACTACTCTCTTTGAAACTTTCAACACTCTCCTACACCCTTCTCTACCCCTCCTTGCATCATCCCTTACTGCCACTGGCTTTGCCTCCTTCTTCCTCTCTAAAATTGGGATAATCTAACATGATATCTCCTCCCATCCCTCATCTCTGCTGCCCACTCACCCAATCATCCTCCCCCTCCAACTACCCAACTCTGTCTTCCTCCTACCCAAATGCAGATGAGGAAGTTCATGCCCTCCTCTCATCCTCGCCTCCCTCTACCTGTCCCTCGGACTCCTTCCCCTCCGATCTGCTCTGTCCCTCTCCCCCACTGGCTGTTCCCACCTTGCTCACCTTTTTAACCTATCCCTTTTCACTGGCATCTTTCCCTTACCGTTCAAACATGCTCTGGTCTAACGTACAGTATTCTTAAAAAAAAAACACAAGCTCAAAAACATTGACCTCTCTGGCACTGTACTTGACTGGTTTACCTTTTACCTCACGAACCATTCCTTCTCAGTCTCTGCCTCTGGCACCACCTCAACTCTTTTCATCCTTCCTGTTAGTGTTCCTCAGGGTTCCATCCTTGGTTCCCTTCTGTTCTCCCCGTAACCTCTTCCCTGGGTGCCCTTATTAATTCCTTTGGCCTTCAATACCACCTCTATGCTGATGACGCACATATCTAATGCTCCTCTCCTGATCTGTCCCCCACTGTTCTCACCCAGGTTTCCAACTGCCTCTCCTCCTGGATGTCTGAGCACTCTCTGAAGCTCAATATGGGCAAAACTGAACTCATTATCTTTCCCCCACCTAGTTACAACATCTACTAATGTATCTATCACTGTTAACAACACCGTCATCACCCCTGTTCCCCTACTCTGCTGCCTGGGTAACACTCTTGATTCCTCCATCTGCTTTGCACCCCACATCCAAGCTCTGGCCCATTCCTATTGGTTCCAGCTACGCAAAATTGCTTGCATCAGGCCTTTTCTGTCCCAGAGTGCAACTAAACTTATTATCCACTCACTGGTCATTTCATGGCCAGACTACTGCAATGTTCTCCTCACTGGCCTCGCTCACTCCCAACTGGCTCCTCTCCAGTCGGTCCTTAACTCTGCAGCTAGGTTTATCATCCTCTACTGCCACTCCACTTCTGCAAATCCTCTTCAACAAAATCTGCACTGGCTACCATTCCTCTACAGAATCCTCTTCAAACACCTCACACTCATATACAGAGCCATCTTTAATTCCATTGATCCATACATCTCCAACCTCATCTCCACTCATACACCCTCCCAACCTCTACGGTTGGCCAATGTCTCTCCTCCATCCTGATCACTGCTTCCCATGCTAGCGCTCAGGACTTTGCCCGTGCTGTACCCCTTCAGTGGAATGCACTCCCTCGCTCCATTAGACTCTCCCCGACCTTGCAAAGCTTCAAACGGGCAATGAAAACTCACTGACAGATGGAGTGCCTCTCATACATCCCCAGCCCTCACCAGATTCCCTCCACTGGTGGGGTGCGGGGAGGTGAAGGGGACCAACAGGGAGCGATTGGGAGGTGGCAGAGAGCTCCGTCAGAAAGGGGCAAACATCTTGTGCGCGCGTGCCCCCTTCTGGTGGATGGGGGAGGCTGGCGACTGGCAATTCTATCACCAGCCTCCCAGCGGAATGAAGCAGGCTCCATCTGTATACATCATAAAGTACCATTCCTTTGCATCACCTAGTCCTGAGGCTTGTCATCCTACCCCTGCCTCATGCCTTAACCATATTTGCCTGCTTATATCCTGCTATCAAGCCACCTCCCCCTCACTTGCACTTCATGTAATCTGTCTGTCTCCCATTCCTACTAGATTGTAAACTCCTCAGAGCTCTTTACATTTCAACCACAGCTCTCCCATACTCAAACACTCAGCGACCATCTTCATACATATACTCTTCTCCATCTTTGTCCACCAGCCTGTAGAAGTCCTTACTACTTACATTTGAGCTGTAGTGTGTATTGAATTGTGGTGCTGTTTTTATCTGTACTCTATTTTTGTTATTTATTTAATGTAATGTTAAGTTTCGTCTCCCTGTAATGTTCCTTTGTATGGCGCTGCAAAACACTTGTGGTGCCTAATAATAATAATAATAATAATAATAATAATAATAATAATCTGAAAAGTTGAGCCTTCTACATGGTGAATATGGCATGTATTGTCAGTGTCACAAGGAGTCAGCAGTTAAATTCTTCATTCTGTGTGTTTGTCAGATCCTGAAGAATGTCCTTTTCCTGTCCGGCAGTCTCCATATTCATTGCTGGCGGCTGCACATCAGAACCAGCAACAGTGGACATGTTCCTGGTCCATTTGCATCAAAACACTTACCTTGGCCCTTACATTTTTTTTTTCTTTGACCACCTTCACCACATTCTCCTTTTGGGTCTTCCTTGAAGTCTTCATAGGGACAACTTGAGGCACTACTGCTGCAAGTCTTTTGGAAAATGGGAGTGCACAGGGTTTGGCACCACTGTAAAACCTGGTAGCACCAACTTTCCCTTGGCTTGATGCTATAATAGAAGAACACAGTATAAGGAAACACTGAAAGTACAATATTGGACAATAAAAACCGAGACACACATACTGTAAGCTACAGTACAGTAGCTGCACTCATGCACCATTATAAAAATACCACCATGGACTCCACCTCTATGGGATTAAGGATCAAACTGTACCTCTGGCCTGTCAGCCCATTCATACCTGAACCGTGATGTCGTTAGTAATTACTACTGTAGATGGCAGTAAAAGCCACTGGAGCTGAAGGCTACGCTCTGGGGTTTGTCACAATGTTTGCAAAATTATTGTATACAAATTAACTGTATTTAATGTAAATGCTACTGTAAGTCTGGTAGTACTGTTGTTCTGTTGCCATTTAAAAAAAATCTGCAACATAATCACACATTCAGCTCCAGGGACACTGATGGGAAATGTAGGCCAAGCTCATATCCATAAGGATGGGCTCCTTAGTGGCAGATAGTCTCTGTCAACTGTAATTATGTTAATATGCTACGTATTTGCAAATTCAGAATCGGTTAACAGTATGGAAATGTACTGTATGCCGATCGCACCTTTACAGAAATAAGCTTGGCATACTGTGTCTGATTTGTACTCAGTAATACTGCAGCCCAGTGCTTATCTGTAAAGCATAATGTACATTACTGTATTTAACATTACATAGTATTTTGCAATGGGCAACCAATCAGATACTATCTATTATCTTCTAGATGCTTATGCTCCGCTTATAAGCATTACATGGCGTGGGAGGTCAGTAGTATGCAGTAAATGTGTGCATCACATGTACTGCATACTGTCTGATTGGCCATATTATGATACTTACACTGCCCCAATGACATGCAAAGTAATGGCTCAATTGGTCAGTTACCTACAGCCAGGCACCACTAAGCTCTTGGCTCTGTAGCTCTCTGTGCTGTTGGTGTGTTTTCTTCCAAGTCCATGCCTAATATATATCAGTATAGTGCCTGTCTGTAGCTCTCTGTACTGTAGCTGTGGCTTCCTCCAAGTCCATGCCTAATGTATCAGTATAGCGCCAGTCTGCTGCCCAGTATACACCCACCTTCAGCTGAAGGAGGTATAAGCTCTCCCAGAGGTTTGGATATTTCATAGAGGTGTGAGTGTGCACTATAACTCCTGAACTTGGAAGAGATAGGAGTTGTCAGGCATGTAAGTTCCTGACTACAAAGCCGCTGGCACAGCTCGGCTACAGTGTTCCATATTTGAGCCTTGCAGAACCCCACATGGCTGTAACACCTTCTTTTCCAACTGGAATACCTCCTATGCCACCGCTGGCCCTTTCAACTGCTGTGGATCTGGGTAAGTAGTACCTCCCCTTCCTAACAGAAGGTACTGACAATTACAAATAACTTTTCGAAATGCACTATTAAATTGGTGCCTGGAATGCAATTTACGTGACATTAGACTGGGATATTTGTTTGCCTAAACACTGCTACACGATCATTAACATAGTCCCTGGTAGTAATTTTTCCCATACCTTTCCTGGACATGTAGTTGTACATTTACTAAGATGGGATTTCTAACGAATATGGGATATTGCACACAGCAACAAATCAGATTCTTTTTCTTATTTATTTTGCACCTTCTAAAATATAATAAATAGAATCTGATTGGTTGTTATGGGCAACATCCCATCTTCAATAGAACTCCCATGTTAGTAAATGTCCCCTGAAAATACCCAGAACTTTTCTTATAAGACATATAGTGCATTTCTATATATTTAACTCATTTTTAAGCACCAATTTTATCATGCAGCTTATTTGTGATTTTATATACTTTCTAACTCTTTGTGGTTAGTATAATAATAGGGTCTGATGTAATACAAGTATAAAATAGGTAAATATTTTCCTGTAGATTACACACTCAGGGACAAGACTCTTGGTAAGTCTCTGTTATTGTTGCAAGATGAAAACAATTACTTGGTTCAATTTTAAGTTATGCTCTTGGTGCCCCCAGAGTTACAAATTAACAAAGCGGCAGATGGTATGCAAGTTAGGTAATCATATTTTGGTTGTTTGTTGACATTTCATAAAAAAAACTTGAGCTACTATCTAATGATTTATTGAGCTATGTTAAAACTTTTGATGAAATATTTTTCAGTTTTATTTTTACAGATATATTAAAACTAAATTATGAACTCCTTCACCAATATTAAACTCATTCTTGCTATTTTTTATTTATTTGTCTACAACTAATGTAAAAAATACATGTTTAAGTTTAACTGAGAAATGTATATAGAAAATGTTGTGCTTGGGTAAAGTTAATAACAGTTGATGTACTGTACAATGGGCTTGATTCAGGTTCAACCAATAAGCAGCGGTCTTACGCTGGTTACCGAGCCAGCTAACGCCGCCTGCCAGCTGAATAAATGCCCATGCCACTTACCAAATATACACTCCGCTATGCGAATGGATGTGTACGCTCACACATCCATTCACATGCGAACGTACTGCCAAAATTTTTTTGGGTGGTCGTTGACCATGAAATGATTTTTTAGGCATTTGCAAATAAAACATCTTTATTTGCCTCTGAAATGTCCGAGAATGGGGCAAGTGCTGATATTTTGTGACATCGGACTCCCACCCCATGCAGGCTTCGACATGAGAGAGCCAGAACCCTGACACTAAGGACTTCCCAGCAGGGATTCTGAAGCAGGCTTCCTATAACTACATATCTGACAGTGCGAAGCATACGCCTTTTGCTTGTTTCTCTCCATCCAACCAGTTACCTGATTTGCAGAGAGAGTTCAACTACACGTTCCAGTGTTGATATTCAAGCAATGTAACCATCATATAGATTTGCTATAAACCAGTTACAGCAGATAAGAATGTGAAAGACACTGAGGTCCAGTTCCAATTTAAAGTAAAAGGGATCCAGAACAGACAAGCGCACTGCACAAGCGCTGTGAACCCGGCGCCCGAAATCTCGTGAGATCCGAGACCCGGAAGTGACCGGAGGCACGCTGTGACACGCATCAACACGGAGGAAGAGGGAAGCTCTGGGGACTGAACAGGACACTGAGATATCCCCGCATACAGCATCACCCGATCCTCCGCCAGAACCGTGAGTCACACTGCACACCAGTCTGCGATGCGGGACGCCGCTAGCAGTTCATCTACCCAAGACATTTGATACCAGGACAGTGTAGTAAGCAGAGAGGGCATAGGTGTCGTTACCTATGAGATTGTAAGGGGGTTCAGTAAGAATCGCCCGAAGCCCATAAGGCACCTCCCTGCTGAATCACAAACACCACCACCCCATCACCCAGACTCCATTCCTAGGACAAATCATCAAGTGAGACCGTAGGTCCTGTTCCAGGGCCTACAGGAGCCAAAGAAGTCTAGTACAGACTATCTTAAAACCCGTTTGGGACAACTCATTTGTGGTGACACTTGCCATAGGAATCCCCCACTCTGGGGACCCCTCACAGGTGTAATTACAACACCAAGTAATACCCACAGAGGTACCCATTTACCCTTAGGGTAATTTAGACTCCCAACCCTAAGCATTCCTATAACACCAGAGTCTGGTGCAAGAACAACATTGAACATTCCACTTTAGTTGCTTGCATATATATATTATTTTCCCTTTCAACTATCTAATAAATCTACATTTTTTTATCTATTTCCGAATTTCCATTCTTTCCTCATTTACACACGTCCAAGCACCAACACAAACAGGATAGCGCTGTCTCACCCCAAACTGCTTTTCAAATCTAACTAAAAAGGGACTGGGATACCCTTAACGAGACTAGCAGCACCTGTAACTAACTTACAGTACGTACAAGCTGAGCGCAGTTGTGTTAATTTCTCTCCTTCGACATGCCTTTGTTTGCATGGGGACACCCATGGTTTTTCTGGGTGCACCAAACATTTTTGTGGTCATGCCCAGGAAATGCTGGGTGTCCCCATGTGCCAGCCCCCTGTCCACCTACTGCCCATCGCCTCCTGTGCAAGCCCCTCTGCGACTGTGATAGTCACCAAAGGTATTCGCACAGCGTCCATGCACATGTGAATAATCACCCATCCAAGAACCAAATTCCCATTTCACTGAGCGAACCTGAATCACCCCCAATATTCTTTTTGTATGCATGTCAAAGAAGATTATAATAAAAGTGTTTCAATGTTTTAGTTATTACAAAAGTATTGCTATTTTAGACTTCTTTATCTTAAAATATTTAAATGATAGATGAGCAATTTAGAGATATCTTCCAGAATCAATTTAATGGTACTGATCAGTACTGGGTCATTACTTGTATGTTCAGTAGAACCTTACGGTGAGACAATTGACACAGTAGCAGGTAGATTTCAGGTGACCACTAGAGGCTGAAGTGCTTCAAAATAAGTAAGCTGTTATTCCAGAAAAATGACAGCCAGTGCAATGGCTTCTTATGTTATCTACCTGTTTTTGACCATGTCTAATGAAATCTAAACATACGTACAGTACTGTAGTAACATAGTAGGTGATGTTGCAGAAATACAAAAGTCTATCAAATTCAATCTATATATGATCCCCTGCAGATTAATTGACCCGGATGAGGTTTCTGTATATCTGTTATAAACTATAATCCCTAAATGTAATTCTGACACAGTATAGTGGATTATTATTAATGGTTATGACCATACATAATTTTTTTTGATTAATGGTTATAACCCTGCATATTTTTTTCTGCTAAGAATTTGTCTAACCCTTTTTAAAGCTATCATAGATATCTGCCATCATAAACGTTTCTGGCAGAGTATTCCATATCTTAACTGCCTTTACTGTAAAGAAATCCTTCCATCGCTGTTTGAGGAAATCCCTCTCCCTAAACTTAAGGGGTGACCACCAAATGCCAAAACAAATACTGTACCAATACCCACAAGGAATTTTGGGCAAAGCGGAAACCAACACCAAGACACAAACGTGATTTCCGGGCAATAACCTATACCAAAACCAAAACACAGGGCATGCACATCTCTAATTTAAATTCATGCTATTTATTTTACATTTTAAGCAGATGTTATTGTAAACCACTCATTGCACAATGTGTTTAAATACACTGTACATTTTTTGTCATTTTGTATTACTAAATTATAGATACTTTTACATATGTACGTATGTACAATTTATCTGTTGTCTGCTGATAAAAACACTTTGATATTTTTTAGAATTTATTTTTAAATTATTTTTATATTCTGCTTAGATGGAAAACTCTGAATAATCTGAGTTGACTATACACTAATTTATATAACATAAAATACAAATTGAAGGATTATGCCTTTTTTGGGAAATGGCTGGGTTAAGGCACTGCTCCTGATTTTGGGATACAGTGGGATTTTCTCAAGTTATACTATGTTTTTTTCGAATGGACATGCCATACATTTCATGACCTCACAGTAAAAAATATTGTTCACTAATATTGGTTTAGTCTGGCTGACTAAACTAAATACATATACTGTACATGGCAGTTATTTCTTTTTAAAAATGTGTTGCAAATGAGTAATGTATTACAATGCCCCCCTAAAAATACAGCACATAATAAAAATTTAAGTAGTATGAGATGGGATTGTCCTTTTAGCCTACCCTTATGTTTTATATTAAAAAGGACATGATTCAACAAACCAAGCACTACTTTGGCAGGGACTGAAACTTTTGTGGCTGAAGTGCTTGGTTTTTGGGGGGCTCCACAGTGTTCTTAATACTCTCTACAGTTGGAAGAGTTCATTCTCTTATGAATCCTTACCTTTGTCAGTTTTATTATTATTACTACACAATATTGGCTCATATCCCCACTAGAATCCACCTTTACAAAGGGACTACTTGACATGCTAATTCTCAAATAAAACTAATCCTCCACCATTCTATTGATGATTATGAGCAACCACTGTGGTTATTTTCTACAGCAGGTCCCAAGTCTAAAAAAAGGCTATTGGACATGGACTCCCAATGTGGATGTATATTCTGCAGCTGAAGAAGCTCTATTGATATAATGTCATATAGTTTTGTTTTTTTTTTGAAAATAATTAACACCATCAGAAGCCTTGAACCTGTCTTTTTCTTGTGATTTTATTTCAAGATTTTAAGTTCCCCTTAGATCTTTTTTGGGTGTCGGGGGTCCACCCTGAAGGGGGAATTCTGATATGAACCTCATCTGTGCCTGCTTTATGCAGTGGGTCATAGTCATTGTCAGGTCACATCATATTGCCGACCACATTGGCTGATAGTTCAAATGGTTGGTAAGTAACTGGTACTTGGGTGGCTGCACTAATTTCTGTTACCAGCGGTCACTAAGAAGCTGGGATGATTCTGTGTATATGTGTAGTTTACAGCTATAATCTATTTTGTCATTAGGGGTTTAAGTCTGCCTGGTTCTTTGTCACTGGTCCCTCTACTTGGTAAAAGGAAGCCTGCCCTGCACAGCTGCCAGTGATAGTTTCTGTTTCAGTGTCTGGTTTTAGTTTCCAGTTTCTTATTGGAAGCTTTGCCACCTGGTCCCTGTTCCAGAAACAGATCCTACCTTGCCTAACTTTATTCCTCAGCTAGGTGCTAGAACTGTTATACCTTGTCCTTACTGCTTCAAGTATTTGCTGTGCTTTTAATGTTCTTTACGGGGATCCCTGGCTAATTACCATCGCAATCTCATAGTGAATTGCTATGTAATCTCTAAATTTCATTCAGAAAATGGACTTTTAATGTAGTTTCTTGATTAATACATCATTCCCCTGCTGTTCTAATGAAGTGCTGAGTATCTCCATTTGAATGGATATTCATTACAAACAGCTGTATTGCATTCAAGCTCTGTTTCAGATCTTTCCATCACTTCTCAGCTACATTTCACCTAAATGTAAGTATTGTGTTGCACTCTGTGATTTACATTACTCTTATGTTAAAGTTCATATCTGCCAGTCTGTACATTACTAAGATGAGAGATCTTTCATATGCTTAGCTCATGAACAAATTTAGTATCCTACCATAATTCTCAAGTTAACGGTCTACTTTCCATACTGAGTGTGTTTGCAGTTACTACTCCAACCAATAATCCTGTGAATTGAGTAAGCCCTACTGGTACAGGTTTGCCTCCTTAAAGCATCATAAGTACAGGCAGAATACCCTCTTGCTAGCTCTATGGGCTGAACAATGATTTCTGCATCACAGTAGAGGTTACAATAATTTTGCCAAATGCTTTTTAGGCCTGCCATAACTTTGTTTCACTCTGTTGTGATGAGTTGACTCCTCTTTTTACTAGTGGACCTTTTTTTTCCTGGCAGCATCACTTGCAGAAAAAACTAAAGCGTGCAAAAATGCCATGTCATGTGCCATTTGAGCTGACAACTTGCTCACAAGGAGCTATTTGCATCTCTTAAGATCTGTATCAATTGAAAAGAAAGACATTAGGGCTTATTTAATCGTATTTTGTTCCTGGAGGTGCAAAATGCTGGCTATACTCTTACTTTTTTTGTTTTTGTTTCAAAGGTCTTTATGCTTTTCATTCAATTAATCAAACAGATCAAATTAGACAGTAAAACATTGGCGGTGACTCAAATGTAGTTATTCAGGGTCTTCACTGTCATATAAACCGTTATTACATTTGGAGTAAGGGTGTTACATATGGGTGTTGTCACAACCAATAAAATTAAACATTTTCACCAATATGTGGTTAATTGGGGGGGGGGATACAGTAACAATGCAAAGAAACTTCAAGACCAGGGAAGGAGACAGGGGAGGGGGAGGAGTTAGGGTGGTAGATTGGAGAGTTCAGGAAGATCATGCTGTGTTTTTTTCCAATACTGTTAGTGTTGAGTTGTTACATATAAGGAGTGGCGGAGTAAGCTGAGGTCAAAGGTTCTGAACAAAAAGGAGTTAGTGCCTTAGGATCAATCTGGATAGGGTTTCCACACAGGAAGAGGAGTTTTGAAAGAGTTGTGTCAGGATTTCCATAAAAAAACTATAGAACAACCTAGAGGTCTGTTAGCTTAGGTATTGTGAGTGGGTTCTAGAGTGAGTGGGGATAGTACTTTTGACTGTTGCGTTTGGTTGAGTGAGTTGGTAAACAATTCCCACTTAGGATGTATGCAATCTGCCGCCACTATTTCTGACATGGGAAATAGCGGCGGCTCCTTATTCAATGCTGTCATTAACGACAGCATTGATGCGGTATCACGGCAGAACGGGCCCGACTTCAGAAGCTGTCGGGCCCGTTCTGACGATAACGGCCATGGATTGTCATTATCCGGCCCGCAGATTGACAATCTATGACTGTTTTCGCGGCCATGCCCCTTTTGCGCCCATCAGCAGGCGGGCATTGAATCCCGTCTTTGTCATTATGCGGTCGATCTGACCGCAAATGGGCCTGGATCACGGCTGTTGGCGGGTATCGACAGCCTTGATGCCACATTACATACCCCCCTTAGAGAGAAAGGACTGTGTGTTACTATGAAGACCTAGTATCACAGTACATCTGTCAAATAGTAGGATTTGGAGTAATCTGCTCTTCAACTCACATAAAGTCAGGGCTGCAGATGTCCAGTAGGTGAAGATTAATCTCTTTGCTAAAGTGAGTATAGTGGTAATTATGGGTATATGTCTGTTGGCAGATGGGGGCAGTGTCCAATGCTTCAAATTTATGCACAGTCACGCTAAGGGTCAGGGAGGAGGTTTAGAGAGAGAAGAGTGTTGATGAATTGGATTATCTTGCACCAACATTTTAGAACCTTGGAGCATGACAAGAAACAATGGAAACATTTTGCGTTTATCATGCATTTGCAACATTCTCCGGTGGCTTCTGGATACATGTGTTTGCTCTGGGCTGGTGCTATGTAGAATCTGTGAATAGTTTTGAAGTGAACCTCCTGCAGGTAAGAGGATTGGAGTATTTTCTGAGTTCTGATATAAGTTGTGAATAGGTTGTGGGGGGAAGTGACGTCGGGTATGTCCAGTGACCAGGCTAGGCTCAGTGCGTGGAAAGGGGTGTTAGGTAGAGTGAGAAGTAGGCTGTCATAAATGAAGCTCCATTTATACCTATGATGGTAGAGGAGCATAAAAACTAATGCTAGAGGATCTAGGTGAGTGAGGGAGAGGATTAAGGGGATCATTGGGGTTACGTAGTGGCGTACTTGGAGATACATGAATAATTGGTTGTTAAGTTGATCGTTCCGTGATTGGAGGGTGGCAAAGGACAAGAAAGATCCCCCTGGGTCAAATAATTTATGGCTAGGTCAAGACCTTTGCAAAACCATTCCATGTAATTCAAGTGGAATAGGGATGGCGGAAAGGTGGGGTTTCCCCAGATAGGAGGAAACGGTGTGATTTTAGGGTTCCTTTTTAGTTTCCTATTTACCTGTAACCAGGCATCATAGGTTCCTTTGAATAGGATATGGTTTATTATATTCAGTGGGATGAGGGATATCGGAGTGTGTAATAATGCACTAGGTGAATGGGGGAAGAATAGAGTTCTGTCCAAGTTCAGATCACTGTAAGTAGAGTTGTTATACAGCCAGTCTGTGACAAACCGAAAGTGTATGGACCAAGCATAAAACTGGAAATTTGGGATTTTTAAACCTCCCTGGGGCTTCCGTCTGTAGAATTTTGTGAGAGACATTCTTGGTCTCTTGCCACTCCATATAAACTTGGACATAAGGCTATTAAGTTTTTGGGTATCATTGTTTGATAGTATACAGGGTAACATTGGGAGTTTTGTCCAGTATTCTAGTTGAGTGTATCTTTTATTCAGTAGTGGTATGAAGTTTGCTTTGTAAATTTGACGTGGATCTTTCGTTATAGAGATGCCTAAGTATTTCACCGATGTCGTTTGGACTGAGAATTGGGAGATGGTAGGGTGTGACTTGAGAGCAGAGGTAGGAGGGTTAAGGGGTAGGACTTCTGTTTTATTCACATTCATTTTGTAGCCTGATAAGGGGCCAAATGAGTTGATTATATCCATTATGACTGGAATGGATGACATGGGATTGGATACAAATAACAACATGTCATCCACAAATAGTGCTAGTTTGAGTTCTATGTTTCTTATATGGATACCTGTGTATTCTTGGGTAGTTCTCAGTGCTATTGTTAGCGGCTCAATGGCTATGGCAAATAGGAGCGGTGAAATGGGGCATCCTTGCCTGGTACCCCTCTGTACATGAAATGGAGAGGAGAGGAAGCCATTGCAAGCTACTTGTGAGGTAGGGCCAGAGTAAATTGTTTGTATAAAGGAAATAAATTGTTGTGGGGAGCCAAATTTGGACATGGTTTGGAATAAGTTGGGCCACAGAACTAGGTCAAATCGCTTTTTAAGTTTGGGGAATCTGAGTCTTTTTGTGAAATCATGTGTTGTGTGACCGCTAGTACTTTTCTGACATTCCTCACAGAATGTCTGCCAGTGATGAAGCCTGTCTGCTCCTGATGGATCACATGGGGGAGTATGGGGTTTAATCTCTCTGCTAGGATTTTGGTCATTAATTTATAATCACAGTTCAAGAGTGATATCGGGCGGTACGACCCGAGTTTAGATAAGTCTCTTCCTGGCTTGGGAATGACTTTGATAATTGCTGAATTGAAGTGAGGGGGAATCTTCCCAGTACCGAGGATGGAATTGAATGTTGCGACAAGTACTGGGCCTATTCTGTCTGGGAAGATTTTGTAGAAGTCCCTGGCAAAACCATCAGGACCAGGGGCCTTGGCAGGTTTTAATGAATTCATTTATTTGAATACTTCTTGAAGTATGATGGGGGAAATGAGAGGTTGAAGGTGTTCTGGTGGTAGTTGAGGGAAGGGCCAATTTTCCCATTTCTCATGGAGAGCAGTGGTGGACATTAGATTGGAAATAGGGCGATCACATTGATCGATGTTGTTGGAGCTGAGTAGATGTCTCCATAGTAGTCTGACATGACCTGTGAGATTTGGGCATTGGATGTAGTATGTGAACCATCTGATAATGTTAGGGGGTTCACTATCATGGGCGGGCGAGTAGAGTTGAGCATGTTTGTTAACAGTTTTCCCGTTTTGATCCCGAATGTGTGGTATTTATATATAAATTGTAGTTTGTCAGTCATGGCTTGTAGTTTATCATCCATGGGTGCTTTTGCCTGGAGATACTTTGCTTTATTTGTGGGGGTAGGTGATCTTATGAAGGATGCATATGAGTCCGATAATGACTCCTGTACGTACCTATACGTTTGTGACGTCTGATTTTTTTTTATTTTTTCATATGCCATAATCGAACCCCGGAATACAGCTTTAGCTGTCATCCAATACAAAGTTGGGTTGGTGGCAAAGAGATCAGCATGGTGAGAGTGGAAATCATCCCATGTTTTGGACAGGTAATTTTGGAAAGGATCTGAGCGGGCTAGGTGGGAGGGGAATCTCCAAGTTTTAAAAGAGGAGAATTCTTTGGAGGTTTGTAATGATATGTGTATGAGGGTGTGATCAGAAAGGAGGATTGGGTGTATTATGGCATCTCTCATTTGGGGAAGGATAGAGGCAGACACGCATATAAAGTCAATGCGGGACAAACTGTGGTGGGCCACTGACTGGCATGTATGTTTGCAGAGCGTGGGATGGAGTGATCTCCGTGCATCAACCAGCTGAAGGTTTTTGAGCAGGAAGGGAATTCCTATTCGTGGGTTTTTCGTAACTTTGGGTGATGAAGAAGATCGGTCTAAGGCGGGATCTGATGTGAGATTCAAGTCTCCACATAGGATCATCGGGGTATTGGTGTGTGGTGACAATATCTGTATTATTGATTTAAAAACTTTTTGGAATAAGTGTTTGGGGCATAAATGGAGCAGATAATATAGGGGGAATTAGCAATGTTGGCTGAAACTACTTAAAACCATTGGGGCCTGCCTGAATGTGATTAACTTCAATGGGCAGAGCTTTGGACACTAAAATCGCTATTCCTCTCAACTTGCTATTATACGGGGCCGAGGATAGAAATTTCCACTTTAACGTCTGCAGCTTCAGGACCTCTGGGGGTAGTAGGTGAGTTTCTTGACGGCAGACTACTATATGTCTAAGGATTGTTTTTGGAGGTAAAGTCAGGGCCGGCGCTGGCCGCTCAGCAGCTCCTGCAAAGCAGGGAGGTGCCATGCTTCAAAGGCGCACTCTCCCTGCTCTGCTGCTAAAGCTGCCTCAGCCCAGCCCCTCACCTTCACTGCCTGCATGCCGCCCGCAGCGCTTGTCTGACAGCGCCGGGCGGCAGTATGAAGTACTGGAGAGATCGAAGCTGCTCCCTGCGCCCCACTGTGTGCACACACAAACACACTCCGACTGAGTCCTGCAAAGTCCACCTCCTGCCTCCTATGTAACAGCAAAGTGAGGTCATGTGACTCACGGCGGTGCCTGGCTGTTTCCTCCCCTGCACCACTCTCCGTACAGTAGTACAGCTGCAGCAGCCTGGGTCATTACATTTTGCAGAAGTCTAAATAGCCAGCCAGCCAGCAAAGGGCGCTGGCCAGCTCGGATACTGCAAGCTGCCTGTCAGACACCACACCACTCGCTGGTTCAACTCGGAGGAGCTGATCAGAACAGAGAGGAACGTTCCAGCCTGGACTAGGAATGGTGAGTATATCATGGCCAGGCTGGGTGGACATTCTTCCCAGTAAGTACATGACTTCTTCCCTGCTGGGTTTCTTGTAAAATAGTTAATCTCTCCTGTTCTGAATTCTGCATGGAGGTGGACAGGTCTTACAGGCAGGACAGGAGGACTACAGGTCCCATCATGCCCCTACATTAGGATTGTAATGCAGCTGATTTTGGCCCAACAGAATAGGGAGTATATTATTCTTACTTGGCTGGTACCATCCTCCCCTCTGCGGGTCAGCTTACACCACCTGCCAGCTGGCTCAATCAGCTTTCCAACAGCCATGTGCCAGGTTTAAGCATTCGCTGTTACCCTGAATTTTTATATGTACATGTGGATGTTTGTCTTACGACATGGCCTGTGGTTTCAATCTGTATTGCACTGTATATTGTCTTCCAGGTACACGCTGACATATGCCCGATGATCTAGCCCCCGTCAAATACCACGTTAGGCCCTTAATCTGTGGAGTGATATTTTTGTACCCACTTACTTGCCATGCTTGTTGAATCGCCACTGAGTGTTTGCAACCACTTGCTGCCAGATTAGTGTTAAACCAGTATGTACACACTGCATATGGCAGCATGCAGAGGACACCATTAACCCAGATCAGGAATTGCTGCTGTCTCCTGCGCCTCTGCCAGCGTGCATAACCCGCACTGGTCGTTATACACCAATGCCCCGCCATCTTTTATATTGCTGCTAACAATATTGGACCATTCAGGTACTACACTAGAGCGTCCATGATAATTATTGGTGGCATTTCCAATCTGTATGACGGCAAGCTCTGTTACATTGTAGCGCTGCTGCTGCTGTTTAGAACATTTACATGTTGTCCTTTGCACAAAGTGACCTACAGTGCCCATATTTACCCAACCCCACCCAGTACCAGGGACATACACTACCCACCCATAACCTCCTTGATCAGAAAAATACACACCCCATCTGTTAGCCCAGGGACATACACACCCCACCCTACCCCTCAACCCCAGGAAATACACGTATTCCCCCTCCATCCCAGGGATATTCACACTTCACCGTGCCTCAACAGCCCATTTTTTTTTTTTCCCGTTGGGGCCCAATCTGTTTGTATTTTCCTTTTGGGGCTAAGATGTTTATTTTCTTGTGTAATGTTATTTATCTGCACATGCAGCTACATTGCACAATACAGGCAGCTTGATAATGTTCGTACAGAGTTGCAGTACAGATTCAGATGCACACACAAATAAGGGGTTATCCATTCCAATCTGCCC